>NW_025999941.1:17556108-17604419 GCF_001458135.2 Marmota marmota marmota
TGTGTGTGTGTGTGTGTGTGTGTGTGTGTGAGAGAGAGAGAGAGAGAGAGAGAGAGAGAGAGAGAGAGAGCGAGAGAGAGAGCCTACCGTTCTGGGTTATAAAGTATGATAAACTTCAAAATTAAATATCACACAAATGAACATTCACATTGTTTTCAAGTGAAGTGTAAAATACACATGCACACCCAGCCCCTCAGAACCAGCCTCTTTTGCTTCTACTTTGTGTGTCCTCATGGGTGGTGGGTGGGAGCCCTGGGTAGGATGACTGGTGGTCACAAGAGGGGCCTGGGAGAGGCTAGGTGACTTCATGTTTTAGGTAAACAGCAGCTGAAAAACAGCATTTAAAAAATACTATAATTTCTAATCAAAATGACCATGTTGGTATGTCCTGCTTTGTGCTGAAGAATGCAGAAGACAAAGAGATGGTTGGTTTATTTGCGATAGCTTCCTAAATGGAGTCATGTTTAATTTTTATTTCTTTCCTTTCTTCAGCTCCAAACATAACTTTCATGATACATGCAAAGTGTCTTTTGGATGAGACAATAAAAAATATCCCCAAATATCCCAAGATATCCCAAAATACAGTCTTAGAAAAAGGGGGAGAAGGGTCCAAGCTAACCCCCTTGGGATAGCCTGCCGATCCAGTCACCTGGCAGTAAAGACAACCAGCTGAGACCCGCCTGGTTTGTAGTTTCCTTTACACATTTTCTCGTCTTTCAAAGACAAGCTATCTGTTCCAACAACTTGGAGGGCAAATGTTCATATTAGTTGGTCTGTCTCCGCCAAGCATTTTGGATCATCCCAGTTGTGGCTGAAAGGCCACTAGAAGCCTAGCACCTTCAGAAGTGGGGCAGCAGGAGGGGCTAGTTCTAAAGCAGCTCAGAAAGCCAAACCTCTCCTGCAGCCTCCTCAGGAATTGAGAATTGGGTAATTTATCTTCTTGCCCCAGTTTCCAAAAGTTTACTTAGGTGCTGCTGAAGGTCATGTATGGTTAGGAGTGTAGCACAAACAAGTGAGAATTTTGCATTCTTTGGTTGGTACACAAAGAGGAAAGAATAGGAAAGCTCAGGTTTACGAGTGGGTAAATGCAGACGAATGGCTTTACTGTGAGATGCATGTTCTCGTGGCTGAAGTTCCCCAGAGAAGCCACTGGGAGCCAATTCTGAAGGCATGGACCTGGCTCCACTCCAGCCCAATGTGTCCTGAACGTGGACAAGTCTGGGTCTGGGTTTTCTCACCTGTACCATGAAATGAATACTCACAGGTTTCCTTAGGTAGGTTGCATGCCTTTCACTTCCCCTCTGTCTGTATGGACTGTTCTACACAGACCTGCAGTATCCCTCCTGCCTCCCTTCTTCTGCTGCCTTCTTCCCTTCCCCAACCTCACACACACCCCTGTAATCCCTCTTAGATGAGTGTCTTCAAACGGGCTTAGCAAACAGTTCCTGAAGATCCAAACACACAAGCTGTCTTAGTCAGCTTGGTCACTGCTGTGACTAAAAGACCCGACCAGAACAACTATAGAGCAGGAAGAGTTTATTTGGGGGCTCACAGATTCCGAGGTCCCAGTCCATAGACAGCAGGCTCCATTCCTCAGGGCTGGAGGGGAGGCAGGACATCATGGAGGAAGAGTGTGGTGGAGGGAAGCAGCTCACATGGTGACCAGGAAGCAGAGAGAGACTCCACTCTCCAGAGACAAATAGAGACCCCAAAGCCATGTCCCCAATGCCCCCTCCTCCAGCCACACCCACCTGCCTCCAGCCACCACCCAGTTAATCCCATCAGGGATTCAGTCACTGGTTGGGTTAAGGCTCTCACCACCCAGTCATGTCTCCTCTGGACCTTCTTGCATGTCTCACACCTGAGCTTTTAGGGGATACCTCACATCAGAACTATAACACAAGCAAATGCTAAATCATTTGAAACATATGTGGAATTAGTGAATGAGTAACTAATTGTGTCAATGTAAATTTACTCTGTATATCAAAATGTGATTAGTGTTTCCCGAACTTCAATTACTTACATAGTACCATCATGAATTTTGTCACATACTATGCATAACTTATAATATTTTTAGCTCATTTTCTGTCAAATGTATTTTCAAAGCAAACCTTATATTATTTTCATAAATAGGAAACTGTACTAGTTGGGAAATATCTCTTTAGAGAATCACAAAGAACTTTTACTGGAAAAGACTGACAAATGAGTATATTAATATTAAGAACTTTTATTTATAAGAATGCAATGAAAATATTGCAAAGCTAAGCTACCAACTGCAACAAGACAACATACAATATATAATTATTTACAATCAAAATGTGTTCAAAGGCCTAAAAATCAGTAAGAATAGCACAGAAGGCCAGTAGGAAATGGACAAAACCCCCAAACATTGTTCTTCTCTGAGCATCATTTCAAAGAAGAGAAAAACACACACACACTATATATATATGTTTCTAGAAATATCCAATATCATTAGTGATCTGGGAAACACACCCCAAGATCAAATGAGGTACTATTTTGGACAGTTAAATCATAAAGGCTGACAATCCAAGGAGTGAGAGAAGGATCTCACATGTGCCGCTGGTAGGCGTGTGCATTGGAGTCACCCTGCTGGATTCTGGTTTGGCATTATCTTTGAGAGTGAGAGATTGACATACTCTGTGACCTGGAAGGTCACACGTGTCATACACATCAGAGACATCCACTGGAGGACTGGGAGCCCCGCAGCTCATGATAACAAAAACCTGGAGACAATCTAAGGGGTTTTCAAGGGGCAAGCAGATACCTACAATGTAGGGTGTTCATGAATAAACCTAATGCAGCAGGCAAACCAAGTGATCTTTGGAGACATACAACTACACAGATGACCCCAGTGATGCGATAGGAAGTGAAAATCATCTCCAAACATTATAGAAGCACAGTACCATTTTTATAAAGCTAAAAGCAACTGTGATGAGAAAAAATATTCAGAAAAAAAAACAAAAAAAGGCAATTAACTGGTGCAACCACTCTGAAAAGCAGTATGGTATTCCTCTGAAAACTTGGAATGGAACCACCATTGGATCCAGTTATTCTACTCCTCAGTTTATACCCAAAGGAATAAATCAGCCTACTACAGGGACACAGCCACATCAATGTTTATAGCAGCACAATTCATAATAGCTAAACTGTGGAACCAACCTAGATGCCTTTCAATAGATGAATGAATAAAGAAAATGTGGTACATATTCATAATAGAATATTACTCAGTCTTAAAGAAGAACGAAATTATGGCATTTGCCAGTAAACGAATGGAACTGGAGGCTATCATGCTAAGTGAAATAAGCCAGTTCCCCCAAACCAAAGGCAGAATGTTATCTTTCAAATGCAGATGCTAAAACAATAAGAGAGAGTAAAGACTGGATTAGACAAAGGGGAATGAAGGGAAGGGAGGGGAGATGGGAATAAGAAAGACAGTGGAATGAATTAGACATAACTCTCCCATGTTTCACATGATCAGTGTAACTCTATATTATATGCAACCAGAGGAATGAGAGATTATGATCCATGTATGTATAATATGTCAAAACCACTCTACTGTCAGATATAACTAGTAAGAATAAAAATATGTGTGTGTGTGTGTAAACGTATGATGAAAGAAGCAATTAAACTATTTACACAGTAAGAGAATGGTGATCATGTTAAGCAGATTCAGATAGAAGGATGCCAAATTTTTCTTTTAAAAATGGACGTACTGTATGAGTAGATATAGGTACTGTGATTTTTTTTTCCTTTTCAGAGGTAGGCATTGAACCCAGGGCATCACACTGCTAAACATATGCCCTACCACTGAGTTATATTTCAGGGCTTTCTGTGAAGATATTGGCTTTTGTTTTGCCTGGTGAATATGGCGATCCTGATTAAGGTACAAACTAACCAGCAAAATAAATAGAAATAGGTTACACAAGGACCAGTGACAACTGTATTGTGAAACAGAGATCATGATTAATCTGATTCTGTGCATCTGTGTTTCTTAAGAAAAAAATAAACATCTCACGTTATAAAGAGAAAATATGCATTGAAAGTCTAGAAAAAGAGGGCTGGGGTAGAGCGCTTGCCTAACATGTGTGAGGCACTGGATTCCATCCTCAGCACCACATATAAATAAATAAGAAAAAGTTATTGTGTCTGTCTACAAATAAAAAAGAATTTTTTAAAAAAAGTCTAGAAACAGGTTAAGAATTTTAAAAGGAACCAGGTGCAGTGGCATATGTCTATAATCCCAGGGGCTCAGAAGGCTGAGGCAGGAGGATCAGGAGTTCAAAGCCAGCCTCAGTAACTTAGCGAGGCACTAAGCAACTCAGTGAGACCCTGTCTCTAAAGAGAATATTAAAAAGGGCTGCGGATGGGGCTCAGGGGTCAAGTGTCCCTGGGTTCAATCCCTGGTAAACCCCCCCCCCCAAAAAAAAAGCAAAAAAAAAAAAAAGGCAAACAAGCCCAGGAAATGGGACAAGAAACCAGCCTGGGCATCTGGGAACTCAAGAGGATGCCAAAATCGAACTTTGGACTTGAAAATAAAAATATCTTAGGCAGAGAAACCCCATGTACAAGGGCTTGAGGGTGAGATGTTTGAGTTTTTGAAAGTAGTTCCGTGTGACAGAGGCCAGGAAATGGGGCATGGGGGAGGAGATAGGATTCATTGCTGGGGATTTGTAAGCCACACAGTGGACTTGGGACCTTATCTTGACACCACCGGAAGTCATTGAGGACCTTAAGCCAGGGAGTGCTATGATTAGATTTTTGGCTTCACCATCAGCAGGAGCAGAGGCAGAAAGGGGCCAGTTGGATCTGGTGGAGGGTGAGGCTGTTTCCTAGCTGTGCCATGGAAGTGGCTAGAAGTATTGGCATTTGGGGGTGAAGAGCAGTAGGGAGGTTGGGGGGTCATCATCCTGGCAGAATTAGTAGACTCAAAGATTAATGCAAGATTAACCTCCAGGATATATAAAGAACTCAGAAAACTTAACACCAAAAAAACCCAATAACCCACTCGATAAATGGGCCAAGGAACCAAACAGACACCTCACAGAAGGAGAAATACAATCGATCAACAAATGTATGAAAAAAATGTTTAACATCTATAGCAATGAGAGAAATGCAAATCAAAACTATACGGAGATTCCAGCTCTCTGGAGTCAGAATGGTAATCATCAAGAATACAAGCAAAAATAAATGTTGGTGAGGATGTGGGGAAAAGGCACACTCACACACTGTTGGTGGGACTGCAAATTGTTGCAACCACTCTGGAAAGCAGTATGGAGATTCCTCAGAACACTAGGAATGGAACCACCATTTGACCCAGCTGTCCCACTTCTCTGTTTATACCCAAAGAACTTAAAGCCAGCTTACTACAGGAACCAGGTGCAATGGCACATGTCTATAATCTGCAGCCACATACTACAGTGATGCAGCCACATCAATGTTTATAGAAGCTCAATTCACAATAGTTAAGTTACTGAACCAACCTAGGTGCCCTTCAACAGATGACTAGATAAAGAAAATGTGGTGTATATACACAATGGAATATTACTCATCCTTAAAGAAGAATGAAATTATGACATCTGCATGTTAATGGACGGAACTGGAGACTATCATGCTAAGTGAAATAAGCCAATCCCAAAAAACCAAAGGCCAAATGTTGTCTCTGATATGTGACTGCAAATACACAATAAGGGAGGGTGGCTAGGGAAGAATAGAGGTACTTTGGTTTAGGCAGAGGAGAGTGAAGACAGGGAGGGATGATATAGGGGTAGGAAGGATAGTAGAATGAATCGGACATTATTACCCTATTGTACACGTGACTGGAGTGATTCTATATCATATAAAACCAGAAGAATGAGAAGTTATACTCCATCTATGTAGGATGTGTCAAAATGTATTCTACTGTCACGTATAACTAGAACAAATTTTAAAAAAATTTTTTTAAAGATAAATGCAAGAAAGCGACCAAGTAAGAGGGAAAAGGCAAGAATGATTTCACAGAAGGGTGAAGGTGATGTCAGATGGAGACATGGGAAATTGGGAGCTAGAACACGCAGTGCTTCTCATACCATGTGACCCATTTGACTAGATATTGACATTGGCATTGACGAGACTAGGCATTGGTTTACACTGTCTAAAAGCCTTTTCAGTTGAAACTGATGTTTTCCCAACAAACTCTGGGCTCACAAACTCTAGAAATGACACGATCCTCTTCTTGCTTCCAAATCCCTGGACTAAATCATTGGACGCTGAGTATTGCAAGCCACCACATGGGAAGTCTTGAAATGAAGGTTTCCAAAACCCATGACCAACCCTTATAAACCTGTTCTTCTACATTTTTTAAACCCCTGGATTAGCTATGTGCACCACCGACCTCCAGATTATAAAATAAGATCAGAGGTCCCCTGAGATTACAGCGGGCCCTTGGCATTGTAGGATTCAATCAGTCATAGATTTTAAACCTGCAATGAAGGGAGGGGAGAGGATGGGAATGGGAAAGACAGTGGAATGGATGGACATCACTTTCCCATGTTCATATATGAACACACGACCAGGGAAACTCCACATCATGTCCAACCACAAGAATGGGAAGTTAGACTCCATATATGTATAATATGTCAAAATGCACTCTACCGCCCTGTATAACAAAAAAGAACAAATAAAAAATAAAAATGTTATGTCTGTACTAAACCAGTACAGAGTTTTTTCTTATCATTTTCACTAAACAACGGAGCATAGTAACTATTGAAGAATAGCATTTGCATCGTATTAGGTATGATAACTAATCCAGGGTTGATCGCACACAGGAGGATAGCTTCAATGCAGATACTACACCATTTTATATAATGGTCTTCAACTCCTTCAGGTTTGGATATCCATGCAGGGTTCTGGAACCAATTCTCCTCAAATACTGCATTTTTCTTCTTTTTAAAAGCAAAATAACTGGCCATATAGGGCAGCAGCTAAATAATGAAATCTTTTTGCATTGGGTACAGCATAAAACAAGTACACATATTCCTTTCTTTCATACCGTGGGCTATAAACATGGGAAGGAAGTAACATTAATTTCCTGTCGAATGTTTGCCGAAATGAAATTTTCTGATTATTGGTTTCAAAAAAGAATATATAAACCTACCTCCTATAAGAGACCTGAAAGACGACTAGGACTTTGGTCATTTTTTATAGATAACTCCCAGAATCTTTTAAAGCAAGATGGCCAGGCTACAAAAAAATATTGGCCCATTAGCCCCAGATCAGTCCCTGAAGGGTTATTGTTAATATTTGGCCTTGGGGAGAGAAGTTGATAGAAATCCTTGTTCATGATGCTTTATATACTTGCGGGCAGGCAGAGGGAAGCCAGGGGAAGTAGCCTATTACTTCCTTTATGCCTTATTACATAGCACATCAGGATCGTTAATATCAGTTGCCAGTTCTTACACTACCAACGTCTGTGTTTATGTGGACAATATATCGCACAGTAGTTAGTAGCCTGGGGTTTGGTGTCAGACGTACTGAAATCCAATTTTGGCTTGGCCACTTAAGAAGCAATGTGACTTTGACAAAGGGGAATGAAGAGAGGGGAGGGGGATGGGAACAGGAAAGACAGTGGAATAAATGGGACAGAACTTTCCCATGTTCATATATGAACACACGACCAGGGAAACCCCACATCATGTCCAACCACAAGAATGGGATCCTAATTAGAATAACTGTACTCCATGTATGTAGAATATGTCAAATACACTCTACTGTCATGTATTTCTAAAAAGAACAAATTTAAAAAAATTTTAAAAAGAAGCAATGTGACTTTGGACAAACTGTCTGAATTCTCAAAACCTTACTTCAAGGTATGCTTTTCTTGTATTGGATGACTTAAGGAACATGCAAAGACTGTGGACCAAACACTGATGGATCATAAGCATCCAACAAATGAAGATAATGTAAGTAATGTAAAAAACATAAATGCATTCTAAACATCCATAGCAGGCTGAGGTCTGGTATGGGGTCCAGAGGCCCACTGGAACCGAAGTACTATAAAATGTACCTTAAATTTATGATGCTTGATTCGTTTTTAACATGGTCTATAAGAGACATCATAATGCCATGTTTTATGGACTCTAAGATGTGAATTTTTAAATATTTCAATGAGAGGCGTTGACTTTGCCTATTCGTACATATCAAAACCATACATATATGGGGCTGGGGATGTGACTCAATAGCAGAGCCCTTGCCTAACGTGTGTGAGGCACTGGGTTTGATTCTCAGCACTGTGGATAAATAAATAAATAAATAAAAATAAAGGTCCATCGACAACTAAAAAAATAATATTAAAGAACCCCCAAACCATACATATTAAAAATTGTGGAAAGAATGAGAGCAGCTTGGAAGGAAACTTCCAGAATGGAACATTTGTTTAAGGACTGCTCTGCCAACCGGGCCTTCGTTGACGCGGAGAATGACATTGTGGAAAAACACACATGCTAATGACCCTGATCTGAACAATGATTCAGAAGAGCCTGACTCCGGTGCCATCACTTTTTTTTTTTTTTTTATGGGCACAGCAATGATGTTAGATAAAATATATATCTAACAAGGTCTATTTATTAACTCGAGCACTTTCGATCAGTATAAAGTAAAAATTCCAGTGATAAAGCATTGTGCCATCATCTGCCAGCCTCGGCCTGTTGTGTTGGTCCATAAATACTGGAGCATCTGGCAACTCGGGACAGCTTGGCTTTACTGAAACCCAGTAAATAAAGCAGGCAGGGACCATCCAAAGGATTTAGAGAGGCCAGTGAGCCAAGCTGATAAAGGCAGACAGACTGGGGTTCAATCTTAGCGCTCCCAAACTTTGGACAAACGACCATCCACTCTGAGCCCCTGTAGAATGACAACTTGACTTAAATCATTGTGTAAATTATGCAGGGAAAATGAAATAACATGAATGAAATGCTTAACATCATATCATGCCAGTGTTTCAAGACTGCAATAGATGATGATTTTATTTATTATGATGGCAACCCACTTTTGTAAGTAAAAATACTTCTAGATATTTTTCATAGAATATAAGGGAAAGCTGTTTGTTATATCTCTCAATGATCCACATGAAATGAAGCTATACATTTCAAATACATTAACTTGGGATGGGAATAAGAAAGACAGTGGGATGAATCAGACGTAAACTTCCTGTGTTCATTTATGAACACACAACCAGTGAAACTCAACATCATGTCCAGCCCCAAGAATGGGATCCTAATTAGAACAAGTTATACTCCATGCATGTAGAATACGTCAAAGTACACTCTACTGTCATGCATACCTAAAAAGAACAAATTAAAATTAAAAATAAAAATATATTATGTAAAAGGTATAAATTAAGTTTTTGTATTTTTGTTAAAGTAAAATATCAAAAAGAAAGAATGAGTGAATAGTCACTAGATTTGAAAGATACCATTAGTGGTCTCCTCAAAAATTTAAGTTGGGGAGCTCAGGGGCTCTGCAAAGGCAGGTGGGTATCTTCTAGCACAAAAAGGTAAGTAGGAAGAATAAGTGTCAATCAAAAAAGACAGGCCGTAAGTTATAACAATTGTAGAACCATCATTGTCAACAACATAAGGTTTAAAGGCATATATAATAACCCCAAGACTTATAGTCAAATGGCTTCATATGTTGGTAATTATAAAAGAGTATTAGCTGGGTGTGTTGGCTCACACCCATTATCCTAGAGGCTGGGGAGGCTGAGGCAGGAGGATTGTAAGTTCAAAGCCAGCCTCAGCAACTCAGTAAAGCCCTAAGCAATACAGTGAGCCCTTGTCTCAAAATATAAAAAAGGGCTAGGGATGTGGCTCAGTGGTTAAGTGCCCCTGGGTTCAATCCCAGGTACAGGAAAAAAAACAACAAAGGAATAAAGGATTATTGGAAGGTATTACTCCATTTGGCAACAGTAAATGAGACAAAAGTGGGTTTTTCTTTCACGAAGAGCAAAAGTGGGTTTGCTCTTCTTTCACGTACCCACTGTAGGTTTTTGCTTTGTGGTTAGTAAGTCTTTCATGGAACGCCTTAAAACAGGCCATGTCGAGCTGATGACTATTTAACTATTAACTGCTCAAGGCTTTTAGCTGATATCATGTCTTTCTGGGGAGCCTCCCATAAAGATTCTCAAATGTAAGGTTTCTGTTGAAGAAAAATAAATTGCGGTGCTCTCATGTTGACTTCATAGAGTGCCATGTAAATACGTCATATAAAGCTAGATATAAAGAATCACAAGTCAAACAGAACCAGAAACAAAGCAAAACATCACTCTGCATGATCAAAATCGACTGCAGTTAGCTGTTAAATGTCACCAAGGTGGTTTTGCTTGAAGCCAGTGCCGGGTGATGACTGAACAGAGCAGAGGCTCTTTTATTTTAGTAGAGCCAACTGGTGGAACGCAGACTTGGGGATGATGAGGAGAATTGATTGATTTGCTTATTACAATAAACAGTCTCCCTAACGTGGAGCAGAGAATGTCCACACATCATCGTGTAGGAGAGGATGCTCAGAGACACAGGGAATGAAGAAAAGACAAACCCGGAGAATGTTTTTGTTTATTTGGTTTTTTTAGATGTACTGACAGTGGAGTAGATTTTGACCATTATACATACGTGGAGTATAACTTCCCATTCTTGTGGTTGTAAACATGAAGTGGAGTTTCACTGGTCGTGCGTTCATATACAAACATAGGAAAGTTCTGTCCCATTCATTCTACTGTCTTTCCTGTTCCCATTCCCCTCCCTTCCCTTCATTCCCTTTTGTCTATTCATGAACTTCTATTATCTACCCAGCTTATTGTGGGTTAGCATTTGCATATCAGAGAGAACTGGTTACCTTTGGTTTTGGGGGACTGGCTTATGTCCCTTAGCATGGTAGTCTCCAGTTCCATCCATTTACCTGCAAATGCCATAATCTCATTCTTCTTTAAGGCTGAGTAATATTCCATGGTATATATATACCACATTTTCTTTATCCATTCATCTGTTGAAGGGCACCTAGGTTGGTTCCATAGCTCAGCTCAGTGAATTGAGCTGCTGTAAACATTGATGTGGCTGTGTCACTGTAGTAGGCTGATTTTAAGTCCTTTGGGCCTATGCTGAGGAGTGAGCTAACTGTGTCAAATGGTGAGGAGAATGTTCTGTGAGTGGGTGAAGCTGAAGAGGTTGATGTGTGTGTGGATGACTTCATATCTTCTCCAGTGCCTTTTCCCCATAATAAGTTAAGAGCCCTCCTTAAATAGGTAAGACTTAACATCAGGGTCTTACGATGTCCAGTCATTACTTGGTGAACACTATGAAACTAACGCCCTGCTGGGGCCCTGGGGTCTGACTGTAAGAGGAACAGTCTCAGCCCTTGTGGGTGCTGTGGGTCTAGGTGGGGAACAGGCACCAGCCAAATAATTTAAAATGTAACAAGAACCAGAAAAAGGAAGCTGTAAGGTGCTGTGGGAATTGTAACTCTGTCTGCAGAAGCAGCTAGAATAGGCAGTGACGTGGACTCTAACACCCAGAGGCCAGGAAGGAGCTCACTAGTCAAATGTGAAGGGTTGTTTTCAGGTCTTCCCATGGATCATTGTGTGTGATACCTCTTACTTCAGGCAGAATACCAGAAAGTTGGGGCTACCACTGAAATACATTTCTGGTCCATATAAGAATGTTATTTTTTATTTTATTTATTTATATATTTATTTTTGGCACTGGGGATTGAACCCAGGGGCGCTTACCCACTGAGCTACAACTCCAGCCCTTTTCTGTATTTTATTTCTGTATTTTATTTAGAGACAGAGTCTTGCTGAGTTACTTAGGGCCTCGCTAATTTGTTGAGGCTGGCTTTGAATGATCCTCCTGCCTCAGCCTCCCAAGCTGCTGGGATTACAGGTGTGCGCCATTGCGCCTGGCTAAAAGAATGTTCTTGATGGATGTTCATACTGAATCCTACCTGAGAATTAGTTGATCTATAAATCCTGGTAGACTCCTGTCCCCTGGTTAGGCAGAACAGAGGAACATCTACTGAAGTGGTCTCACCTAGTTCTCTGCCACCCCTCAGCTCAGGAAGTCAGGCTTTTGAGATCCAGATGGTTTTCTGAGTGGCCAGCAATCACAGCTGTCTCATGCTGAGATTCTGTGCATTTGGCCCCTCCTCTTTAGCAATGCCTTTCTCCACCTCTAAAGGTCAGAAAGTGGCTACATGGACCTTATTTGGTCTCCAGAAACCCACAGAGCGGATGTGTGCTTCTATGTCCCATGAACTTCAAGAGGATCATGGGCCTGAATGTCCCTCAATGGTGGCGAGTATTTCTTTTCTTATATGTCCCACTCGTCAGACCAGCTCTCATGACATAGAGAGGGTTCGGCCTTTCCAAAAAGAAGTAAGGAAGGCAAAAGAAGAAAACCCCATCTTGCCTCCTGTAGACCATTCAGGTGCTTCTCCTAGGGGAGGGCATCTGTCCCCCGTGCCCTCGAATGCTGCCTGGAAAGGAGATTGAAAGGCTCAAGTGGGGTCCAGAAGCCAGAGAGACCTCCCCTCTCCACCTGACCTCCCCGTTGTCTTGGGCACAGTTGGCAGTTGACATTGTCTTCCTCTTTTCCTTGGGACAACGGTGTCCATGACTGAGGTAAATCCCATCATTCACCCACAATATACCCATCACCTGTGCTGGGTTTTGTGTCAATGAAGCACTCATGTTGGCCTTGACCCCTCAGGGTGGATACTGGCCACCGGCAAGGAGCAGGGTGACCCCTGTAGGGCCAGACATTAAATCTTTGATTTCTGAATGGTGGGGAGGTCCTGGAACCCCAAGGGCAGAGGGACATAGTCTCAGAACACTGCAGTTCACTGCGTGGTCTGGAAATGCCTTAGAAGTGTAATAGCTGATGTGTCTGTAACCATGGCACCTGATGAATGTCTGTGGACACATACCCCACAGCAAGAGGGTCTGCACTGGGAACTGATGCTCGGGGACCTGATCCCAGTACCCGCTTCTTGAACTTGCTGTTGAACTTGGGGTAAGTCTCTTCTGTTCCTCCTCCTTTGTTTTTCCAGCAGTCTGAATGGTAGTAAGGCTCCCATCTTGGTACAGATTTCATCCTCACGTTTCTTTAGCCAATGACCAGGTGTATTATATTATGGTTGAAAACCTGGGTCCCCGAACTTGGTCTGAATCCTGATCGGAAATTGATGGCAGATTCTACAAGAATCCTGTTCTTTCTACTGTAAAATGGGAATTATAACAGGACTTATTAGGATGGGGATTATAATAGGAGTCTCCAGATTCTGGAAGTTTTCTTCTTTTATGGGGAGGGGATTGAACTCAGGAGCACTCAACCACTGAACTACACCCCCAGCTCTATTTTGTATTATATTTAGAGACAGGGTCTTGCTGGGTTGCTTAGTGGTGTGCCATTGCTGAGGCTGGCTTTGAACTTGAAATCCTCCTGCCTCAGCCTCCTGAGCTGCAGGGATGACAGGCATATGCCACCGTGCCAAGCCAGATTTTGGAAGTTTTCCAGGCCCTATTTTCCTCTACTGTAAAATTGGGATTATGATAGGACCTATTGGGATGGAGATTATAATAGGGTTGTCCAGATTCTGCATGTTTTCTAAGCCTTATTCTCTCTACTGTAAGATGGAGATATAATAAGAACTACCATGTCGGGTTGTGGTGGAAGGAATGTTGGCAGGAGAGAATCAGCACCATGTAGCTCAGAGATGTTAGTTTCTATTAGATTTGGTGGCTAAGGTAGAAAAAAAGTTGCAGAGAAAATTTCTTTCTCCCCACAATCCATCCACGAATGGAGGTTATTTTTGCAATCCAAGCTGCCCTAGCTTGTGGTCCACTCCTAGACATAAGGGAGCCTGGAGAGTGAGGGGGGACAGTGGCATTGGGCCATGTCCTCAGAATGTGGGCCAGGCACTGCCCAAGGGCTTGTTCCCTGATGTCTCAATCTGTTCAGCAGAACTCTGCCTCGTGCCAACTTCCTCTAATTCAGAATAATTTTCAGTGCATGGTGCAGCAAAATGCTCCACACAGCCGAGTTCTGCTTTCCATTTCAGATGTCCTCTGTCCATCTGGAGCTGAGATGAGGCCCAGAGAAGCAGGTGAGACTCTGGACAGACCATCGCCCAGTTAGAATCACCCCCCCACTGAATTCTAACCTGAAGAACACGGAAGAACAGTGGACTCAATTCCAATATGAAAGGGAAAAGTAGCCAGTGTGGTGGTGCATGCCTGTCATCCCAGTGGCTCTGGAGGCTGAGGCAGGAGGATCGTGAGTTCAAAGCCAGCCTCAGCAACTTAGTGAGGCCCTAAGCAATTTAGCAAGACCCTGTCTCTAAATAAAATATAAAAAAGGTCTGGGGATGGGGCTCAGTGGTTAAGCAACCCTGGGTTCAATCCCCAGGACCAAAAAAAAAGAAAAAGAAGAAGAGAGCAAATGTCGGTTGCCCCAAAGGCAATCAAAACCAACAGATCCCATTCTGAGCAAGAGTTTAGGATGAAGGAAGCCATTAATAAACATGTGTCCACAAAAGAACATGTACCTGGAATCATCCTGATGGATCATTTTTTCTGTTTTCTTCTGGCAAAGTCCCTGAGGTTCATTTATCCTCCAAGCTTCTGGTAAGCCTCTACCCTGTGCCTGGGACTTTGCAAAAGCTGAGGAAAGAGAAGCAGCAAGACCCATAGAGAGCCAGTAGCTCAATGTCACCCAAAAGCCAAAAGATGCCACGAGTTGTTCAACTTCTCTCCAACAACATTTTTATAATCTATCATTGTCCTCAAGTAAGGCTGGGACTGCCCTCTCTCTGTATTCGGGCTCCTTGGTCTCCACAGTCTCTTGACTGGAAGGCGTATTATGAGACGGAATGTCCCATCGGAGAGGCAGGTAAGAAATCTGAACTGCAGGGCCTCACATGCCCCCACCTCTGTCCTGGGCTCCTTCTCCCTCGAAGGTGGAGGGACAAAAGGTCCTTTGTCCTCAGGATCCTATAGGATAAATAGAGAGAACATGTTCTTGCCGGCTAATCTGCCGGTGATAAAGAGGATTGTTTTATCTCCTGCCATCTCTGGGTTCCATGGGATGGATTCTACTGGGGAGACAGAGTGGCCTTTGTCTTTCCAACCCACTGAGACGTTTAAATTGACCTTTCCTGTATTCCTCGGTTGTCACCGCCTGAGCACTGGGTTGTCATTATGCATGGAGAATACTGTCCCCACGAGGGGACCATCCTCCAGGGAGAGGCTGTGATGCTGAGAAGCAGCTTCATCCTCTTCTGCTTAATTTTTCTTAAAATTAAGACAACCTCATGCGCAGTCAGAGGCTTGTAGGAAAATGGAAGGGACAGTACAGAGATCCCTTCTTCCCCTCCTTCCCCTGCCTGGTCGCCTGGTCACCACGTCTTGCGTGAGTGTGGTGCCTGTGCTGATGCACAGGGCCATGCCGTCATGCACTGGATCCCCAAGTTCACATTCGGGTTCACTCTTTACGTGGTACAGTTTATGGATCTTGTCAAATATGGTGACATGTTCCTACAGCAGTACACAGAGGAGTCTCCCAGTCCCCAGGTCCCCGGTGTCTAACTATTCTCCCTCCCTTCGTCTGTCTGTCCATCCTTCCATCTGTCCATCCCTCCCTCTGTCCATCCATACCTCCTTTCAACTGTCCATCCATCCCTCCCTCTATCTGTCCATCCCTCCCTCTGTCTGTCCATCCCTCCATCTGTCCATCTGTCCATGCCTCTATCCAACCAGCCCTTCTTCCTCTCTCCCTTCTTCCATCCTTCCCTTCTTCCCTCCCTCCATCTGTCCATCCCTCCCTCTGTCTGTCCATACCTCCTTCCCTCTTTCCATCCCTCCTTCCTTCTGTCCATCCCTCCCTCCATCTGTCCATCCCTCCCTCCATCTGTCCATTCCTGCCTGTCTGTCCCTCCCTCCATCTGTCCACCCATCTCTCTTCCCTGTGTCCATCCATCCCTCCCTCCCTCCATCTGTCTGTCCACCAACCCTGGGCCAGCACTGATCTTTCCTCTGTCCCTAGTCCTTCCTTTCTCAGAGTGTCACATAGTCTGAATCACACACCACACAGCTTTTCCAGGGCCACATCATTCACTTGGAAGAGTGTGTGTCAGGGTCCTCCGTGTCCCATGGTTGGGTCACTCGTTTCTGCTTTTGCTGAGTAGCCGTGGCTTCATTTTTGGAGCTTTTGGTAGAAGGAAGCCAAGTACCTGGTTCCACCTCTCATCTTGTTTTTTTGTATTTTCCTAATGGGGACATGATCTGAACTTGGTTCACTGTGTGTTTTATTTCAAAGAATGGAGTGGAACCTCAGAACAATTTCAGCACTTTTTGGGTAAGTCTGGAGAACTAGACAGCACATTCTGATACCTCAGAGGTAGTCTGCGGGGAAGTCAGCTGGGGCCACAGGCAACATCGCTTTCACCCAGAATAATTTATAGTCATATAATTAGGATTTTCCCTAAAACATATTATTATTTTTTATCTTCTTAGCAACTCTGGAGGGCCCACTTATCTGGCTAGTAATACGACTCACAAACTCACTTTTAATGCATGGATCAAACATTTCTGAAACAGAAACCACCTCGTCTATCAGAAGGGAAGGGCGGCAGCGGGGCAGCGCCCACCCACGTACCTTATAAGGTAGGAGGCAGCAATCGGTGCTGATTGGAAAGGGGGCAAGCGGTAGGGTTCCAGGGAGCGAGCAGAGTGTCCCCACTATGCCCTCACCAGTTCTCTGTCCTTGAATGAGCCATTTCTCCTCTCTGCGACCCAGTGTGCTCTTCTGTCAACTACAGCTAATGACAGTTGGCACTTTATAAGTCTGTCCCTGAGATGGAAGGAGCTAGGGAGATGACCCACAGAGAATGTTTGGCACAGTCTCAGCCACAAAACAAAACAAAACAACAACAACAAGACAACAAGTCCACACAAACATCACACAAGACCCACGGGGCATCTGACCTGTGAAGGACAGGGAAGCTAGGTCCAGTGTAGTTGCTCAATAAATTAGCCCTGATATCTCATGGGAGCAAAGACAGAGGGCGTGTGCTCTCAGAGGATGCAGCCCAGGACACGGAAGCCATCTTCACCGAAGTCCAGCAGCCTGGAGGGGATTAGCATGGAGGACAGACTGTGTACCATCTTACGGAGACGCCACGTTTGGTTCTGTCCCTGCTAAGAGAAAGTCACTGCTAATGACTGTCATTCTTCCCTCTTCCCCCTTCAAAGACCCATTTCCTGAGCAAGTATATGCATTGATAAGAGCATCAGCAGAAACACACACACACACACACACACACACGCACACCCGGTTCCTAAATTCAGTCCACTCTTTTTTTAGTATGAAGCCAAAGAATACAAAGTCTCCCCACTCCTGCTCTCTTCTACAATGTAACTTATTACCTACTTATTAAGATCCCAACGGTGCAGGAAATCTCATTCCCACACAACACCCCAAGTAACTAATCACCCTCAGCATTATTATTTTTTTGAATCCGACTTTTACTTTTTACACACTTTCATTTTGCGGAAAAAGCCTCTCCTGCCAAAGGCAGGATAAATAAACGCAGCTCCATCCTGTTTCCCTACATCTTTGTTTATCCAGTGATTGTCCACGAACGCACACGCGAAGGCCCAGTGAGACGGGAGCAGAACAGCTTGACGTTAGGGGAAGCTATTACCTAATGTGACACCAAGCAGGTCCCATGAAGTGACATGAAAAAGAAGTAGAGATAGCCGCAAACAATGATTGACTGTTAAGGAATGGACTCCGTTGTGTAAAAGAAAAAAAAAGCAATAGTGCAAAAAAAAAAAAAAGTACATCATTAAGAGCATGTGGAAAGATGTTGGTGACAAGATGATACAGCTTAGCGGTTCAGAGCATAGACTTGGCAATGAGAGTGGATTTGAAACTTGGCTTCACCTTTAACTGGATATCTCAGTTGGCCACGCTGACCCTCAACTTCCTCATGTGCACAATGGAATTAATGAAATCTACCTCAGTGCTTTTTGAAGATTGATTAGATAAAAATGGCTAAAAGTAGCTGGACATGGTGGCACATGCCTGTTATCCCAGCGGCTCAGGAGGCTGAGGCAAGAGGATCACAGGTTCAAGGCCAGCTTCAGCAATTATTTGAGACTCTAGTAACCAAGTGATATCCTGTTTCAAAATTAATAATAATAATAATAATAATAATAATAATAATAGGGTGGGGATGTGGCTCAATGGTTAAGTGCCCCTGTGTTCAATCACCACCTCCCCAAAGAAAGAAAGAAAGAAAGAAAGAAAGAAAGAACCCAATCTAAAAGTATTTGATGCTTGGCTCAGGTAGATTTTCACTAACTGTTAGCACTTACTAAAATGTTAACAAAGATTATGAATCAAGGGGCACATAGCATAAAGCACTGTCCCAATTTTACCACAAAAAAACCCTCTTATTCCAGAGTATCCTAGGAAGTTAGTGTTTGGAAGGAAACAATTTGGTAGATGTTGCCTTGAATAAGAAACCTAAATGTGTTTACCTAATGTTTGTGTATCTGTGGTGTCTGTTTCTAATATCCTCATTGAAATTTAGGAGATTTAAAGTGAGATTTATGGGGCATCAGGGTTGGGGTCAGGAATGCACCATTAGTTGCTGTCCCCCCACTTTTTTTTGGTACCGGGGGATTGAACCTAGAGACGCTTAACCACTGAGCCCCATCCCCAGCCCTATTTTGTATTTTATTTAGAGACAGGGTCTCCCTGAGTTGCTTAGGGCCTCACTAAGTTGCAGAGCCTGGCTTTGAACTTGGGATCCTCAGGCCCCAGCCTCCTGAGCTGCTGGGATGACAGATGTGCACCACTGTGTCTGCTGCTGTCCCTGTTTCTAGGAGGAACTGGATCACACTTACATCATTGCTACTTAACAACTTTTCTGAGACCCAACTAAAACAGACCCAACTAAAATTCCCTGCCCAGTGGAACAAGATTTGCAAAAGACAGTCTTCTTGTTTGATCTCCACTCTGGCAGGCCTCTGTCTGACGTGGCTTTATTGCCATGTCAGAATGTCCCCCTGTGTCCCATGAGATGGAACCCATTACCTAACCCTGGGGGAGGTACTATGAGCCTGGAAGAGGCATTCGGAGCCTCTCTGGAGATAAGAAAACTGCACGGAAGGTTCTGGGTATTTCTATGATCTGTTATAGATGGATAATTCAAGGTGCAGGCTCACAGCTTGATTTTTTTTTTTTTGAAGATAGTTTCACAGTGAAATTCATTTTCCATAACTCCCAAAGTGGTTTTGCAATCCATCTGTGAATTTAATCAGTCTCCTCTGTTGAGGCAATCTCTGCTAATTGGGTTTCTCATGAGGGGTAATAGATATGATGACAGAAGCACTTCGTCTCTGGAAAGGAATCCAGAGTCTCATCAATAACACTGATAATAACGGATCCATCCCCCAAAGAAACGGAGCGCACGCCTCAGGAGGGACTCCCCACAATGGGCCACCTGGAATCGGGTGGTATTTGTCTTCTCGACGACCATTCTCGGACTCCTCCTTCCTGGTGGACAGCCGGGAAATGATAATCTTGGAATGAAGACTGAAAGTCTCTAGGACTATTAAGTGGGCTTCTAGAAGTTTCTCAGAAGACAAGAGCAGAGGAATGGAGAGCCACATTATCAATGAAAACAAAGGTGGAACACAGAATCCAAATGTCTTGGTGTTGTCCCCTTTCCCTATCTCGGGGATTCCCGCTCCCTCCTGCAGCAGTGAAGGGGTTTCTACACCTCTGGCCTTTCAGGGCCCTGACCAGGAATGCGGAAGGCACAGCTGTTACTCTGAACTGGCGAGGCATCCTGGCACAGAGGGGGGATCTGGGGCGAGAAGCCTCACATTCCTCAGCCATTAGGTAAACACACCCCCGGATCTGGCTGGCTCTGTCCTAGGTGGGTGGGTGGGGGCTGGGCTTCCATTATCAGGGGTTGACCTTTCAGGGTTAGTCATCCCATCTAAAGGGGCTGGAGAACAATAGCAGATACAGCCGAGGTTTTTTCCATCTTGGAAAAGGAAAGAAGCAAAGCCTGGTAATTGAATTAGAAGTGCCAGGAAGAATTTCCAAGGCTGTCATCTGTCTCCATCCAACGGAGCCCAGTATTCCCATGCCCCCTCCATTCCCCAGGAGGACACTCCTTCTTGGCTGGAGGCCGGGCATTAGTGATCCATGGATCCTCTTAGTGATAAAGACAGAATTCACCTGTGGGTCAGCAGACCCAGGAGCCCAAGTTGGAGGAAGAACTATAGAAATGCCAACTTCTCTGCAAACTGGACACACTCCCTCCCGCGCAAAACAAAGAACTAGTGTGTTTCAGCCTCCTCTGGCCTCAGGCCCTCCCGGCCTGTGAATAGGGGCACGGAGGGGGCAGAAATGCAATAAAATCCTAGGTTCCCTCATTGAAGTTCCAAGCTGTGGTTTCCCCGTTTCCTCCCACTGAACAGTTTCAGTATGAATGCTCCCAAAACCAACAGTAAAATTTAACCACACCGCTCCTCCTCGCAGGAAAAGAAGAAACCCTGACTTCTCCAGGGAATTTTCTTTGGCTTCGAGGCTGGCCCTGGCATCCCCCTCCTCGCCCCCCAGCCCAAGCCATGGGAGGAGGAGGGTTCCAGATAATTATCTTATCTAGGCCACGGGTCTGTACCAAGTATCAGCAGCACCTGAGAATTCTCAGTCCCACGTGGTCCTCCTTCATCAGAAGACTCCATAACCTGGGTTAACAAGCCTCCAGGTGACCCCCATGCACACTGCCTGCTGAGAATCCCTCATCCCAGTGGGCTGATCATTGCTCCAAGAATGCTTCACATTCTCACTCTGTGGGTTTGGTCCTTCTCTTCCCTCCTTTGAGCATGGTTTCTCCTTTTCTTTCTGGCAGGCTCCTATTCCATCTTCAAAGCCTTCCCCCAAAATACCGCTTTCTATATGGAAGCCTTTCCTGTACCTTTCTCTTTTCTTTATCCTAATTTTTTTATTGGTGCATTATAGTTGTGCATATTGATGGGATTTGTTGCTACATATCCCTATATAGTGATATAATTTGGCCAATAGCACTCCTCAGCATTTCCCCAATGCCCACCCCTTGGTCCTTTTCCTTTATTGATCTCCCTTTGATTTTTAGGAGATCCACCCTCACTTTTATATTTCTTTTTCCTCTCTACTTTCCACCTATGAGAGAAAACATACAACCCTTGACCTTCTGAGTTATTTCTTATTTCGCTTAATATTTATTTCGCTTAATATGATGACTTATTTCGCTTAATATGATGGTCTCTAGTTCCACCCATTTTCCCACAAATTATGTGATTTCATTTTTCTTTATGGCTGAATACAACCCCACTGTGTATATATACCACATTGGCTTTACCCATCATCTGTTGGTGGACACCCAGGCAGGTCCCACAGTTTGGCTGTTGTGAATGGGTGCACCTTCCTCTGGATATTTTGTTCCAACCATCAAGTTTCTGTTTTCCATACCAGTCTGAGACGGCAGGAAGATGTCTAACTCAGCAAATATTTTATAGAAAGCATCAAGGGTCTATTACAGGGATACTTTTGGTGATGCCAAAATATAATAGTAAAAATTTAATTGAAAAGTGGGACACTCTGTCACCTTATCTACTTTATTGATCTTTGTGTGCCAAATGAGACTTCATCCCTGGCTTAAAGCTTTACCTCTGACACATGTTAGCTGTCTGACCTCGGGCAAGTTATTTAACCCTTTTCAATCTCAGCCACAGTAAGAAATTGCTAGAAATATTTAGTTCAGTGTTTACAGGATGATTTTATATATATATATATATATATATATATATATATATATATATATATATATATATATAGTGCTAACATGGACATAGCCAAAGGACACATGGGAAATGCTAGTTGTGCTTGATGTTTATGACATTATTAATGTTGTTATCAACATCGTTCTCATCATCATGATTAGCAACTTGTATCTGGTGCAGATAATGTGGACATCAATGCTTGGGATGATTTAAAAAGATCAGGGCTCTGGACTTATCTACCATTATTCTTCTGGGGTACTTTATCCTTACTTTAGGCAAACTTGATCTTACATAAAATGTTTCATAAAATATGCAAAACAGCACCTGAGAACTTAGCTATTGCTTCCCTCAATGGATCAAGGCAAGGAGTGGTCAGCACTGAGAATCCTGCATCAGTCCTTTCAAGATTGTGATAGGTCTATTCACCCCCATCCCCCTCACACCACCTTTAAACTCTGACTTTGTGTTATGGTTTAGATATGAGTGTCCCCCCCAAAGCTCCTGTGGGAGACAATGAAAGAAAGTTTAGAGGTGAAATGATTGGGTTATGAGAGCCATAACCTAACCAGTGCATTGATCCCCTGATGGGATTAGCTGGGTGGTGATGTAGGCAGGTGGGTTGTGGCTGGAGGAGGTGGGGCACGGGGAGCATGCCCTTGAGGATTGTATATTTTGTCCTTGTTAATGGGAGCCCTCTCTGCTTCTGGCTCCATGTCCCCAGCTGCTTTCCTCCACCACATACTTCCGCCATGATGTTCTGCCTTATCTTGGGCCCAGAACAAGGGAGTTAGCCCTGAAACCATGAGCACCAAACTTTTCCTCCTCTAATTGTCTCTGTCAGGTCTTTTGGTGCAAGCAGCGAAAACACCTACTAAAACACTGGGATTCTCAAACCTAGTTTCATGTTAGAATCACCTGGGAAACTTAAAACAAATCCTGAGATCTGCGTTTCACTCCTAAACACTCAGGCTCAATCTCCCTGAGGTCTGAGCTGCACCTAGGATTCCCCAGTGATCCCCAAGTGCCGCCATGATTTCAACTGTCCTGTTGGATAATGTACAGGGAGAGTCAGCCGTGGCTCAGGAAGAAAAGTAAATAGACAGGTCTTGACATTTTTCATAAAAGTCACATGCATCGAGACGGTTGCTGGTGGTGTGATAGTGTCTGCAGAAAGGCTTTGAGTCCCGCAGCAGTGGAGGTGGGTGGGGACATCCGGGACAGCATGGCACCTCCATCTGTGAGCTTCTGAGCAGCATTTGGGTAGTGCTCTACTCGCTGCGCACCCCTCTCCCTTTTAGTTTTGTGAGTCCACCCACTCACCCTCCTGCTGTCATCCCAAGCCAACCACCATTTATCAGCAGTGCCTCAGAAGATTAGAGGAGGGTCCCTTCCTGACAGCCTAGATTTTTCATTCCTGAGACGGCGCTGTCTAGTGAGAGCAAGGCCCCCCACACATCTGGAGGCTGGTATTCTCTCTTGGCTTCGATCTACAGGTTGTCTTTGATGCCGGGAGCTCCGTGGGTTAGCAGTCTTCTTCTGACTCCCCATCCATCTCCCCATTTGTATCTCTGATTCAGCAGCTGGATTGCGATGTCAAGGAGGTGGCTTTGGGGCAGGATCTTGGGGGCCCTTAGAGTGAGGCTCAGAGCTTTGACTGTGAGCCTCCATGGTCCTCTTCCTGGGCCCTTGTGAAGACCAATCATGAAGTGTCTGAATGGCAGAAAACAGAGTCATTTCCACAGCAATTACCTTAGGAGAGGCGCCAATGGCTTTTAAAAATGGGCCTAATACTCAGATTGCGAATGGGAAAAAATCAAATAGACAAGCCTGTGGCAACTCTATGGAGTGAAGAGAATCCCCTTGAACTGCTGCTTCGGAACCACAGCTGCGAGGCCCCGTTTTCCTAAGGCGCACTCCCAGGCAAGGACCCGCGTGAGGTTTCTTCATTTCCCTTTCTCTTTTCCTCCCTGCTCCTCCCTCATTTCTCCTTGTCTTCTCCCATCAGCATTTTTGGGGCCAAAGAAAATACATCATGGTACACTCAGCAGAAAAGTGACAAGCTAGCTGCCAACCAACACTTCTGGAGTTCCCTGCCTGCCCTGGTAACAGAGTCCGTTTCATCCTCACTAAGCCCCAGGAAGGCAAATTGGACACTTTTTTTTTTTTTCCTTGAAGATGAAGAAAACCAGGCTCAGATGATAAAATACAATTTTACAAAAAAAGCTATCCATAGCAAATGCGAGAGCCAGGGTCCCATTCTGAACTATATGATTCTAAAACACTTTTTTTTTTTTTTTTTGAACCAGGGATTGAACCATGGAGCCCCATCCCCAGCCCTTTACATTTTTTTATTTAGAAACAGAATCTCACTGAGTTGCTTAGGGTCTCACCAAGTTGCTGAGGCTGGCTTTGAACTCGCGATCCTCCTGCCTCAGCCTTCTGAGCCACTGGGATTATAGGCATGTGCCACCATGCCTGGCTTAGTCCTATTACTTATTGGTCAGACTAGGTTTTAAAATTTACTAAAATACTTTTGAATAATGTTTGCTTCATTTGTAACTTAGGTAGTTTAAAGGCACTTAACCACTGAGCCACATCCCCCGCCCTTTCTACTTCTTATTTCGAGACAGGGTCTTGCTAAGTTACTTAGGGCCTCACTAATGTGCTGAGGCTGGCTTTGAACTTGTGATCCTCCTGCCTCAGCCTCCTGAGCTGCTGGGATTGGTCTGCACTATTGGATGTCCCTATGGATGGAGAAGAAGATACCACTTGGGCCCCTTGGCTCATCTGGCTAGACCAGACCTTCAGAACAGCTCAAATGTCAGTTTGGGTCTCTATCTTGTACCCTAACTCCATTCATTTCAATATGTCTAAGCCTGGACCCTGGGGATACGAAATGAGAAGGTAGAGGAAGGGACTCCCGTGATCACAGGGGCAGAGCCACACCAGAAGTTAATTCTCTCCAGATCCAGCAGCTCCCTCATTTCTCAAAGCAGGCATTGCTTGGATGCGTGGGAGACAGAAGGGAGAAGCTTCCAGGTCAGCACCAACCTCTGCAGAGCCAGCAGCACAGATTCACATACCACTTGCCAATCACCAGCTCTTCCGTTCCGTCAGGCCAGGCCCAAGCACCCACAGGAGGAGGCCCTGGGACTGAAACATGCTCTGCTTCTGGCCAGGCCCATTTCTTCTCTGGGGAGCAGAGCATACTGCAGGAAAGGGGGTTGCAAAGCCAGGCCACCCAACACAGGAAATGGAAGCATTCGCTGAATCTCTTGGAGTTCTTGCAGATCCTTACCCGGTGATGGGTGTGCACCAAGGGGAAGAAATCCTCAAAATAATATCTTTTCATCACAAAGCTAGGCTATAATTTTTTCAGGGCTCAAATGGGCACCATGAGTATTTTTTTTTTTTAAATAAATCTCTTTGGGTTGGTTTGGTGCTGTCATAGAAGAGATTTTTCTCCCTCTTTTTTCTGAGGTTGCAGTGGACAAGCAAGTATTCAATCTTTGAAGCTCTATAACTACAATGACACCCCTACTTCATGGTTTGGGGCTGTTTTTCCAGGAGTGGGAACAGAGGGTGTTTTTCTTGTTGTTGTTGTTGTTATTGTTGTTGTTGTTGTTTCTGTTTTGTTCTCTCCTCTAGAGAATATTTTAGGATGTCAAGTCTCTGAAATAAATGATTCAACAGAGGCCAAAATAGTCTTCTGGAAAGAATAGGAAATATCATCATCCTGGCTAGGCTGGGGAAAAAAATGCAGTTTGTTTGTTTTGTTTTGTTTTTAGAAATGGCAATATTTGTAATAATGTCTGTACTGGGAATATACTGAGACCCGGAACTGTGGAGAGTCGCTTTTTCTGGGAAATTTAGTGATGGTCTTTTCTTCTCTCTTGGGGTTTGCTGAAGAATAGGCAGGGGCCAGGGTTTCTAAAACTCCAGTGAGCATGTGAATTACCTGGGGGTTTTGTTAAAATACAGTTTTGTTTTGCTTCGTTTTTGTTTCTTGGTACCAGGGATTGAACCACTGAGCCACATCCCCAGCCCTTTCTATATTTTATTTAGAGACAGGGTCTCACTGTCTCTAGTTACTTAGGGCCTCCTAAGTTGCTGAGGCTGGCTTTGAACTTTCTATCCTCCTGCCTCAGCCTCCTGATCCACAGGGATTCTAGGCGCGTGCCAGTGCACCCAGCCAAAATACAGGTTTTCATTCTGTAGATCTGGTTCGAGGTCTGAAACCGGCATTGCCAAAAAGTTTCAAGAGGCTACTGTCACCGACCCACAGATCACCCTTGGAGTCACGAGTGCTAGGGGAAGTTCAGATGAATTATGTAATAGAGTGAGACTGGGCTTTGCCAACCTAGTAAATTAGCTATTTCATTCATTCCTTCAGTAAGTATTTATTGAAACCTGCTTTGTGTTGGGCGCCAGGCCAAGTGTTGGGGCTAAAACAGACCATGTGCCTGCCTTAATTGAACTTGGAGCCTAGTGTGTTTGACAAACTTGAACCAAATAACCATATATCGAGCTATATTATTGCCATTGTACCATACCAAGCTCAGTGTAGGGGAGTACAGAGACCATGAGGTCTTACACCTGGGCACCTTCATTGGATAGTCAGAAAAGAATTCCCTGAAGAAGCAATGCCAAGCTGAGACGCAAGGGTAACAAACATAGTCACTAATATTATAATAATAAGCAGCTAATCATCATTTGTGTCTTTGGGACTGGTACTTTGCTTAGCATATTTCTGTGAATTATCTCATTTAAATCCCATAGCAACCACCCAGGGTAGGTGCTGTTGTTTTCCAAGTTTAAAGCTACAAGAGAGAAAGCTGAGCTCAGAGAACTTCCAGAAGGTCACACAGGTAACACACAGCAAATTCATATCACCAACACAGGTCACAGATGTTCTTAACAACTTAAGTGCTTCCTTTCTCATCGAGAACTTTACCTAGGGAGCCCAGTGAACCGATTGAATCAGTCACTCAGCACCTTACCACCATACAGCAGCTGTATTGAGATCTGCCCTGCTCGTGCTGAGGTGGTATGGCTGAGAAAGCCTTGGGCAGGCCAGGTATAGACCTGTATTCCCAGGGGCTCCAGAGGCTGAGACAGGAGGATCACGAGTTCAAAGCCAGCCTCAGCAACTTAGCCAGGCCCTAAGTAACTCAGTGAGATCCTGTCTCTAAATAAAATATATAAAAGGGCTGGGGATGTGGCTCAGTGGTTAAGTGCCCTGGGTTCAATCCCCACACCAAAATACAAACAAACAAACAAACAAACAAAAACAACCCAACAAACAAACAAACACAACAAAACTCTGGGCAGGAATCAGAAGAGATAAGTTTGGGTCCCTGATTTTCAGTAACTTCTGTGGCTTGGCAACTGGGGTCAAGACAGTGACCACTTATGATTGCTTCAAAGATAAATCAGCAAGATCCGAGTTATGGAATTCACATCTTCACTTTAAGTGGGGGACTGAAGCTTGGAGAAGATGCCGTTTGTAAGAGGCAGGGCATGGGTTCAAGAGGTGGCTTAGCTTAGTGCTGCAGTTTTCCAGATCTGATCTGTGGACCCTTCCAGGGGCCTGAGACCCTTCCAAAGACCAAGTGGACAAAACTATTTCCATCACACTGTGACATTATTTACCTTTTGGATTGCACTGACACTCTCAGAGATGACTGAAAAGCAATAGTGAACAAATCGTTAGTGCCTTGGAAAAATACTTATTTTTTTTTTTTATTAGCGATGTCACTCATATGAGTTGGAATAGCTTTTCCTTAGATATATGAGGATGTCTTATAAATGCACTCATATGAATAAACAAAGTTTCAGAAGCAGCTTGGGCAGGCCTACAAATATATATTGGTGATGATAAAGGCCTTTGAGACCATAACTGATAAATCATTGTTGCCAATAATACAATTCAAGTTCTCAAGCCAAAGTTAATAATTTCCAACACATGTATCTTATCCTCTTCCTCCTTCCTGTCCTTCCTCCTCCCCTCCTCCTCCTCCTCCTCCTCCTCCTTTTTCTTCTTGTTTTATGCTGGGGATGAAACCCAGGGCTCTAGGCATGCTAGACAAAGTGCCCTACCACTGATCCCCAGAGTAGTGGTGACATTAACAGACTGCATTTAAAAATATATTTCTTGGTGAAGGTAGATCTGCAAAACTCAGTGAACCAATATCTTCCAAATGTCCATTGTATAATATTAAAAGGACCCATGCTTGGGTAAAGAAGTGAGGAAAATACAAAATGAATCCGTGGATTTTACTGCAACCAAGTCTGAAAAGTTCATTGATTATGGTTTCAGATTCCACATTACAACTAACCTTTATGAAAATATCACTTGTCAGGTTTTGTGTACTATTAAAGAACAGCTACAATGATCTTAAAAAGCTATTAAACTTCCCCCGCTCTTTTCCAATTATCTGTGGGAAGTTGGATTTTCTTCATATACCTTCAATCAAAACGACATACCATAAGAGATTAAAGGCAGAAGCAGATAGGATAATCAAGCTGTTTTCTATTAAGTCAGATATTTCATGGAAAACAGAACCACTATTTATACCAATTTTTTTAATGTCGGAAAGTATAATTTTTTTTCTCCTCTAAATATGTGATTGAGGTTTATGTAATGAGTTTGTTGTTATTTTATTATATTTTTTGGTGGTGCCAGAATCAATCTCAGGGTCTCATGCATACTAGACAAGCACTCTACCACTGAGCCACCCCCGAGTCCTGTTAATATTTTTAAATAATTTAATGAAGACATTTAAAAAACTTACTTCTAATTTCAGACACAGTAAATATCCATAGCTAGAATGCCCACAAAGGAAGCTCTTTGGGTCCTCATTATGTTTTAGGAGCCTAAATGGATCCTGAGCCAAGAAGTTTGAAGACCCCGAAACCAGTTGTGCTTGGTGGGTCCTGACCACTATCTGATTTTGAACCCTGCATGGTGGTGCACACCTGTAATCCCAGTGGCTCTGGAGGCTGAAGCAAGAGGATCATGAGTTCAAAGCCAGCCACAGCAAAAGCGAAGCACTAAGCAACTTAGTGAGATCCTGTCTCTAAAGAAAATTTTTAAAAAGGCCGGGAATGTGGTTCAATGTTTAAGCACCCTTGGGTTCAGTCCCTGGTACCAAAAAAAAAAAAAAAGAAGAAGAAGAAGAAGAGAGAGATTTTGCACCTTGGGAAAATTATTTCTACACTCTCTGCCTTGGTTGTTCCCATCACCTGAAATGTCAACAGCTCCACTCCTGGGGTGGTATGAGGGTGGGTGAATGAACAGTCTTGGAGACCACTGCTTGAAGATTTGCCTCTTGTCCAGTCAGTGTCCTTCCTTCTAGATTCACTTTCTTGCGCTTTAACTTCCTTATTTCTGAGATTTTTGAGGGTTATTTTACCTTAGCCACTGTCTGTTTCTGTACACATATTCCCTATGAAGGAAAAAAATCACGGAGCTGCATTCTAGCCCGATAGGGTGCCAGCCTCGGGGTGGAGGTTACTTGCCATAGATCAGAGGTGCTCTTGGATTTGAACTGAACCACAATGAGGAAAGGATGAGGCAGGGGCTGAATGTGGGCTGCTGGTTTCACTAGGGAGGCCGCGAAATATCTCCCTACAGAGAGAATTTTAGAGTAAAAACCCGAGGGTCTTACCTAGGCAAGACAATTTCAGCATGGGGAATCTCAAGTCCAGGGATAACTGGATTATTATTATTTTTTTTTTTTTTTGGTACCACATCCCCAGCCTTTTTTTATATTTTAGAGACAGGATCTCACTGAGTTGCTTAGGGCCTTGCTAAGTCACTGAGGCTGGCTTTGAACTCTCGATCCTCCTGCCTCAGCCTCCTGAGCTGCTGGGATTACAGGAAGGGCAGGTTTTGATGTTCATTTTTGGGGTGCTTTCTAGGCATCCAAGTTTGAGCCAAATCGGCAAAATCCCTATATCATTAGGAATTGCTAAAAAATGATGATAAAATGAAATAAAAGCAGCTGCATTTCTTTCTTGGGAAAAGAAAAGTCTAAAATTTTACATATGAGATTTTTTTTTTTTCTTTTTCCTGCATGTCATTCTGGTTCCAGAACCAAACACCCTGTGCCAGGTGCAGTCTTTATTAAAGTTTGGGGGGAAGAAAAGTCGATCTGTCCTGAGACACAATGCCTCTACTTGTGGAACTAAAAATAGCTCAGCCCTCCCTCCCCAGGGAACTGGGAGCTAATTGGCCGTCCACTCCATGTCCACATGGGTTTGACAAGTTCTCCAGGCTCACCTGTCCACCGCCCACTCAGCATCTGGCTTTTAGATCCATTTGACTTTTCCATCGCCCCTGGTCCCCTTTCTCTCAAACGTCATTTTCTGTCCTTCATCCCTCTGGCTACTGCTGTTGTTGAACTTGGCCACCACCGGATACTTCATAGTCTTTAATAACAAAAGCAGCAATTCCCAATTTAGTATCATCTGTCCATGTCATTAACGTGATGTTTGCACTTTGAACCAGATAGTTTAAAAGGATGTCAAATAATGTGGGTGATCACCTGACAAAGTAAGGGAAAGGTTGTCTTTTTTTTTTGCTTGAGGATAAAAAGGGACATATTTTCTATTGTTCTGAATAGCTCAGTTGCTCAGCAATCAGACAAGAAAGAAGTAACAGGGACAGATTTTTTTTTTTTTTTTTTTGGTGAGGAGGTCAATGCATTCATGGGTTGGGGAGAGTGGGCCAGAATCTTAACCCACGTTCCTCATAACCATGGATGCTGCCTATATTTTTGAAATAAAGACAAGCAAGGAAATGTAGATTTCAAAACCTCCAGTCTCTTTAGCTTCATCAAATGCCAAGAAAGCAACTTCAGTGGCAGAATAAAATGCGTTAATGTGTCTTGACACAAGAATCCATTTTTGTGTCTCCATCATGAGCCAGGCAGGGGGTTTCCAACTGCTTCCAGGGCCAGGAAGGGCCGTCACAGTACCAGATGTGCTCCATGCTTCTAAGGGGGCATTTGCTTAATGGGCCATCGGAACACTTGTCTTCATGTCAGTGATGATGCAAACATGACATAGCTCAGCTTGAGAGTGTCGCCTGTGTGCGGACACCTTTATGAAGTCATGGGATGGGATGGATCCACACAGGAACTTTTGACTGGGAATACATTTCACGGCTCAGCGGCAGGCTGAAGACTGCTGACCAAGAAGCTCCCCTTTTCTCTAAGTCCAGAAACATCTCCTTAGTGTTTTTGGAAGGACTGCTGCCAACTCCTGGTGATTCATTTTGATTCCCTGGGGTGTTTCTTCTCACCTGGAAAAATCCCCAGCTTAAGAATTTTCTAGCTGATGGACGCATTGGCTCCCATCCTACTTTGGTTGTCTGAACCTGACATCCATTTGGGTTTAGTGAAATCAAAAAAATGAGGATCTAACCAGGTGAGGTACTTTGTACCTATCATCCCAGCTACTCTGGAGGCTTGGGCAGGAGGATTGCTTGAGCCCAGGAGTTTGTGACCAGCCTGGGGAATGCAGCAAGTCCTTAAAGAGAAATGAGGCTAGTATAAAATGCAGAGATGTTGTGATGGAATTGTGAGCAGGAACGCAGCATGCGTTCAGTAGAGCCCAGAGGAGGCAACTGGAGGGCAGCGGCAACCAGAGAGGGCACTTTTCTGTCTCTGCTTCTGTCTGAACATCTGCTTCATTTCTGTGTCTCAGCAGAAACATTCTCTGCTCTTCATTCCACATGGTGGGGGAAAGATGCCCACCCACAGCTCCCAAGGCCACATGTTGTCATTCCAAGCACAGGGAATGACTGAATCAGTTCTGTCCTTGATTTCTGCCCTAATTCCAGATTGCTGGGTTGAAAAGTGACCCGACTCTCTCCAGGCTCCCATACCTGGTGCAGTTGGCTTCTGTTAGCCAACTGCTTTGGATTAGCTAAAAACTAAGGAAATGACCCTAATCGTTGACATACACCCCAAAGGTCTCCTTTTATTGGAGGATGCCCAAGAGCAAATGAGTTTAGATAAAGGACAGTGGCAGGACTTAGAAAGGAAAACCCTATATATAGTCAGTCTCCTAACATTTTTGTTCCACAGATACTGTCAAATGATCCACTGGCTGGGTGCAGTGGCCCACGCCTATAATCCCAGTGGCTCAGGAGGCTGAGGCAGGAGGATCTCGAGTTCAAAGTCAGCCTCAGAAAAATTGAGGTGCTAAGCAGCTCGGTGAGACCCTGTCTCTAAATTAAATACAAAATAGGGCTGGGGATGGGGCTCAGTGGTTGAGTGCCCGGCAACAACTTAGCAGATGGGCAGAACAAATCAGAAGGTCCATCAGCCATTTTCAACACCTTGGCTTGGGTGCCTCATGCATTATTTAACCACAGTACCTCCCCTTCTGACTGTGTCACGTGCTGGAGGAGAACATAAAGTACTGTCATTAGCAAACATATGTCAAACGATGTCTTCAGCCCGTGTGGAAGAAGATGAAGCTCCATTGTCTGCTGGATTTTGGTTTGAGGACCTTGACACATAGACAGATGTCAGTTTGTAAAGATTCTATTGAATTAGCTGGAGGAATGTTTTCTGATCATTTCCACTGGCCAGATGTGCTGCCAGGTAGTTGCATTTAGGAATTCAGAGTTGGAAGCCTCTGAAAACGGAAATGTACCAGCTCACTTTCTTTGAAAAAGCTGGGGGACCTTGGCTAAACCAAGAGGTTCACACAAATGGCTTTAGGATTTGGCCTTCTTGAGTCTTTCTACTCCAATTTCCTCTGCAACTGCTTCATTTCCACATAAACTTTCTCTATATGGTGGCTCCAGGTTTTACATCACCTGATTTTTATTTTATTTTATTTTTTTAACAAAGACCCTCACGCCCCGCCCATCCCCAGCTCTTTTCTCTTGCTCCTTCCAGTTGGGGGCGGGGGAATGATCCTTGGTGAGTGCTGATTCGGCTGTGGACCCAGTTCTCAGCCAATCCCTGAGTGCAAGAGGAAGTGCTTCTCTGATTGGCCGAGCCTGGGTCACATGCTCAATTCTGGAGTTGCAGCAGAGACAGCCCAAACCTAACCGCAGGGATAGAGTCCCCTGGGGACCGTAGATCCCCAAAGGAGCTCAGGCTACTGGCGAGCACAGAAGGGGAAGAGGGTACCAGAAGGCAGAATCCATAGCTGTCTGACCCTCCGGCTAGGAAAGAAGGAGAAATAGGCACAACTTGCCATCATCAAAACCTGATGCTAATAGGTATTCTGAATGAGCTATCTGGAGAACAAAGGAGAGAAGTCATCCATTTGGACAAGTTTAGAAATTCACGAGGGTTTTTCAGAAAAGACAGCATCTGTGTTGGGCCTTGAAGGGTATGAAAAACTTGGTGAAATGGTTGTGGAAGCTGGGAAAGGTCGGGGCATCACATTCCAGGGTGTTATGGTTTGGATGTGAGGTGTCACCCCAAAGCTCCTTTGTGAGATGATGCAGGAAGGTTCAGAGGAGACATGACTGGGTTGTGAGAGCCTTTACCCAACCAGTGAATGAATCCCTGATGGGATTAAGTGGGTGGTGGCTGCAGGCGGGTGGGCGTGGCTGGAGGAGGAGGCATTGGGGGCGTGGCTTTGGGGGTCTCTATTTGTCTCTGGAGAGTGGAGTCTCTCTCTGCTTCCTGATCACCATGTGAGCTGCTTCCCTCCACCACACTCTTCCTCCATGATGTTCAGCCTCCCCTCCAGCCCTGAGGGATGGAGCCTGCTGTCTATGGACTGAGACCTCTGAAACTCTGAGCCTCCAATAAACTTTTCAGATATTCTAATCACACAGCAAAAAAAGGGACTAAGACACAAGGAGAGGGAGCAATATTGCACATATACTCTGAGCTATCTAAGGAGATAGCACATTTTGCAGGACGTTAGACCACTGGGTGAGGAAAGCATGTAGGGTGATACGCATAGGCCATTTCTGACTTTTGAGGCCTGAGTAGTTTCCTGTTCATGGATGTATACACACGTGTGGACTATTTAATGACACCTATAAGCCTTCAGCTCTCATGTACATGCCTGGAAACTTCCTGTGCAATGGTCAGTTCACCAGGGAGTTTGAATTCTTCATTCCTGGCATCAATCTCAGTTCTGGCACCTACCAGGCATGTGACTTTACAGAAATGATTTAAGTATTTTAAAGTATTGTATCCCCTATATTTCCACCTGAACGATAGTGAAATATCTACTACCTATTGCCTTTGTGAAATGAACTGAGGTAACATATGCAAATCACCCCAGATGGCTCCTGAGATATAATAGACACTCAATAAATCCTGTTCTAGTTTCTTTTTCTTCTGCTTCCCCATGTATACATCTGCTCCCTCCCTCCTTCCCTCTCTCTCTCTCTCTCTCTCTATTCCTTTCTATTTTGGTACTAGGGATTGAACCCAGGGGCGCTTAACCACTGAGCCACATCCCCAGCCCTATTGTGTATTTTATTTAGAGACAGGGTCTCACTGAGTTGCTTAGGGCCTTGCTAAGTTGCTGAGGCTGGTTTTGAACTCGGGATCCTCCTGCCTCAGCCTCCTGAGTCTCAGGAATCACAGGCGTGTTCCACCAGGCCCAGCACCTGCTTTGTTTTTAATAAGAACATGACATTGATTGGTTTTAATGCAGATATTGTACCCATTTATTGCCACAGCATTCAAAACAACCTCTGGGCAGGATGTAAATATTAGGAATAAATATTAGGAATTGTGCTGGATATTTTCTTTTGCCCTCTAGAGCAACTGTCTTGGGACTCTCCACTGCCAAGTACTAAGGTTGTTGACCTTTAAGAATGGATGCAGTGATGCTCACCTGTAATCCCAGCAGCTCAGGAGGTTGAGTCAGGAGGGTCATGAGTTCAAAGCCAGCCTCAGCAACTTAGCGAGGCCCTGTCTCAAAATAAAAAATAAAAAGGGCTGGGGATGTGGCTCAGTGGTTAAGCCCTTGGGTTCAATTCCTGGTACACACTCAAAAAAAGAAAGATAACCTGACTCCTGATGCAGGACTGTCGCCTTGGCAGCCAGCCTTGGTGCCCCCCAGCCTTTCCTCTCCATCCATGTTTGAAGTCCAGTATGCTTGCCTTTTCTCCTGGCCATCTTCAAGCCATCATTTCCCCACCCCACTCCTTGACTCCAGAGTTGTATTGACTCTTCTGAACATTTCCACTGCATAGAAATTCTAAAACGAGCCCTTGAGCCATTTCTGGAATCTATGGCACCGATTTGTGATCACATTCCCTTAAGTGTTTGATTCCAGGTCCACTCCTGAAAGGCAAAACATGTACTCAGTAAATTCCAGAAACTTGACAAGAACCCTTTGGCTATTATTCAAAAATGTCTCATACCAGGAACTAAAGTGGTAAGTTATTTCTGCACTCCACACACAACCCCTTAACCCTTCAAAGAGGAGAGCTAAACTATTTAGCATGGGGCCCAAGACCATTTCCCCTTGAAGATAATCTGAAATAATTTGGTAATGATGGTGGATTGGAAAGCTCTGTTGATACAAATCTGTTGAAATCTGCTGTGTTTTAAGATATATTTTTTTAGTTGACCACATTGTGTATACCATAAACTGTTGGTATGTGATTTTTGAATTAAACTGCACACACTGTTGACTCTGCCATTAGTAAACATGACTATTTCCTCATATATTAACTCGGTTATGCTAAGGGTGAAAGCATTTTTAAGTTTTTTTTCTCCCTCCAAAGTATAGTCACTTTTTCATATATAAACAATACATTTTTATGTGGGCAAAGCCAGCAAAAGCCAATATTCAGCATATATTTCATACTTCCTGTACATAAAAACAAGCAGAAATGTTGGTCTCACATCCAGTGTAAATTAAAAACAAAATATGAGGCCCTGAGCAACTCAGCAGACCCTGTCTCTAAATAAAATACAAAAAGGGGCTGTGGCTGTGGCTCAGTGGTTAAGCACCCCTGAGTTCAATCCTGGGTATCAACAAACAAACAAACAAACAAAAAATCAGAAAACCCAACAAAACAAAACAAAAAATAAAAACATACACAAAAACAACAACAAAAAGTTTGACTTAAAAGTTCCCCCTCTCAAATTTATGTAAAGATAAATTAGCCATTAAAATTTTTTTAGACATTGTTATTTTTATGGTTTGAATTAATGGAAAAATAACTTAAAGGCTGGGGTTGTGACTCCAGAGGTAGAGCACTGACTTAGCATGAGTGAGACACTGGGTTCGATCCTCAGCACCACATAAAGTAAAATAAAGATACTGTGTCCACCTATAAATAAAAAATAAATATTTAAAATAACTTAAAAGAGTTTTTTTCCCCCTTTTGGAATAAGCAATCATTTTGAAGCACTTTCCCTTGATCTGCTAACTAGTTAACTAGCATGACCGTACTAATTTGCATGGTCACTGTCACACCCCCAACAGCACAATTCAGACTGAACCACCAGCCACAGAGTTGCCCAGTCCCATTTAAGTGGGTGTCCAAGGCCATTTCACTGCATAGAGCTACTTTCCCCCTTGTCACCATTCCCATATATTTCTGTCCCAGCAGGACAGTTTTGAGAATCATTTTGCATTCTGCCTAGAAGCCACCAGCACTATTTTCAAAATCCTAAAGTAAATACTTGTAATCCCTGTCCACTTTAAGCGATCCGTCAAAGGGGCATGTCATGTTCTTTCAAGTGCCAAACAGCTGTTTCATTTCCCAATTAGGGGAGAGCACTGTCAATGGCAATCCTAAATAAATATATAATATAATCTACTGATAAGGACAATGTAAATATTTATGGCAATTAGAGAAACAAATGCACACATATTTGAATATTCCCCAGGAGCTGAAATCCATCCATCGTGAACTGTTGCCACAGAACTAAGTCTCTTTAGTGGGCTCTGCTGAGAAAATTGGGTCACTTGGGTCTTTGGCTTTTGTGAAGTCTCTGGCTCTAGAAGGGGCACCTGGGAGGGAAAGGCCTGGGATGGAGCCATTTTTGGTAAATTACTTTTCAAAATGGAAGCCAGATTCCCGGTTCTGTTGGTTCCAAAAATCCTGGGTGGGGTGAAGCTGGATGTCCTCCACCCCCAGTTCTTGGGTGAGATGTGCTGAAGAACTACAGAAAGAAAGACCAAAGACAGGGAGCTTGCAGGGGCCTGGGAAATCTATCCTAATGACGGCCCTACTTTAGTTTTCACATATGCATGGTAACTGCAGAGATTCAAAGCATTTCTTCAGTGTGAGAACTTTTTTGTTCCCAGATAAAGTCGTACTCCTCCATAAGGCACAGGTAAAGGAAAAATAAAAGACGATACTATGCATGGCAGCGTTGCTGCCTTGTTTAAATTTGGGTCACTCTGATTTGGGCCTCGGTTTCCTCATCATTATAGAGCAATCATGCTAGTTCCTCCTGATCATTAAAATAAGAAATTGCTGGGTGTAGTGGCACATGCCTGTAATCCCAGGGGCTCAGGAGGCTGAGGCAGGAGGATCATGAGTTCAAAGCCAGCCTCAGCAACTTAGTGAGGCCCTAAGCAACTCAGAGAGACCCTGTCTCTGAATAAAAAGGGCTGGGGATATGGCTCAGTGGTTGAGTGCCCCTGGGTTAAAAAAAAAAATCAAAATAATACTGCTAGTCCCTCCTGATCATTAAAATAAGAAATGAGAGATGATTGTTGTCATGGAAAGATGATTGAATAATAAGACCTAAAACACTGCTTTTTTTAATCATCAAACTTTTTTATATATAATATACAAGATCATTTGATTATAATTTTGTTATCATAATTAAAGCTTCCATCTTCAAGGGTTAGTGAATTTAAGTGTTAGTAACTCTTGCACTTAAATTCCTTAAGTAGTTAGCACTTATAAGGCAAAAGAATGAAACCATATTTTGAAAGATTTTTTTTTCTATCATTTTTGGAGTAATAATGAACCCAGTGCTTCTAGGTAAAAAACTTCAGTGCACTTGGAATGGAGCCATCACGTGACCCAGCTATTCCACTCCTTGTCATTGAACTTTCCTCAATGTATGCACATGTCTGTGTGTATGCATACGTGCACACAATATATACAGAGACTTTGCGACCATGCACCTATAAACCTTGCTCTGTGACTTAGCTATGCTAAACATATCCCTGTGTCACTAAATACTTTGTGGATTTTTGGAGGGGTGGGTACTGGGGATTGAACTCTGGGGCACTCAACCACTAAGCCACATCCCCAGCCCTATTTTTTTTTTTTTTATGTAGAGAAAGGGTCTCACTGAATTGTTTAGTGCCTCACTGTTGCTGAGGCTGGGTAATCCTCCTGCCCCAGCCTCCAGAGTTGCTGGGATTACAGGCATGCACCACCACCCCTGGCATGAATACATGACTTTTAATGCTACATGATATCCCATTGTATGGATGGATCATGATATATTCAATGGTCTCTATTGTTGGATATTTAGTTTCTAATATTAATGATCTCTGCAAACATTGCCGGTCTGTCAGACTCTATCTGCTATTTCCCGGAGGACTCAAATGCAAAGACCATAAAGACAGGAAGTAGCAGTTTTGAATCCCTGCCTACTAGGAACTAGCTGTGTGATTTCTGTAGATGTTTAATTCTGGGGATCTCGGCTCCCATGATTGACAATTGGGGCCCATGACCCTGCCTTTGGTGGCCACTGTGAAGGAGTATCCATATGTCTGTCAAGCTTCTGCCACTAGTAAGAGTCAGACTCCTCCTCTTTTCTTCCTTCTTTCTCTTAATCCGGAAGTTCAAGGTTAGGATTTGTAGATTAGTTCTGGAGTCCATGATTCAGTTTCAGTGTCTGTGAGAGCCTCAGGAATGGTGTGCAAAATTCAGAAATCATGTTCAGGTATTTTGAGGGGGAGAGAACATTATTTATTTATTTATTATTTAGGGGGTACTGGGGATTGAACTCATGGGCACTGGATCACTGAGCCCCATCCCCAGCCATTTTTTTTTTTTATTTTGTTTTTAGACAGGGTCTCACTGAATTGCCTAGGGCCTTTCTAAATTGCTAAGGCTGGCTTTGAACTCGTAATCCTTCTGCCTCAGCCTCCCCAGCCACTGGGATTCAGGCATGGGCCACTGGGTATGGTGGCAGAGAACTTTTAAAGTAATAAAAACACTTAGAAATCTTCTTCTTCTTGCCCTGTGTCTTTCCTTTTGCTATAAAATGATAGGAATGACTACTTCTTTCTTTTTAATGTTCCATGGTCTTATTGCATCTGATTTCTCTCTTAATAGCTCTCTCATCTGTAGGTGATCTCACTGTTCGATATGAATCCAGCCTGACACAGAATCTCTGCTCCAATTCCAAATTCCAAGGCAATCAGAGTGTTGTCTGACACACAATAAGAACTTAATAAATGTTACTTGTGGCTCATATTATCATATACATTAGGACATTTTTGGAAAAGGTGCATGTGTCTTAAATGACTAGCTTGATCCTGGTGCCTATGAACAGGCCTCTCTCTTTTTCTTTCTCTGAGATTTGGCCAAATCCTAAAAACACTTCCAGGTTCCATTTATCTTGTGTAAGTTTATAAATGGATTAAGAAAGCCAGAGATTACAATTTCTTTTATATCATTAAAAAAAAAGATGTGTGGTGGGGGGAAAGGAATTTGGCAAGAGGAAAACATCAGTTTGAGACTTTAAAATAGGGATGATAGTCCATCTGTCTTGAATAATTTAGACCACAAGTTGACTAGCAAGAGGAAACTGTTGAGATTCTTTCCAACCTAGTGATTCTCTGATCTTACAGATGGTTCTCTGGACAAATATCTCAAAAGCAAGTTTGTTGGGGCATGCCCATTACATAGCTGGTTGCCCAGGTTTTTGGGTATATCAAAGCAACTGCTCCATGTTGAAGTCTCAGGAGGGGCTCAGAGATGCCACGGTATGCTTTTAAAATCATTGATTCCTAAAACATTAAACCTATGTATTTTCATTCAGAGCAGTAGCACTCCTTGACCCCAGTGTACAATGAAGGAATAAATAAATAAATAAGATTTGTTTTCTTTTTGTAATGAACAGGTGCTTTGGGAAATATCTGGATATTAACTCAGACCATCAGAAATGAGCAATCAGGGAAAACAGAGTGTGAATTCACTGTGTCCTTAGATTGGCCTAGGGAATGTTTTGGAAACACCCGATTTGTTTTGAACAAGCTAGTATTCAGTAGCAGGGCTGAGGACCTCACTGCGTGTGGAAATTATGACTCCATCATCCTCCCTGATAATTTCAGAAGCCAAACCACAGGCAGGATCCTGAGCTGGTGCCTGCGTCCTCTGGCTCTTACCCCATGCTACCTGGGTTGACTATAAAGAACAGTTCCCTGCCATGTACCCCTGGCCCCCAGAACCTTCCTTTGTCCACATTCTTGTATGATCCTCTCCCATATTGACTCCATGTGGTCATTTGATTGGCTTGGGCCAATAGACATCAGAACACGTGATACAAACAAAGCCCTGCTGCCCTGCGGTTGCCTCAGAATAATGCTACTCATACTGAGGCCCCGGATATCCTCCTGCATATACATGAGCCATGCTCAAGCCAGCATCAGACACCATACATGTGAGTGAGGTCATCTTGAACACCTGGCCGGGTGGACCTGCTCAATGACAATACCACATGAACTCTACAGAAGAACCACCCAGCAGACCCAACCCCAAAGTGCTGACCCCAAATTGGGAGCAATTGAAATGGGTGTTTGTTATGGATGGATGTGAGGCGTCCCTCAAAAGCTCACGTGTGAGACGGTGCAGGAAGGTCCAGAGGAGACATGACTGGGTTGTGAGAGCCTTAACCCAACCAGTGAATGAACCCCTGATGGATTAACTGGGTGGTGGCTGGAGGCAGGTGGGTGTGGCTGGAGGAGGGGACATTGGGGGGTGGCTTTGAGGTCTCTATTTGTCTCTGGAGAGTGGAGTCTCTCTCTGCTTCTTGATCACCATGTGAGCTGCTTCCCTCCACCACACTCTTCCTCCATGATGTCCTGCCTCCCCTCGAGCCCTGAGGGATGGAGCCTGCTGTCTGTGGACTGAGACCTCTGAAACTGTGAGCCCCCAAATAAACTTTTCCTCCTTTACTGTTGCTCTGGTCGGGTCCTTTAGTCATAGCAGTGAAAAAGCTGAGTAAAACAGTGTTTTACGTGATCAGACTTTGGATGTAACAATAACCAAGATTTCAATTTAGAAGGGGTGGAGAATTGGCAAACCCAGTGACTTGCTGGGTGTCCAATCAGAGTTCTCGCAGCCAACGTCTCTCTAAGTTTGCAAGAAACCTGAAGGTGATAAGATGATGGAAGTGGGATGGAGGTGGAAATGGGATGGGATCGTACAGTGTGAGACAGAGAGATGGCTTCTCCTGCCCGAGCCTTTCTGTTCCCCATTTAGCCCTTGTTTGGCTGGTTCCCCTTGGCTGCACATTTTGGAGGAAAGCTAAGAACACAGGACTAAGGCTTCTCTCCCTGCCTCAGCCCCTGTATCCCCAAAAGTTTTCTTGGAGGAGTCAAAGCTTATGTCGGATTCGCACATTTGAACCCCAGGGGATTGTCCCTGAAAGGAGAGTCACTGGGTTCCTCGGATGTGACCTGACACACTTTATCACAGGCCACCCTTGATGTTTTTAAAGACAAGAGCTTCCATCCTGCAAGCAAATACCAATGTGTGGCTTTACCCAAGCAAGTTTGGGGTTTCTCCCTCCCACTCGAATATAAATAGTTGCCCACAAGTGACACAAATTCCTTTCCCGTAGCCTACAAATGGGAAACAGAATGCTGTATCTTTTAAAAACTTTTTTTTTTTAGTCTAAGGAATTACTATTTCATCTCAAACTATGACTATAAAGCAAAATAAAATAACATCCTGTAGATCTTGAAGTTGTTTTTTTTTTGGTACCAGGGATTGAACCCAGGGGTGCTTAACCACTGAGTCTCACTGAGTTGCTTAGGGCCTCGCTAAGTTGTTGAGGCTAGCTTTGAACTCATAATCCTCCTGCCTCAGCCTCCTGAGCCTCTGGGATTACAGGCATGTGCCACTGTGCCCAGGTTTTCAGTCGTTCAGTTTTAAAGTGTTTCTCAACACAATTAAACTAAGAAATGGTATCTGAGAAAAATGAGTCTAGCTTCCTGCTTCCCCCTACCAAATGGCCCTGTGTTTCTTCAAAACTGTGTTCTGGAAGGGATGGAAATATTGAGCCGGGAGATTCCCCTCTGTCTTCCAGGCTAACCATTATGTGATCAAGGATAGTCTGGAATTAAAAAGCTGTTGTTTGTTAGGATTAGCGGCTGCTGGATTGTTCAAAAGAAACCCTCCTAAAATTACCCAGATAGACAAACAGCCTGAATAAAGCAATGAGCAAACTTTCCTAAGGTCGATGTCTTTGGTTGGCCGAGTCACTGAATGGCAGCTGACCAGGTCTTCAATAACGCCGACTCAGCTGCTTCTCTAATGCTGGGTGCCCCGAGCATAATTAAAAGTGTTAACAATTTGGTAGCCTTTATCAGGACATACTCTCTCCACATACCTCCAGTGACCCGGTCGCAACTACTAGAGACAAATAACTCTTGTTTCGCGCTATGCACTCAGGTCAATGTACCCTAGGCAACTTCCCCGTCTGCACGTTCCCCGAAATGAGAAGGCTCCCAAACCTGCCCAGATGGCCATGTGGGGTCACGCTGTCACACACTGAGCAGCATCCCTTTTCTTCCTCAAGATGACAGCGAATAATTAAGCTGCTGGGATATTTATGGAAAGGGGAATGCATGTGGTTTTGATCATTTTCTGTCAAATACATATTCCGACCAACGGCACGGGTGAAATGGCAGTGGATGTGCAGAGTTGGAAGGGTTGGGGAATCATCAAGTGTGCCCTCAGCACTCGACAGTTTGGAAACAGGACTGGAAATGGGAATTAACTCTGAGCCTTTGTATCTTTGCATTAAGAGCTGGGATAGCCCCGAGACCAGGTGTAAAAATAATTATTAATGAACAATAGGAGGTTTTCTTTTATTTGTTCTTTTTAGATGTATACAGTAGTAGAGTGCTTTTTGACCTATCACACATACATGGAGTCTAACTTTCCATTCTTGTGGTTATACATGTTGTGGAGTTTCCCTGGTCACATTCATATATGGACATAGCAAAGTTCTGTCCCATTCATTCCATTGTCTTTCCCATTCCCCTCCCTTCCCTTCATCACCCCTTGTCTAATTCAGTGAACTGCAGTCCCCTTCCCCCATTGAGGGTTAGCATCTGCATATCAGAGAGAACATTCAACTTTTGATTTTGGGGAATTGGCTTAATTCACTTAGCAAGCATGATAGTCTCCAGTTCCATTCACATCCTAGCAAATGCCATAATTTCATTCTTCTTTATGGCTGAGTAATATTCCATCGTGTATTCTTATAAAGAATTCTTATCAAAGGAGAGTGCCTACCTAATATCTTGCATGGATTTGGTACAGAGCAAATCCTTGTGATTATTTTGGTCCCTTGTGTGTATTATCATAGACAAGTGGGTAACAGGGGATCAGGATCAGGGAGAACACTGTCAGAGTTGACCCCACGACTCTATCATAACAACTCTATCATAGCTCCAGCCTTGGAAGTCCTCCAAAGACTAAACTTCAACAGCCATCGTCGAGCAGGCTCCAAGTGAGACTCACCGTGCTGTAGGGTCGAATTGTGTCCTGTTCACCTCTGAACCCCTGCGCTGCCCTAGGACTCCCAGGGCTTGGTGCATAATAGGCACTCAGGGAATAGTCTAAACACATACAATCACCTTAACACCAATGGCATAATTACAAGAGTGTAGCAGGGAAAATGAGAGGTTGGGGATTGCTGTTTATTCTAAAATCCCAAGGCTTTCAAGACTCCTTGCAGGGCGACTGAGAGGAGCAACGTAAAGGACCCGGCATGAACTAGATCCTCGGGCTCCTCAGAGTGCCTCTCCTCACTAACAGGACAGCCCTGGGGGGTGGCTCAGGGGCACCTGGACCTGAACTGAAGTCATGGGGTTCAGCTTGGAGCTTCCAAGTCAGTGGCGCCAGCGGTGGTGTCTGTAATTATTTCAGGCCAGTGTCTCCCTCTGGGCTTTGGTTCTGCATCTTTGTGGCTGGAGACACACCAGCCTTGGCTTCACATGAATAATCTAGGGAGGAGGCCCAAAGCCAGGAGCTACCCAGTGCCCTGGACTCCCTCCCCAGCTCCCAGATGGGCTTTACTGCCGGAAGACTTAGGAGGACCATCGTAAGGACAGGGAAAAAAGCCCTAGAAGAAGAGCATTTGTCTGCAATGAGGTTAAGAAGATTTTTAAAAGCTGGGCATGGTGGCACATGCTCAGGAGGCTGAGGCAGGAGGATCACGGGTTCAAAACCAGCCTCAGCAACAGCAAGGCCCTAAGCAACTCAGTGAGATCCTGTCTCTAAATAAAATACAAAAAGGGCTAGGGATGTGGCTCAGTGGTTGAGTGCCTCTGAGTTTAATGCACAGTAACCACCCCCTCACCCCAAAATAAGAAACTCTATCATGGACTGTGTTGTCGGATGCCAGCCTACACCGATGGGTAGACAGTGCCAGAACTGATAGAGTACTCTGTGTATTTAGAACAGGGCTTCCAAATTTGAAGACCCTCAGAGAACGAGCTGGGATTCTGTATACCCAGCTGAGCTGTGGGATGAGACAAAGAGCAGAGGGATGCTGTGTTGAACCATCCTATTTTTGGTTTAATCTTCAAATTCAAATATTAATTTTATATGCAGTGCTGGGGATGAAACCCAAGCCCTTGCACATGCTAATGAAGCATTCTGTCACCCAGCCCTGACATCCAAAAAAAAAAAAAAAAATTCATCTGCAGGTCAGATTTGGCTAATCCATAGGATTTTGCAACATTCCATTTAGAGACTTCCTATAAATGAATGCAAGACTTTAAAATATATATATTCCTATGCTCACACAATAGATTCAGCAAGGTCAGTTCATTTTCCAATCTCCCACTTCCTCCCTATTCCCTGTCCCAGCAATGTAGAAATGGGCTGCCGAGTTAGACAAACTCGTTGGCAGCTGAATGACAGTCCTGCAGGGGCAATGTTAGAAATGTTCAGTAAACAGTATGGTGGAGATATTGATCAATGAGAAGGACTAGGGACTCCTGGGGAAGCTGGGAATTTAGTTCTTGAAATATGAAGAGGTTCACGGTGACCCAGACAGGGACCAGGAGAGCTAAGATGGGAGAGATGTCATTTGGAGGGCTTTGGTAGTGGCCATTTATTTTCCACTACAGAAATATTTAATATCTCTTTTTGGGTGGGGATACCAGGGATTAAACTGAGGCCAGTCGACCACTGAGCCACATCCCCAGCCCTATTTTGTATTTTGTTTAGAGACTGGGTCTCGCTGAGTTGCTTAGGGCCTCAATAAATTGCTGAGGCTGGCTTTGATCTCATGATCCTTCTGCCTCAGCCTCCCAAACCACTGGGATTACAGGCATGTGCCACCACACCCAGCGATCCTTCTGTACTTTGGAAAAGAAATATATCCAGAGCACTTGAATTTGTCCTCATTAATTCTATATGGCTAACAGGAATTTCAGAAAGGACAAGAAAAGTACGTTGGGGGGCAACAAAGGCTAGGCTGAGCCTAAAATCTGCCAAAGGGTCTGGTCACATTTGTCAAAACCCAAGGGCCCCCAAAATGCCCAGGCAGTGTTTAGGATGGTGGTTTTGAGATAAGCAGACCTAATATGAATCTCAGAACTACTTACTGGCTGTGGGATTGTTGACCCAGAGAACCAACTTTAAAATGGGCATAATGACACCATGAGTAGAGAGTATTAAATAAGCATCAAGTGCTAAGTAGGATGATGTCCCCAGCACGGTTGCTGGCAGGAAGGAAACAGATGCAAACGGTTCTGTGCTATGGATTGGGCCATTCGCTACCGTCTTGGGGGATGCTGTCTGTAGAGTACGGAGGAGGTCCTGGTTCACCTGATGAGTTCCTTTTGGCTGATGGAGTCCAACAGGCTCAGTGGGAAGCCAATAAGGTGTCATTGGCTTGCAGCAGTGTTGGCAGCAGGAGGCCCTTCTGTTGTTTTTAAAGATTATTTTAACACAAGTGCCCACACCAGGGGCTCCTTCTCCAGAGGTGGGCACCCGTGCCTTGCTTAGCTCCCGGCTCCTGGCAGGTTGCATTTCCTTCCATGTTGACATCAGTGACAGACCCACGAGGCAAAGCTGCTTCTGTCTGTATTTGCTCAGCACCTGCCAGCCCTGCTCTAGCTGAGGCCCACCAGCATTGCCACTTGTCCCTGCCACTGGGACCACAGACCTGTGCCACCACATCCTGCATTATGTGACCCCCTTCCTCAGAAAATGACTCCATTCTTTTCTGAAAAACTAGCATTTTCAAACTTCTCTGCCCTACAGGGATGTCACCCCATAGTGTGACAAATATTCTCCTAATTTTTTTTTTTTAAATCTTCTATTGGGCAAAACTTTGCACTAGGAATAATCAGGATTAGAGAGGACATCAGCTTAGGTGCAGGCCACTCAAAACATAACCATCTTTGTCACCAGAGCATAACTAGTCCTTGGAGGAGGGAAATTTAGCATGGCTGAAGCCTGCTATGGTGGATCTTGAAAATTCACCCTAGCCAGGCACGCTAGTGCATACCTGTAATCCCAGCAGCTCAGGAGGCTGAGGCAGGAGGATCACGAGTTCAAAGCCAGCCTCAGCAAAAGCAAGGCGCTAACCAACTCAGGAGACTCTGTCTTTAAAAATAAAGTACAAAGCGGGTCTGGGGATGTGGCTCAGTGGTTGAGCGTTCCTGAGTTCAATCCCCCCAAGAGAGGGTCATATTCAGCAATTAACCCTTTACCCAACTAAGTGAAATACCTGGGGTGTTCCTCAGGAATTTGCAAAATAGTTGGTCTCAGCAAAAATGAAAGGCCTGCGGTGACAGTACCGTTTATTCAGTGTCACCTGTTGTGTTTATCCTACCCACTCTGCATACTCTTTTAGGGTTAAAACAGACACTGTGAGGTGTATCTTATCCCTATTGTGCAGGTGAGGAAACCGAGGTTGTCAGAGATCCTAGTACAGCCCTGGATATCTAAGCCAGCCAGAACTCAAATCCTAAGGTCTTCTACTACAGGAGGAGATACGCCACCAGTATCCCATGGAAGGACAGTGTGCTGGGCCCATAGTTAAGCTCGAGAGCAGCTTGACCCAATGGAGATCTAATGTGAGCCACACATGTGAGCTACATAGGAATTTTAAAAAATGATGATAAGTAAGCACGATATAAAATATGCCATTTCACCCATTTTTAAGTATGTAATTCAGTGGCATTTAAGTACATTGAGGATGTTGTGCTACCATCTCCGCTTTACATTTCCAGAACGTTTTTCTTACCCCAGACAAACTTTATTCCCATTATGCAATAATTCTCCAATGCCTCTCCCATACCTCCAGTAAACCTTTTCTCTCTCTCTAGGGCTTTGCCTATTCTAGAAGCTTCACATAATATCATGTATATTTCTCTTTTGAGGCTGACTTTACATACCACATTGTTTTTGAATTTTATTCATATTGTAAAGGATAGAATTTGTTCCTTTGTAAGGCTCATATCATACCACTTGGATATACCAAATATCCAAAATGGATATTGTACTTATCCATTCATCAGTTGATGAACATCTGGGTTATCTCACATATGGATTTTTAAATTCATTTTTAATTTTTAAATTAAAAATTTAAATTCTAATAACTGCATTTTTATTTTTATTTTTTGCAGGGCTGGGGATTGGACCTGGGGCCTCAGACCTGCCAGGCAAATACTTTACCACTGACCACATACCCAACCCTGTAGCCACATGTTTTTATAAGCCAAAAGAAAGAAGTAGAAATTCATTTTAATACTATTTTTTTACATTATTGGATACATTTTGGATTTATTATATTTAGGATATATATTGAATATATTTAAAACCTGTATACCTCAATTGCTATCAATTCCACCTGAAATCACTACATGAATGATCATTGATATATTTTTACATTCTTTACTACTTAGTGTTCAAATTCAGGGTGTATTTTACACTGTAGGCTCCTCTTATTTCAGCCTAACTGCTTAATAACCACGAGGCTAGGGTTATCATCCTGGATGGCACTGCGTCAGAGATTTAGCTGGGGCCCTTTTCCTGAATGATATTCTTTTGAGCCCCAAACCTTACCTACATAATTTTCCTGTTTATGTTCTATGACATTTAAATTCCCCATTTCAATTATCCCCAGTTGATGTGCTTTTTTTTTTTTGGTACCAGGGATTGAACCTTGGGGCACTTAACCATTGAGCCACATCCCCAGCCTTTTATATATATATATATATATATATATATATATATATA
>NW_025999941.1:17604434-17665367 GCF_001458135.2 Marmota marmota marmota
TATATATATATATATAATTTAGAGACAGGGTTTTGCTGAGTTGCTTAGGGCCTTGCTATATTGCTGAGGCTGGGTTTGAAATTCGATCCTCCTGCCTCAGCCTCCTGAGCTGTTGGGATTACAGGCATGTGCCACCATGCCTAGCTTGGCGTGCTTCTTTGAAACAATGGCTATTGTGAAAGATGCACTGGAATATTTCTTGGTCAAGACTATGCACTAGACATCTGAACATATCAATACCAGGTAGTCTATTACTCATTGCCACAAGCAGGACTATACAATGTCTGCTGTATCTAGAGCCAACACAGTTCCCAAACTAAATAATTTCTCTTCTGATTTGTGGATTTTCTTACATGCAGTTTGTGATACGTTAAAAATCACTTTCTTCAAGCATTTAGTAAGTTATGGAAATTAAAAAGAATATTATGCTGGGCACAGTGGTGCATGTATGATACCGGTGGCTCAGGAGGCTGAGACAGGAGGATGGCAAATTCAAAGCCAGCCTCAGCAAAAGCGAGGCTAAGCAACTCAGTGAGACCCTGTTTCTAAATAAAATACAAAATGGGGTTGGGGATGGGGTTCAGTGGTTGACTGCCTCTTGAGTTCAATCCCAGGTACCAAAAAAAAAAAAAAAAATCAAAGCATGTTAGATAAGTATCTTAGGAGCCACCGAAATGGTCTTGATTCCTCTGACTTCACCCCAGCAGGCCAGCACTTCTGTGGAGCAACTGACCCTCTCCATGTCAACCTTTCAGGGTCTCACCTCCAACTGGGGTCAGTGGGAGGCTGTTGGGCTACAATCAGCCAAATTTAGAAGCTAACCATATTCACCATCTAGGGATTGAGGGACACAATTTCAGCCCTGAAGGAAGAAGGCTTCTGACTTCACCCAGCCATTTTCTGTCCCTGACCAATCGGGAGCATCCCTTTGTGAATAACATGTCTAGATTAGTTTGTCGAACAATTGTTTCATCTTAGTTAGCCTCTGATTGTCCTTGCTTTTGTGAGTCCCAAAACCTTAATCTTATTTGAATGCAATTTAATTCCCTACAGAGCGGGGTCTTTAGTGTCTAGTTTGTAAAGTAAGTGCTTAGAGCTGATGTGGTGTTCCTTTAGAGCGAGGTCAATCTACCAAGGAAATAATTAGATGAATGTGCAATCTGGAGAGGAGGAGGAAAAGAATTTCTCCACAAATTACTTTTAGGACATTTAAGTGGAATTGAGTTAGAATGTCAAGGGCCAGACAGCTCTCGGGAGGTCATTTGATTTAGTCCTCTCTTACTGGGCAGGAGCACCCATGTGAAAATTTACCCGCAGTTCAAAAAACTTTAGAGAAGGGAGCAGATGTTTTACCTAGGCAGGTCCTGTGGGTGGGTCAGAGGACTCTGTGGATGTAAAGGAAAATTCGTCATCAACCAAATAAGAGTATATACTCATTAGTGAATCAACTCATTAATTAAGCACATATTTATGGAACTCCTGCCATGTGTCACAGACTATCTTAGGCATTTGAGATATGTCAGTGAGTTTACATTCCAGGATGGGGAGAGGATAAACAATAAATCCAATCAGGAAGTTCTAATGTATGCTGGAAGGGGAGAAATGCATTGGAAAGCAGAAATGATGGATCAGGGACAAAGAATAGAAATGGAGAATTGTGACAGAGAAGGGCATTTCCACATACTTGTAAGCATGCAAGAATTACTACAGGTGAAAGCTTCAAATGGTACCTACCATTTCTAAATTCTCCATAAATAAACTACATACATACTATATACTATATGCCTACACATGACATGTATACATGTGTACACACAAGCACTCTGACAGTTTGGTTACTTCCTTATATTAGTTAGGGCTATTGGGGTACAAGAGAGACACACCTTGCCCAATTTAAGCCAAGTATCAGAAGGGTGTGTCTTAGCTATTTTGCCTCTGTGACTAAAAGACTCAATCAGAACAATCGTAGAGGAGGAAGTTTATTTGGCTTCATGGTTTCAGAGGTCCCAGTCCATAGACAGCAGGCTCCATTCCTCGGGGCAGGAGGGGAATCATGGAGGAAGAGTGTGGTGGAGGGAAGCAGCTCACATGGTGATCAGGAAGCAGAGAGAGACTCCACTCTCCAGAGACAAATAGAGACCCCCAAAGCCACGCCCCCAATGCCACCTCCTCCAGCCACCACCCAGTTAATCCCATCAGAGATCCATTCACTGGTTGGGTTAAGGCTCTCACAACCAGTCATGTCTCCTCTGAACCTTCTTGCACCGTCTCACATGTGAGCTTTTGGGGGACACCTCACATCCAACCATAACAGGGAGGTACTAGCAGCCCTGATGAACTGAATTAAGAAACAGATACCTGCCAAGAACCCCTCCCCATCTCTACCTGCTGGGGACTAGGCAGGGTGGGAGGAGTAAAGGAAATCATCTCAGAAAAGAAAATGGGGGAAAGATGTTGCAGTAGATTTGAAAGACAGATGTGTTATGATCACAGTCTGACCTAGGTCAGTAGGATGGATTCAGTTTTAAAATGGAGTTATTGAAGAAGATGTTCCTTGTGCCAAATTCCAGCCACAATCCAATAAGATGTCAACTTTAATTGGATGGGTGTGAGCTTAATGGCATCTAATGCACACAGTCAGTCAATAATGGACGATATATGTGAAGGCACGGCCCCTGTGCCTGGGGGTAGAGTGGACTACTATCTAGGTTTGTGTAAGCACATTCAGCAATGCTCACACATGACAATGTCACAGAAGGATACATTCTCAGAACTTGTTGCTATCATGAAGGGACTCATAACTCTACTGTGATTTCCTTATCTAAAATATTACCAAATTTTATTTGGAAATGGATAGTCTATAACCATGATCAAGGTAAATTCACTCTGGGAAATATGGAAGTGGATTCTGGATAATTAGGCAGTCTCTGATGAGACAGTTACTGACCCAAAGGTTGACCCTGGGTCACAGACAGACTGAAGCCAAACCATATATATGCTCATATTCTCATGGCTTAAGTGCACTCTTTTTTTTTTCCGGGGGGGGGCAGGTACCAGAGATTGAACTCAGAGGCACTTAACCACTGAGCCACATCCCCACCCCTCTTCGTGTTTTATTTAAAGCAGGGTCTCACTGAGTTGCTTCATGCCTCGCTTTTGCTGAGGCTGGCTTTGATCTGGAGATCCTCCTGCCTCAGCCTCTCTAGCTGCAGGGAACCCAGGAGTGTACCACTGCACCCAGCTATAGGAGCACTCTGAAATGAAATAAAACCAATGTTGGATAAAACCATTTTTCCTGCACTTGGCTTTGCTCTCTTTGCTGCTTTAGCTGGGATGTGTCTACCCACTTAGTTCTGACACAAGAACTTGTCTACTTCCAGAGAGAAGCCTGACTCCTCAAGATGGAAGGTACTAGAGCTCTGTGGTCTGTGAAAACCAGCTGCAGCATGTCTGAGAGCAGAAGGACCGCTTCCCTGCCATTGACAAAACTGTCTCATGTGAGACATAACAATTAAGCCCATTATTAGTCTACTTAAAAGTAATTTGAACACTTGATTTGTCCTCTTGAATTTTCTTCCAATACATACTAAAGCTGAACTCTATTTGCCACACAACCTCATTTGCGTAATTGATTTCCAACCTGTGGGTACACGGACTCTCGTACCCTCATGGTGCATCTGTTTTGGGCATATGCTTCAACAAATCATGCATCCTTTGGATGCTCACATGATGTAGGTGTGCGGAGATTTAGAGGTGGGATTTGAGTCTAAGATATAAATGATTTGGTTTTAAATAGGGTAGGCCAGAAAGACTTATTTTGTTTTTATGACCAAATGGAATAGTAATATATTTGGACATAAGGAATTCACATTATGTCCCATTTTCGTCAGAGATCTTGGCGGGAAAGCCATAGCCAGAGAAATCATTTTCTTTTCCCTTGTGATCTTGCTTAAGCAGGGAAGAGTCACGGATCAACAGTTGATTCTCCCAGGGATCCTCTGCTCAGGCTAAAGAGTCACAAGGTCACAAGTTCACAATGGGATCCTCTAATGTCAAGTGCTGAGAGACTTAAAGCTCTCAAATACACCCCTGCCCGTAGTACTTGAATAATTTTATAGGTACTATGAGAAGTTTAAATGCTCAGACATTTTATGTATGAGCCAGATATCTTAAATGTCTCTTGCACATATAGAGAATTAAGACCCAGATCTCCACCCCAACTCCTTAGAGATTACAGACATTACAGATTACATTCAGCAATGCTCACACATGACAATGTCACAGAAGGATACATTCTCAGAACTTGTCGCTATGTTGATAACAGGCAGTGTACTTTTTTTTTTTTTAGTATTGGGGATTGAGCTCAGGGGTGCTTTACCACTGAACTATACCTCTAGTATTTTTAATTTTTTGACACAATCTCACTAAATTGCTGAGGCTGGTCTCAGCTGCAATCCTCCTGACTCAGCCTCCACTGAGTCACTGGGATTACAGGTGAGCACCATCATCCCCAAGGTGGGGGGTAGCAGGCAGTGTTCTAAGAACTTCACATCTATACACTCATCTGAAATCTCACAATAATATATTGAGTAGATAGCCTTATTATCCTGATTTTGCAGATAAGGAAACAGGCACATAGATGTTAAATGACTCACCTTTCATCATCATGAAGCTAGCAAGTGGCATAGCTGGAATTTAATTTTTTTTTTTTTTTTTGGTACTGAGGATTGAACCCAGGGGTGCTTAACTACTGAGCCACATCCCCAGCCCTATTTTGTATTTTATTCAGAGATAGGATCTCGCTGAATTGCTAAGGGCCTTGCTAAGTTGCTGAGGCTGGCTTTGAACTCGTGATTCTCCTGTCTCAGCCTCCTGAGCTGCTGGGGTTACAGGCATATGTCACCATGCCAGGCACATACCTGGAATTTAAATGCATGCTGTTTTGCCCCACTGTGTGTGTGTTGGCCCCTTCCACACTAAACCTGCCGGTTTCAACACATGTATTTCTATTAATGTACATTTGAAACGGAAAGATAACCAACTACTATGGCTTTGGGGAATGTGAAAGTTTTCAGGGTTCAAGAGACCCATCTGGTACAGACAGGGTGCCCAGACATACCCATGATGGAGTCAACCTTCCAGAGATAGGATTTTTTAAAATAATAGCACTTTAGAAGACTGTGTGGTATGATATTTTATGTTCTTAAAGTCAGCGCACTTATGCAAAATTGCAGATCTATTTTAAAAGCGTGGATTTATTCAGACGTTGGGAATAACTGTGAGGATGACTTCATTCTTTTCAGGGTCATAGAGCAGGTTTATGTTTTTCTCCACAATGGCAAAAAAAATTGAATGCTGTGTAAGAATCATTAAGTTTAGGATTTTAGTCTAAATTCGCTATTTTACAAATGAAGTATTAAAAGTCCAGATGGGTAAAGTAACTTGCTAAAGGTAATATGGTTAGGATTAACAGTGGGTAATAATGTTTTTTTTGTTTTGTTTTTTGTTTTTTTAGCTGTTATTATGTTCTGTTCTAAGTATGGTCATGAGGCTTCTAATATTTAAATGGAATCACAACTTAGAAGGAAACATTATTGTTATTATCCCCATTCTACACATAAGTTAAGCTTAGAGAGAACATACCATTTGGGGGACTGAGGTCGAGTATCTGGTGAGAGTTTGAGTGGGGACTAGAATCCCAGTCTTTCTGATGTGCGCGCTCCAGATGTTCACTGCGCATGTGCAATGTTAGCAGTGAATTACCTACAAAGCAGGTCCCCCTTTGTATTTCCTTCAACGCTACCCAGCTTCGCATTGCTTCTGTTTGCTGAAATCCACTACCATGAAATAGAACTTCAGAAAGAAAAGGTGGGAGGTATTCAGGCTGGAGTTTACCCCCTGCAAAAGAAATCACTATTTGAAAGTTTCAGATTAAATGAAGTTCAAAGCTTCAAAACCATTAGCTTACCTGCAACAGTGGCAAGCGTTGTTGATTGTAATTTGTTGAAAGAATGTCACCAGGAAACCAAAGGATCATTTTAACGGCACATAAATGCATAGATGTTTTGGGATATCGTGATGATGTTTTTCATCATAAGATGAGGTCACCAGTGAGAGATGAGCAACTCTAATTTCACTTCTCTAAGAAGTCTCCTTCTCCGCCTCCTCTTACTCCACGCCCCCCTCCCACTCTCGTTTGTGTTTTTAATTTTCCCTGGGCACGGATAGTACTTCCATAACAAATCAGGTAAGTCTCATCAGAGAGGGGATCTCACAGCTTCCCTTGTCAATGTGGGCTTGATTAACTGCTCCCTGTTGGTGCTGAGAAAATGAAGCCAAGTAAATAGACTTCTGTTTCCTTTCCAGGTGAAGATGATGGCTGCTGCAGAAGTCATCCCTTAATTTGGTGGCTCTAAAGATGGACATTTTGCTGAAAAAAAAAAAAAAAAAAAAAAGTGGAACCCAGTGGCACCAAGCCGCCATGTGTAAGTAAGAACATAAATCCCAGGGAAGGTGTGATAATCACTTCCTGGGTTTGTTTCTCCTCTGGGTCCTATAGCCAAGTGTCATGATCTCCATTTCATGGAATGGGGGAACTAAGGTTCAGAGATGTTTACTTCTGTCCCTGGGGCCACATGCCATCAGGGAATGGAACCCAGACTAGCACCCAGTCTGCCTGGCTGTGAGTTCTTGACGCCCTTCCCAGGGGGGCAGGAGGAGAGCTGGCAATGTCAGAGGTCCTTGGAAGGTGCACCTCTCTGGGGAGAATCCTTTCCCCCATTACTTCAGTTGCCAGATGCTTCCTGTGTGATTAAGTGATTGCATTAATTACGATTGAGGCAGTTGGCTAGTATATATCAAAAGTCCCATTCAGGTAGGGTACATTCCTTGTAGGCAGAGGGTGGAGCGTCCAATGGAGCATCATTTGGGTCTTATTTTTGGAGCGGGGTGCCAGGGATTGAACTCAGGGGCACTCAACCACTGAACCACATCCCCAGCCCTATTTGTATTTATTTCGAGACAGGGTCTCCCTGAGTTGCTTAGGGCCTTGTTAAGTTGCTGAAACTGACTTTGAACTTGTGATCCTCCTGCCTCAGCCTCCTGAGCTGCTGGGGTTATAGGCATGCGCCACTGCGTCTGGCTGGTCTTCTTTTGAGAGGTCACTTGGACTCTTGGTCTGTACCCTGGCAGCCTGGACTTTGGGCATTAAAAAAAAAATCACTCCTGTCATTAAGGGCTGTCCTGTGGACCTTCTGGGCCATTCTCCCCATCAAGTGCATTATACTCAAAGGTACCATCTTCAGGTTGAAAGTAGAAATCTTATCATAAAACATCTTCACCCTCCAGCACCCAGATCTGTCACGGATCCAAGAACTCTTTGTTCCAATCATCAGAATGGGTTAGATGGTGTCTAATCATGAAAGGGACAGACTCCAAAATGGAGGCCACCCTCAGCATAGTATCCAGATGCCTTCCCTTGACCCCCAAGATCTTCCTCCATGTGCCTGCCCCTCATTCTCTACTTCCCTCAAAGTCACTGACACCTTAAGCCTTTCCTGTGCCTGAGATTTTCTTGGGTCTGGCACTGCTTGTTCTGTGTCAGCTGAAATGTCACCTCTTCAGAGCGCCCTTCCTTCCTATGGGCGTGAACTTTGATGGGACCTTGTCATATCTCATTATCTCATTACAGCACTGTTTGCTGTCTGAATACCTGTGCTTGGTTCTCTTGTGACTCTCTCCATGGCCAACATGAGAGCTCTCTAGAAACAGACATGGTCTCTGGTCAAACTGAATTTTCTCAGTGTCTAGCACAGTGTCAGACATGGAGTAGGTGCTCAATAAACACTTGGAATTTTTAATCAGCAAAATCAAGGACATACATATGGATCATAAAACTGTCTTTTTTTTTTGGCCATAGAATCTGAGTTAATAGGGGAAGGGATATATATAATGGAGAGGTTATCAGTGAATAATTTATTATTTGCTAGTATTTTTTTTTTAAGTCTCAGCTGAATTCTCTGATTTCCATTAAGCATTGTCCGTAGGTTCCTTCTTTCCCATTCTGGTACCGATATCAACCATGAGCTACTTTTCCTGCCTTGACCCCTTCCCTCACCTCCCCAGGGCTTCCTAACCTCACCATATCTTCTTAGCTCAAAGAATTTCCATCTTTGAGGATGCCCTCCAGGTAAATCAGACTCTTTCCCGTGACTTGGGAGATGCTTTGTGATTCTGCCTGTGCCCAGAAGCTAGCTCCACTGTTCATCTTCATTCCATCTACACTCCAGCCAGAATCCTGGACTCCCCCCTCACTTGCCACTAGACTTAGGTAGACGTTGGTCCCTCCGCTCCCAGTTCCACCCTTCAATTTGCCAAACTAACACCCCTATTCCTCTTGTGCTTTGAGACATTGGCGTTACGGCTTAGATGTGGTGGGACCCCCAAAAGCTCACAGGTGAGACAATGCAGGAGGGTTCAGAGGAGACATGACTGGGTTGTGAGAGCCTTAACCCAACCAGTGAATGAACCCCTGATGGGATTAACTGGGTGGTGGCTGGAGGCAGGTGGGTATGGCTGGAGGAGGGGGCATTGGGGGCGTGGCTTTGGGGTCTCTATTTGTCTCTGGAGAGTGGAGTCTCTCTCTGCTTCCTGGTCACCATGTGAGCTGCTTCCCTCCACCACACTCTTCCTCCATGATGTCCTGCCTCCCCTCGAGCCCTGAGGAATGAGCCTGCTGTCTATGGACTGAGACCTCTGAAACCCTGAGCCCCCAGATAAACTTTTCCTCCTCTGCAGTTGTTCTGGTGGGTCTTTTGGTCACTACCTTCTGAACCTTCCCCACTCACCACACCTTCTCCTAACTGGGCTTCTCTACCATCTTACATTTTACCCATCATAATAGAAGAATTTGGTACCAAACCATCCTGTCTCTTAGGCACTGTGGAATCTTCAGCAAGTCATTTCGTCATTGCTCTTAATTCCAGTTTATGCAATGGAGACTGGGCCTTGCAGGCAGAGTTCATGAACCATTATGTGTGAAAGCATTTGCTTTCTGTTGCTATCTGGTGGTGAGCAGGCTGGGCTTGGCAATGAATGTCTTCACCTTGCTCTTCACCTTCCCCTCCCTACAAATGCTTATTGACAATTCAGGGCTCTTGATGCAATATCTTTCATCATCTTTTGATTCAATATAGATGATTAATCTATAGATTAAGTCTTAGGATATCAGCATAGCTTCCCAGGTTTTAATACTTCTTCAAACTGCCCGCCCCACATAACTAAGTCTAATACTACTCTCCTTTTTTCTTTTTTTTAAATGTTCTTTTTAGAGATCCATGACAATCGAGTGTATTTTGACCTATCACACATACATGGAGTCTAAGTTCCCATTCTTGTGGTTGAACATGATGTGGAGTTTTCCCTGGTCTTGTGTTCACATATGAACAGAGGAAACCCTCTTTTTAACCTGTAGCAAAACGAATGGATCACTCATGTGATTGGATGAATATTCACCAACTCTAGCAGAGGAGAGGTAAAGCCACTTTTTTTCCCCTGTGTTGATCATAGTCTAACCATAGACTTGGAGCTATCCAAGTAGTGTCTTTTCCTTAGTTGCCCTTAGAAAGCATATTATAGCATCTCTTTTCCAAAATTAAGATCCTGGCATTCAACAGATATCTATTGCAATTAAATGAACAGCATTTTTGAACCCTAGTGCATTTCCCACTGTCCAAAATGGCTCTTTCAGATCTTTCCTTCAATTTCCTACCCAACACCAGCCCACCCCTATCCCTCTTCAGCTGGTAACCCTGTGCTGTGGTTCAGATAGGGCCTGTCCCCCAAAGATTCGTGGGCTAAAGGATTGGCCTCCAGGGTGGCATGTGTTGAAGTGGCGGACCCTTCAAGAGGCAGGGCCTAGTGGGAGTGATTATGTCATGGCGGCCCACTCTCATGAATGGATAAATGGTGGTCGGCAGGAATGGGTTCAGGTAGGAATGGATTTGTTCCCAGGAAAGAGAGTACTATGGTACGGATCGTTAATGTTGCCCCCAAAGCTCTTGTTTTGAAAGCATAATCCCTAATACAGCCAGGTTCAGAGGTGGGGCTTCTAGGCAATGATTAGGTTATGAAAGCTGTAATCTTACCAGTGGGTTAATTAATTTGATGGATTAATAATTTTAATAAACTTCTGGGTGATAATTGTAGGTATATGGCGCATGGCTGGAGGAAGTAGGTCACTTGGGTGTACCCTTGGGGATTATATATTGTCCCTGGCTTTTCTCCCTCTCTCTCCCTCCCCTCCCACCCCCAACAAACTCTCCTCCCTCCCTCCTCTCTCTCTCTCTCTCTCTCTGCTTCCTGGCCACTCTGGGCTGAGCATCTTTCCTTCACCACACCCTTCCACCATCATGTTCTGCCTCAATAGGGCCCAGAGCAGGAGAGTTGGCTGACCATGGACCAATGAAACTATGAGCCAAAATAAACTCCTCTCACTGGTTTGTGCCACAGCAACTTAAGGTTGACTAACGCAGTGGGTGATTATAAAGAGAGTAGGTTGTTACCAAAAGAGTGAACCAGGTCCCTCCTCATTTCATTCTTCCTGTCTTATCATATTATCCCTCCTACACTCGACCCCTTCTCCTTCCATTTTCTGCATGTTGTGAGGCAGCAGGGGTTGGGGGGGGACCCTCTCCAGGATGCTGGTTCTGTGCTATTTGGACCTTCCAGGCACCAAGAAACCTGTTTACTATGCAAATAAATATTTTAAAAGACAGTAGTGGGCAGACAGCAGATGCTACTGTAGTTCCCCACTGCCTGGTTTGCCTCCCGGATCAGACGGCATTTATCTTGTGTACTTTTTGACCGCTTAGCTGTCACTCAGGAATTAAAAAAAAAATAAAATACAATAACATGAAATGATGCTTTATGTGGCTTTAAAGGAAACTTGGAGACTTTTCATCAGCTGTCAAATTGTCTGAGAAGCTCACCGTGCCCAGAAATTGCTTGGGCCCTTCTCCCCTTTGTGTGTGATGACCAAGTGGCCTTGAAACCAACCCCCCAGGGAGTCTGAGCTCACAGAACCCGCCATTTAGAGTGTAACGTAAGAAGGTCATTGCTGGGAGCACCACTGTGCATGGTGGTACCTTTCAGTGGAGTGAAAACTTGAAAAATAGGGTGGTCTCAGCCAAGGGTCGGATTGCAGATCCCGATGCTTTATGTGTGGAGCAGGCCTGCAGACAAATACATAATCACAGAGGTATGTGATCTGGTCTGAAAACTGGGGCCAGATAGAATAACACGGGCAGAAAGCCTTCCACACACACACACGTCACCAAGAGCACTCTTATTTGTAAAAACCACATTAATGGAGAGCAGCTTCCTACCTCTGAAGTGATTTATAAATTAAAATAATTGCTTCTTTGAACTGTTCAGATATTAATTGACCTATCACTAATGTAAGTACAGTCTCCAATCCATCCAAACATTACCTAAACATTTTTATTCCCTTTATTCGGGAAATCCAAAAAAAAAAAAAATCCCACAAAAATAGACCCTTTGTTCTGGTGCCAAGGGTCATAAAGGAAAACCATCGTCTTTGATGACTTTGCAATTCCTATTCTATTTCTTCATGAAATTAATTCCAAGGGAAATGGTAAGTATTCTGAACCCTTCCCTCCCCACGTCCCCTGTTAACAAGTTCATCCCTGAGCACATGGATCCAGTCCTAGCTCAGATTTCTGGTAATGAGAGAAGGGCAGTTCATTATTTTTTCTTTTATTAACTTTAGCTTTGGGTACATACCCCAAAGCAGCTTAGATTTGGGGCGAGTGGTATTTCCTTCCTGGGTAAAACAAGGGAGAAACAAAATCTGGTCACAGTGGTTTGGGAGGCTGAGGTAGGAGGATGGTGAGTTCAAAGCCAGCCTCAGCATCTTAGTGAGACTCTGACTCTAAATAAAACATAAAAAGGGCTAGGGGTGGGGCTCAGTGGTTAGGCCCCTCTGGGTTTATGCGCAGATGGCAGATGTGCTTACCTTGTGATATGTCTCCTGGGCCCACTTGGTGAGGATGATTTTGACCTATTTTGAGAGGCAGAGAGAAACATGCAGTTAAGACAGGAATTCTAAGGCACTGGTTCTAAACCAGGGTGAATTTTACCTCCTATGAAATTCTCCAATGTCTGAAGAAACTTTTGGTCGTTCTGACTTGCAGGAAAGTACAGAAAGGGCTACTGACTATCTAACAAGTAGAGGCCAGGAAGCCCACTCAACCTTCTATAATGAAGACACAGCACCACCATCTCCTACCCCCGAGAAAACACAAAGTACCATCCAGTCCAAACATGAACAGTGCTGACCTTGAGAAAACCTGCCCTAGAGTTTTTAAAATTTGTTCTTTTTACATTTATGTGACAGTATAGACATGGAGTATAACTTATTCTAATTAGGATGCCATTCTTGTGGTTGTACATATTGTGAAGCTTCACTGGTCATGTGTTCATATGTGAACTTAGGAAAGTTCTGTCCCATTCATTCCAGTGTCTTTCCTGTTCCAATTCTTACTTCCTTCCCTCATCCCCCTTGTCTAATCCAATAAACCGGACCTTATTGTGTGTTAGCATCTGCATATCAGATAGAACATGTGGTCTTTGGTTTTGGGGGATTGGAATATTTCATGTTTCATGATAGTCTCCAGTTCCATCCATTTACCAGCAAATGCCATAATTTCATTGTTTTAATGGCTGAGTAATATTCCATTGTGTATATGTACCATATTTTTGTTATCCATTTAGAGTTTAATATACTTGAATTTATATCCAGTTTTGCTGCTTTGTGGCTGTGGGTCCTTGGTATGCTCCTTGATCTCTTTGAGCCTCAAGTTTTTTTTCTGTCAAATATAATGCTCAAGTACCTACTTTGTTGGCATTTTATCAAGCCTGGAAGTTACAAGTGCTTAAAACATTTTGTTATTTATCTTTTACTGTATCTTAAATAGCAATGCAAATAATCATGATTAGAGTGGGGACTTTCAACTTTAAAAATGTTTTTATTTTTGCCAGGTGCTGTGGTGCACACCTATACTCCCAGTGGCTCAGAAGGTTGAGGCAGGAGGATTTCAAGTTCAAAGCCAGCCTTAGCAACTTAGCAAGGCTCTAAGCAACTCAGCAAGATCCTGTCTCAAAAAAATTTAAAAATAAAAAGGGCTGGGGATGTAGCTCAGTGGTTAAGCACTCCTGGGTTCAGTCCCCAGTACCAAAAATTATTTTTAATATTACACACATTATGGAGTACAGCACAATAATTTGGTACATATATACAGTCCCAAATAATCCAATCAGGGTAATTAGCATTTCTACTTCCTCAAACATTTCTCATTTGTATGTGCTGGGAAACTTCAGACTGCTCTTTTCTAGCTGTTTTGCAACATGTCATAAATTGTTGTAGACCACAATTGTCCCTCTGTGCTAAAGAACACAAGAACTCCTTCCTCCTCTCTAACTGTACATTGGTAGCTGTTACCTGCATTCTCTCTGGTCTCCCCTTTTCAGTCTCTGGTGACCTTGATTCTGGTCTGTTCTTCTATGACATCAACATTTTTGGTTTCCACCAATGAGTGAGAATATGCAGGTATTTGTATCCTGTGCCTGACTTATTTTACTTAACACGATGTCCTCTAGTTTTATCCATGCTCTGCAAATGACAGAGTTTTCTTCTTTTCTATGGTTGAATAATGTTTCATTGTGTAGACATACCACATTTTCTTCAATCACTCATCCCCCAATGGATACCTTACTTGACTCCTTATCTTAGCTATTTTGCATCGTGTTATCATAACATGGGAGTATAGGGTTCTCTTTGATATGATGGTTTCCTTTTCTTTTGGTATATACCCAGCAGTGGGATTCTTACCCTATGGTAGTTCGAGTGGGTTTTTATGTTAGTTTTCCATACTGACAGAGCTAATGTATTACCAACGTACCACGGTATTAGAATTCACTACATCCTCAGCAGCACTTAGTATTATATTTGTCTTTTTTGATAATAGCCATTCTAACAGAGGTGAGATGACATTGCAACCTTTAAATTTCAATTCTAAAGCCAAGGTTTATTTTCTCTTTATATTAGTAACGAATGAAAGGATACAAACTGAATTTCAATCATATCTACAAAATAGAAGAATTTGGTAGTAATTGACTTGTCACTTAATGTGACTAATATTAATTTCAAAATGTCAAAGACCTATTCTGCTGCCATTTAGTACTAGAAAAGGTTTGATTATTAATAAAATTGATTACAAATCAAATTTTCCACCATCTACACAGCTCCATGGTTGCTAAGATAGAAACACTTGCTTTACAGAAATTTTTTCTTTAATTCAAATATTTTTTACTATTTGTCATACTAAACCATAAATAGTGAAAAAACAAAACAAAACAAAAAAACCCCCAAACAAACCTATTTACAATAGTTTTTAAACAAAACAAAATACAGGTTTTTCAGTGGCCAAAGACATTACTCCAAAATGCCCAAATAGAGTGGAACAAAATGGGAATATAAGTCATATTGTCATTTTTTCCCATAATTTATGACATTATTTAGTATAATAAATATATTTAAGTATATTTATTATACTTAAATAATGTCAGTTTAAGTATGTAAATCAGCAAATTATGACTTCTGTAGAAATGTTAATATTTTTGGGGGGTGTACTGGGGATTGAACCCAGGGGTGCTCTACCACTGAGCCCCATCCTTAGCCATATTTTGTATTGTATTTAGAGACAGGGTCTCACTGAGTTGCTTAGGGCCTTGCTAAGTTGCTGAGGCTGGCTTTGAACTTGAGATCCTCCTGCCTCAGCCTCCTGAGCCTCTGGGATTACATGTGTGCGCCACCATGCCCAGCTCAAAATTTATTTTTTATTTGATTAAAGAAATCAGTTTGGGCTTAGAACATGCTTATGCCCAAATTTTTCTGAAATTGCTATTTAAAATAAGAAGTATTTTGGTATCCCATAGAATTAATAATCTGTCAACTTTGAAGATTTTTCTCCAGGGACAGCTTGAGGTGTGGCAATCACACCCTCCCAGCACTTCCAATGCTGCAACGGTACCAGTTGATTTAATGGGTTAAAGAGCATAGTCTTTTGATCATTCTAGAAATATTTCTGGAGTGCCAACTACATGTTCCCACTGGGACGGGCACTGGGGACATATTCATGTTTGGAACATGCAAATGATCTGGAGGCTGTGCAGCTTGGTGAGGACTCAGAGCTCTGCACAGAGAGGTGACTTCACTTCTGGCTACTCAACTTGCAAGAATCATTTCTTTTTTATGTGTGTGGTACCAGGAATTGAGCCCGGGGAGGCGCCACTGAGCCACATCCCCTGCTCTTTTTTTCTCTTTTATTTAGAGACAGGGTCTTACTGAGTTGCTTAACCCTCCCTTGCTAAGTTGCTGAGGCTGGCTTTGAACTTGCGACCCTCCTCCCTCAGCCTCCGGAGCCGCTGGGATTACAGGTGTTTATCACCACACCTGGCAGGAATGTTTCTTCAGGTGAAAACAGGGTGATGGAATCTTTCTCACAGGACTGTTGAGGGGATGGTAGTAAAGAACAGTGAGTTTGTTGTTCATTAAGAAAATTGCTCCAGCTGGGTGCTGTGCACTTAGCTTGATTGTCTCCAGTTCCACCCATTTACTGTCAAATGCCACAATTTCATTCTTTTTATGGCTCAGTAATATTCCATTGTGTATATGCACCACATATTCATTATCCATTTAGAGTTTAATGTGCTTGAATTCCTATCCAGTTTTGCTGCTTTGTGGCTGTGGGAACTTGGTATGCTCCTTGATCTCTTTGAGCCTCAAGTTTCTCTTCTGTCAAATATAATGGTCAAGTACCTACTTTGTTGGCATTTGATCAAGCCTGTTTTCAAATGTTTTAAAACATTTTGTTTTTTATCTTTTACTGTATTTTAAATTGCAATGCAAATAATCACGATTTGAGGGGGGACTATCAACTTTAAAAATGTTTATATTTTTGCCAGGTGCTGTGGTGCACACTAATACTCCCAGCAGCTCAGGAGGCTGAGGCAGGAGGATTGCAAGTTCAAAACCATCCTCAGCAACTTATCGAGGCCCTAAGCAACTTATTTAGAGATCCTGTCTCCAAATAAAATACAAAATAGGGCTGGGGATGTGGCTCAGTTGTTGAGTGCCCCTGGGTTCAATCCCCAGTACCACCTCCCCCCAAAAAATAAAAATAAAATTGTTCCCAAATGGTTATATAGATTCTTAAAATGACTACTGTGTAATTTTTTTTTTTTATCATCTAGAAGCTGGCTGTTTTTCTGTGCTGGCTAGGGAATTTAAAAGGCATGATTCTGCAATATGTACACTCAGAAAAATGAGAAATTATATCCCATCTATGTATGATGTATCAAAGTGCATAAATGCATTCTACTGTCATGTAGAACTAATGAAAACAAATTAAAAAGTTAGAAAAAAAGGCATTGCTTACCAGAGGAGGAATCAAATAGAGCAGATGTCACAAGGTAACCTAGATTTCCTTTTGTTGTTATTTAAAAACAAAACAAAACAAAACCAAAAACACTTCTGATGGCCATAGGAAAGCTTAACCCAATAGCCAGATAAGCTTCTCTCCACCGAGTTGTTTGCATATTTTCCTTAGACGTGGGAAAGTTGTTGGGAAACAAATTGTCCCGTGGGCCACATTCAGTGCTGCTGTGGCTTTTTGCTGGTGGACGACAACATCCCGGGGAAAACAAAATTCAATTAACATGGCAAAAATCAGAAGACTGATATTTCTTTTTCATACACATAGTATTTGTTTTCTTATGGTGAAAGCCGTGTCCATTTCTTGTGTAAAATACATAAAAGCCCAAAGAATAAAACTGAAAATTCAACTCTACAATCAAAGCCCAGAGAGAAGATTTTGGATTTTTTTGCACCTACATGTAAAATGTTATTTTCTTTCAATGAGATTTTCGTGATCAGGATTACTAAAGGTCATTGTAGAACAGGAATCAGTATACATTTTTTGGGAAGGTCACCCATCACCGTGGCTCTGTGACAACCACTGCACTCTGCCACGGTGGCGTGAAGGCAGGTGAACAGACACAGCTGGGTTCTGCCCAGGGCAGCCTGGGGTTCCCCATGCCTGCCGTCTACTGACTCCTTCAAGAGAATCCTCAGTTACTATCATAGTTATTAAATACAATGATGCTTAAAGCAGAAAGAAGTCATGTCATTTGCAGGAAAATGGATGGAACTTGAGATCATCATGTTGAATCAAAGAAGCCAGACGCAGAAAGTCAAGGGTGCATGTTTCTTCTCATGTGTAGAGCATGGGCAGGGAGGGGATTAGGGAGTCAGGGATCTTATGAAAATAGAAGGGAGACCAGGAGAGCAGAGGAAGGCCATCAGGGGAGGAAGAAGAAGAAGGAGAGGTCAGGCCTTGGGGAATGGGATGGACCAAATTATCTTGTGTTCATGCACAAGAATGCAACAACCAGTAGTTCTCTATTATGTATAATTACAATGCACCAATGAAAAAGTTCATGATCCTAGTTGTGTACAGTGGCAGTGCCTGTAATCCAAGCAGCTCAGGAGGCTGAGGCAGGAGGATCACGAGTTCAAAGCCAGCCTAAGCAACTTAGCAAGGCCCTAAGCAACTCAGTGAGACCCTGTCTCTAAATAAAACACAAAATAAAGCTGGGGATGTGGCTCAGTGGATTAGCACCCCTGGGTTCAATCCCTGGTACCACCACCCCCCCCAAACAAGCAAATAAATAACAACAACTAAACAGTAGCTCTCTGGAATAATGTTGTTTGCTACTAGATTGTTCTAATGGGAAAAAATTCCTTGAATTGATTCCTTTGAGTAAATTCTTTCGAAGCATAAAGCATGGGTAGGAGGTTATGCTCCAAAGGAAGCAGACTTCTGGATGAATATTAGTGTGCAGGGGGCTTATTAAGTAGTGGGCAGGTGCCCAAGGGCTGGGGGAGGGATTGGGAGAGGAGCTGGGTGGACAGAGGGAGACCCTGGGTGGGGCTGAGACTCCATAAAAGCTTCAGCTGACCTCACTGGGAAGCTCTGGAGCTGGCCGGGCCCTGTGGCATCATCCTGAATTGGAGAGAAGGGCCCAAGGCCTTGTACACTGGTGTTGACCAGGGAGGGATGGGGACTGTCTCTGGAGAAGCAAAAGCACTCTTAGCAGAATCTTTTTTTTTTTTTTTAAGTGTTGGCCGCATGGTTGGCTTCTGGCCGTATTCCCAGCAGCGGGAGAGTAAGTCCTACATTTGTGCAGGGGCTTCTGGTGACATCACTTGGCATCATGGGTTAAGTTTAGAAGACAGACTCATCTAGTCGATGGTCTGTTCTTAATTTGAGAAAAATCAATGTTTTGCAGCTAAGTGGAATTTTAAGTCTGGTTTCATTAAGTCATTTTATTTAACAGTGTCATTCAGCCATTCCCTGAAGAGGAAGACCTGCAGGCCCTCTGTATGTGGGGCACTGGCAAAGACGTTTGAGTTAGGTGCGATATTCGAGCCATGGGTCTTGTAATGGGGAAGCGGATGATCACTTTTGGAGAATTGGGAAATGGGACCTTCAAGGTGAAATGAACAGTAGCAATCTTGGGGATGATATGGTGATTCTTTTTTCTTGTGTGGGAGCGAACTGGGGATTGAACTCAGGGATACTTAACCACTGAACCACATCCCCAGTCCTATGCTGTATTGTCCTTAGAGACAGGGTCTTGCCAAGTTGCTTAGTGCCTTTCTTTTGCTGAGGCTGGTTTTGAACTCGAGATCCTCCTGCCTCAGCCTCCCGAGCCACTGGGATGACAGGCATGCGCTACCATGCCTGGCAAGATGGTGATTCTTCATCCCAAGACTAAGAACACCTGACTCATACAACTGAAATACATACAAAAGAATACTCAATTTAGTCTCAAAGCTGATTCCTTTATACATTTATTAAATGTTATCAGTAAGAATTGTGGCTCAATTTCCTTTCTTATTTTTTATTTGTTCTTTTTAGATACACAAGACAGAAGAGTGTATTTTTGACATCATATACCTACAAAGAGTCTACCTTTCCATTCTTGTGGTTATACATGATGTAGACTTTCACTTGTCATATATTCATGTATGAACATAGGAAAGTGATGTCCCATTCCTTCTACTGTCTTTCCTATTCCCATCCCCTCATTAACCCCTGGCCAATCCAATGAAACTTAACCCCCCCATTTGTGTTGGCATCTGCATATCAGAAAGAGTATTCAGCCTTTACTTTTTTGGGATTGGCTTATTTCACTTAGCATAATGGTCTCCAGTTCCATTCATTTACTTGCAAATGCCATAATTGCATTCTTTTTTATGGCTGAGTAATATTCCATTGTGTATATAGACCACATTTTCTTTATCCATTCATCTGTTGAAGGCCACCTAGGTTGGTTCCATGGCTTGGCTATTGTGAATTGAGCTGTTATAAACATGGATGTGGCTGCATCACTATAATATAACTGGGTCAAATGATGGTTCCATTCCAAGTTTTACAAAGCAGAACTTTATACTGGTATGTGGAGGGTTGTGGACTAAGTTCAAGATTATGCAAAAGTATTTGTGGTATTCAAATGAGGGCAAGAAAGATCTCATTTGGAACATATCAAATGCTGAAATAATTGCTTCTGTGTGATGTCTCTGAACATTCATGTATGACACATGCTCATGGGGGATTTTGGAGTTTTTAGGAAACACTAGTTATCAAGTGTGGTTTCCTCCAATGAGGCAATTCTGTACCAGTGACCAATTATTTCCTTCACTCCTCCATTCACTGGTTCATTCTTTCACTCAATGCAAGGTTGTGTGTCATCCATCTCTAGTCAGCACCATTCATATCTCTGCCTACGTGGATGGTGCCCCTGGAGTTGGGCAGTGCCCTTCCCAACCATGTTCATTGGCTCTCATTCAACAACATTTGCAGGAGGAGCATGTTCTAGGCATTGTGTTAGGTGTGGAGAAAAGAACAAAAAGTGAGACATACTTCATGCTGTCGTGGACCTCTATTTTCAATGAAATCAGAAGGAGAGAAGAGGGAGGAAGGGAAGAAAGAAGAGGAGGAGGAGGAAGAGTCTTTTGTTTGTGCCAGGGATTGAACTCAGGGATGCTTAACCACTGAGCCCTATCCCCAGCCCTATTTTGTATTTTATTTAGAGACAGGGTCTCACTGAGTTGCTTAGGGCCTCGCTAAGCTGCTGAGGCTGGCTTTGAACTCACAATCCTCCTGCCTCAGCCTCCTGAACCGCTGGGATTATAGGCATACGTCAGTGCGCCCAGCTGAGGAGGACCAGGAATAGACAGATAACTACAGAAAGCCACTCAACCACTAATGGAGATAAATGCTACAAAGTACCAGGACAGGAGAGCACATGAACCTCTAAGAGGGGAACTTTCTCTCCTGGGTTGGCAGAGAGGAAATTCTGAGGAAGCACCATTTAGGCTGAAGCCTGAAGACCAAGTATGTGAATCCACATGACAACCAGGGTAGCAGAGGAAGTTCCAGGAAAAGAGGACCATCAGCAGGTCTGGAAGGGGTTCAGAGTAGCCAAGAACTGAAGCCGAGCCTGTGGCCGGATGCACACGTGGGACAGGGAGGAGATGAGCCTGAAAGGACAGGCAGGAGTCAGACTCTCAGGGCGTTGGAAAGTGTGTTGAGATTTTATTTTATTTTATTTTATAGGTAGTGTGGGGATTGAGCCCAGGGCCCTGTGCATCCAAGGAAAGCACTCTACCAACCGAGCTGTATCTGCAGCCCATGTGTTGAGAATTTTGTTCCTCATCTTAAAAGAGGTCAGGGGGAGACACTGGCTGTCCTCTGCAGGGATGTGGAGACCTTCGCTATTTTCCCTGTGGGGAAGGCATTGATGGGGGCCAGAATACATATGGCGGGCAGGATGGGACTATCTGAGTAGCGCACATGAGAGATGGTGGTCATTTCCAAGGAGGTTGGAAATAGGTGGACAGATCAAAGGGACGATTCCAATGGAATGTCTCGACGTCATCTTCGTCTGCTATTTGCTGGCCGGTACCTCTGAGTTATTTTGATCTTTAAGTGCTCTCAGACAATATTAATTATCAACTATTGCGGGTGACAAGGAAAGGTAGAATTATTTGATGTCAACATCAAAGACCGTTGCAATCAAGTACAAGTTTTGCCTATTAATATGTCATGTAGCCAATAAAATAGTCATCGCTCTTTTATATATTAAATGCCACTTGACAACCCTCAATTTATTCCCTCTTTCCTTGTCTATAACATGTAGTACCTACCTCAGTGATAAGAGAGACAATATAAAATATAAAAAGGGCTGGGGATGGGGCTCAGTGGTTAAGTCCCCTGGGTTCAATCCCCGGTACCAAAGGAAAAAAAAAAAAAAGAACTGGTTTCTCTTCCATTTATGCCCAGTCCAGTGATACATGCACATCGCCATGCACACAGCTCTGCTTCTCCTTGCCTCCACCCAGGACAGAGAGGGACTGAGCAAGGCCTGGACCCCTGACCCCGATGCACCCATTATGGTAGAACTGAGCAGAACACTCTCCCTCTTCAGGCGAGTCCCAGAGCATGGAGCCAGCACTGGACTGCCCAAGGAATCCTGGCTTTGCCACTGGACCGCGAGGTGACAGTGCTAGTCTCTGCTTCTGTGACTCAGGCCGCTCCTGTGCAGCATGGGAACAATGACGGTACCACCTGATAGGACAGACTCGAGGACAGAGTAAGCAAAACTGTCGGTGTCTGCCCCAGAGAAACTCTTGTCTGGAAAGAAAAATCTAGAAAGCTCTGTTACACACGATCTATGGACCCCACATCCCAGAGGTTACTTCTGTCCCCAAAGAGAAACTAAGTTCAGAACTTGTAGACCTTCTGGAGCCTGATTTTCAGAACCACCCTGAAACCGCTGGATACCCCAAACAAACTACCAGTCAGACCCTTAGCACAGGGCAGCCCCCTTCCAAGCCACCTCCCTCCTGTGGGCCTTTTTCTGATCTTGTATTTCTGGGCTTCTCTATTAAAAGTAGAAGCAAAGAATTCAGAAGGAGTTTATTATTCGATGACTGAGTTGTGAGTTAGACTATTAAATAAAATACAATAGATGGAGTAGGTAGGATGTGAGGAGGCCAGGGACACTGGTAAATGTGAAATTTAGCAGCTACATAGGAAAAAAAGTCATAAAATAATATTAACTGAGTAAGCATCACACTGACCTGTCGTTCTATTATGACTTTAATATGAGATACGTACATTTTCTTCATTATACTTGTTACTCTCTGTTTTAGTCTGGTTATATTGATGCTGTGACTAAAAGACCCGACCAGAACAACTGGAGAGGAAAAGTTGATTTGGGGGCTCATGGTTTGAGAGGTCTCCATCCACAGACAGCAGGCTCCATTCCTCGGGGCTCGAGGGGAGGCAGGACATCATGGAGGAAGAGTGTGGTGGAGGGAAGCAGCTCACATGGTGATCAGGAAGCAGAGAGAGACTCCACTCTCCAGAGACAAATAGAGACCCCAAAGCCACGCCCCCAATGCCCCCTCCTCCAGCCACGCCCACCTGCCTCCAGCCACCACCCAGTTAATCCCATCAGGGGTCCATTCACTGGTTGGGTTAAGACTCTCACAACCCAGTCATGTCTCCTCTGGACCTTCTTGTACCATCTCACACATGTGCTTTTGGGGGACAACTCACATCCAAACCATAATGCTCTTTGAAATTATGTTTATTTCTTTGCTGTTTATTTTCTGCCTTCTCCATTGGCACTATGTTCAATGGGACTCATTATTTTGTCTCTAGGGTTTGGCCAGGCCTGTCTCACTGTCTGATTTGTGAATGACATTTTATTGGAACAGGGCCAGAGCCTTTTGCTATTTACGGTCTGGGTCTTCTCCTGGACTTCACCATCAGTCAGTGCTGAGAAGGTCTACAGAGACCTTGTGGCCCTCAAAGCCCAAACTTCTTGTCATCTGGCCCGTGTTGGAAAATGTTTGCTGATTCCTGCCTAGACTACTGACACAGATTAAGTACCTAATGAACACTTGTGGAGTGAGTGAACCAATAAATGAACACACATGGAAAAAATGCAGACTAATCAAAACGGTTCAAGGGACAGGACTATGCTTGGAATTGTTTTTCTTTAGAAACCCTGACGTTTTGTTTAATGATACAGATGACATTTTGTTTAATGATCTAGAAAAATACATATGTTTTAATATTTTAATATATATACTTTAAAATATATATGCATATTTTTATATTGCATTTGTAAATATTGTATGTATATATTACCTTAAAGGCAGAAGCAAAATTTAGAAAGTCATACTACCATCTATGTAGATCCTTGGGAATAAGAGTTTCAGAGTCCTTTGAACGAAGAATTGCTACAATTCTAGATTACTGAGTGATTGGCTCATGTTTTTGTTTTAGTTCAAAAGCAAAGCGCCCTCCTTGCTAATTATCTTTCTATTTGTGAATTAACAGCAGGCAAACCCACGGGGATTCTTTGAGACTCTGTTTCACAGCTGACTTTGTGGGTCGTTCAAACATGAATAGGGTAAATACTATTTGCCACACTGGTCACTGATCAAAACTAAGTTGAGGCAAAGCCTCGCGGGGGCTTGGTTATGTTGGTCTCTGCTGTAGATATGACATAAATCTGACAACTCACAAACCTCCAAGCCAGTTCCATCCTTTGTGAGTGAGCCATTCTTATTTGTTCTTTCCAAATGAGCCTTCTTTGTCTAAAACTGAAATCTATGAGCCAAGAAAAGAACAATGAACTTTTCTGGTTTTAAAAGTTCAAAAAAGGAAAATAGAAGGAGACATTTTATTTGTTTCACACAAAGATGAAAATGGGTGGCCCCATCATCTCTCTGCTCCTGAAGATACGGCCGCTTCTGTTTTACACTGATTTGCTCATTCTCTCAAGGATCCTTTAGGGGCCTTTCTAACCAGTCGCATAAGCCAAGAGAGGAGAAGAAATCTACTTACCAAAAGGTTGCCTTTTGAAAAGACAGTGTTTTTACTCCATTTCACAAGAAACAATGATTCTGGGAGCTCCGGGGCATTCATTTTTCACAGGCGAAATATTCATCTTTAATGCGCATGACCACAGGTTAAACGGAATGCTAAGTTTGTGTATGTTGGCCAGAATTATGCCATTCAAGGCTTCCTCCCTTTTCCCAGATGCAAAAGACTTTTACCACACTGTGTTTTCCTTTGCATTTCAAAGCCTTGGAATCAAATGCAATTAAGGTTGCCTGTCGGATTGGATTTGGGGGGCCTGTGTGCAAATTTACATACATTTATGGACTTAATGAACAACGGAGGCATTTTTCCAAAGTAACTCAATAACAGGGAGCAGATAATTTGACCTTTTTTTTTTTTTTTTTTTTTGCTAGTTGGTAAAAATTATCACAATGCCCCAGCAAGAGAACAGGCCACCCGAATGGCCTTATTAAATATGGCCGTCTCATCTCTCCCTCCCAGGGCTCCCATTTATAATTCATCATTAAAACAGCTAGGTTAAGTGGCATCTCATTATAAGGAAGGTGGAACTGAATACTTATATTTTTTGGGAAAAAAAACAAAACTAGAAATGATTCTGAGTCCTGAGATTTTTATGCAGCTCTTTGTCAAGGTGCATTTCATAGGTGACCTTTCCTGAGTGGAGAGAGGCAATGTCTCAGATGGGACAGGATGAGGTAGCAGCTCCAGCCAGATGACAGAGAGAAGAGACCAAGTGGGACAGATGCCAAGACTCGGGGAATGGAGTATGGATGCTCTCTATGAACCTACTTCGTGAGAGGCACCTTTCCTTTGGCCAATATCATGTCTTTATCCACAATTTCCAATGGAGGCTCTCCCTTAGCCTCTTTTTCGCTCCATATCTGAAGCTACAGGAAGTTCCACAGCCATGTACCGTGCTTTTATGAGGTGGAGCAGAGCCAGATGATTTTAATAAAGTTTTAAAAGGACATTCGTTCCCTGCTCTTTCAATGAAAACCACTCGCAAGATGAATTTCCAGCGATCCATCTATTTCTTGTCAACACGTGCTCTCCTTACGCAAATATGCCATTCCTTTGTAACAGCCAACCAAACAACACACCAACAATCGTCCACTGCACAGGACCTGGGAGAGAATGTCACCGTTGTGAGTGTTTAATGGTGAAGAGATGTGAGTGCACTTAGTGCCTGTGTGAGGTGGTGCTCACCGACCCCTGTGGGAGTGAGGTTGTCCTTGTCCCTGTCCGACAGGCTGAGAGCTGGATGTCTTGGCTACTGCAGTCCCTCTCTGACAAATGTCCTTAGCCAAATACTGTCTACTCCTAGGCCAACCTGTTCTGGTGATTTGGGGTGGGAGGTCAGGGAGGGTGTAAAAGCCCTGGTCCCCTGACATCACCGGGTGACCTAGGGGGCCCGCATAGCTCCAAAGTTCCCCCTGAAAGCAGTTCCTGTCTTCATTGTGATTACATCACAAATGACTATTTCTACTTCCTAAACCTTCTGTGATGTGAACTCAGGAGAGCCGTCCCCCATCATCCCACACAAATCTCTACCTCAGGGCCAAGTTTCCAGGGAACCCAATCTAAGATGACGAAGAGTATTTCTTTCTTAATGTCTTGATTTTATTTATCATGGAGATGTGAAAACATTAAAAAAAATAGCCAAGAAAATCATACAACTCCTCTACCTTACCAACATCTTGCCATTCGCATTTTATGTGATTTTTAATAAAACTATGCTTGTCAGGCACGGTGGCGCCTGGGACACACATTATCCCAACATACTGGTGGATAAACTGCCTGTGTCTTTGAGGTGGACTCTGCGTTTGGGCTCCATCCTACTCACACCCAAATGTGCGGCTCCAGGGAGTCTCACTTGCCCTCTGGGACTCAGTTTCCCGAGTTGTAAAATATAAGACATGGATGGGGCTAAAACAATGGCTTTCCAAAATTTTATTAAGCCTACTAAGATTTTTACAAATACTTTCCCATTGATTTAAAATATTTTTTTAAAAAAGCAAATAGTAGCAATTGGAGTAATAATCAGTGATCATCCCATTTTTTTTCTAAATCATATAAACCACTTGATGTTTTCTCTTGAGTCTCATCATATACGTATGAGCACTTTCCACTGGACTTTCTAAAGTTGGACCACAGCATGGAGATGCCGTGGGCTTCACGGATCCCTGACGTGTAAGGAGTCAGCAGACACTACTTTTTTTTTTCTCTTTTCAAAAAAATTTTTAAAATTTGTTCTTATTAGATATGCATGGCAGTATATAGGTGACTCTATGATCAGTGTGATTCTGCAATCTGTACAATCAGAAAAATGATAAATTATACCCCAATGATAGATATGCATGGCAGTAGAGTACATTTTGACACATCATACAGACATGGGGTCTACCTTCCCATTCTCATGGTTGGATATGATGTGGAGTTTCCCTGGTCGTGTGTTCATATAGGAACCTGGGAAAGTTCTGTACCATTCATTCCACTGTCTTTCCCATTCTCATCCCCTGGTCTTCCCTTCATTTGTCTCATCCAGTGAACTTCTACTCCTCCCCCCTTCCCTTATTGTGTGTTAGCATCAGAAAGAACATTCAGACCTTGGTTTTTTGAGATTGGCTTATTTCACTTAGCATGATATTCTCCAGTTCCATCCATTTACTGGCAAATGCCATAATCTCATTCTTTTTATGGCTCAGTCATATTCCGATGTGTATACACCACATTTTCTTTATCCATTCTTCTGTTGAAGGGCACCTAGGTTGGTCCCATAGCTTAGCTATTGTGAATGAGCTGCTATAAACATGGATGTGGCTGTGTCACTGTAGTAGGCTGATTTTAAGTCCTTTGGGTATAAGCTGAGGGCTGGGATAACTGGATCAACTGGTGGTTCCATTTCAAGTTTTCTGAGGCATCTCCCTCCATACTGCTTTCCAGAGTGGTGGCAACCACTTCTCTTGATCATTTTTATGGTCCTTATTTGCTGAAAAATTCTGTGATGCTTTGAAATAAATCAGATGATTCAGATTCATTTATTGCACAGTGTGGTCCTCTTGTCTGTATGTACTTATGTGGTGCATGTGATTTTTGTAAAGGGACCTAAGGCGTGGGGCCCAGTTTAGAGGGGCAGGCATAGCCCAGACACATAAGGCAAAGAGTTGGGGGCAGGGGTGGGGAGGGCGATTTGGACAGAAGGAATGGTGTACACCACAAGAGAGAATGGAGCGAGTTTGATTTGGGGGGAAATCTGTGCATGTGTATCAGTGAGGAAGAGGAAGGCAGATATGGGGTTTCTATCTAGAGCAAAAGCTGGAGGAGTTGAATGGTACCTAAATACCAAAGAGCCTTGTCATCCATGTTGCAAAACTGATCTTGAGGACAATGAAGAAACACTGGAAAGTTTTAAGTGAAAGACACCATCCATTTTGCACATTGAAAACACCATTCCAGAGACCAGGGGGGAGAATGACCCATCTGGTGGGCAAAAAGCTGAGCATAAGCCTTCAGCCAATGATTGTAACTATTAATAAAAAATGTGCTTAAATTGGGTGCAGTGGTGCATGGCTATAATCCCAGCAGCTCAGGAAGCTAAGGCAGGAGGATCACAGAGTTCAAAGCCAGCCTCAGCAACTTAGGGAGGCCCTAAGCAACTCAGTGAGGCCCTGTCTTCAAAAAAAAAAAAAAAAAAGGCTGGGAATGTGGCTCAGTGGTAAAGTGTCCCTGGGTTCCATCCCAGTATCAAACAAAACAAAACAAAAAGAAACCCTCAAGATGGGTGGGTTTTATTTTTGCTTTCCATTCTGGGTCATGAAATGAATGCCATGGGTCATAGCCAGCTTGATGGCGGGGGTTGCGGGGAGGAAGAAGAAAAGACTAGAAGAAGATAAAAGACATCAGAATGCATTGCACTTAGAAGGTTATTGGTTATGATACTTTTGGTGAAGACTACCACATGAGTTTGTGTGACGATATGTGCATCTCTTCTGAGTGACCGTGTAAAATGTGTCACATGCTGTCCCATGTGACTCCAGACCTTGCGAAGCCTCCTTGGAGATGCTTGCTACAGATCGCCATGGGAACCAGGTGGTAGATGTCAACACAGCAGCCCAAATCCATCTTTCCTACTAAAGAATGAGGCTTTTCATTAAGGTAGGAGACAGCCTTCCTATTGTTGATAAGTAACAACCTCCCAATAAGTTCCAATTAAAAGAACTTGCCCTAGCATCCCAGTAATGGACTTCTCTGACAGATCATGCTTTAGTGGACTTCCTGTCCATGAGTGGCAGTTCTGGGCCATCTCTGTGGTGTTAGATATTTGTGGTCTTCTCAACTTCCTGTGGCTTGGTCCCTTGTTTCCTTAGCATTTACCAGAGGAGTGCTGGGACAACCCATCTGTGCAGGGAACTTCAAAGATGTGTTTTGGCTTATATTCTGATACAAGGAAGTCCAGAAGTCCAATGCAAATTGTTTTGTATGGTTTTTTAAAAATTATTTTACTTTTTTCTTTTTTGGAGGTGGGGGCGGGCTAATCAGAGGGAATGAACGAGACTGGCTATGATTTATAATATGGTATTGGTCTGGCTTTCAAAAAGCAAAAACCTAGCCTGCAGATGTTAGATTTGATTCATTGTTTCTGCGGGAATTTACATTTTACTATTTTTCAAATTCTATTTGGATGCAGATTTGCCATAGTAAGGGAAAATGCTACATTTCTATTTAGCTGTACTTTAACTAACGTTGGCATCTTGCCATGTTCTCCTTCCTTTTCTTTACTAATTTTTTTTTAAGAAATAGCACAAACACTTCCTTGAACTTGAGGCTGACCTGGACTGTACTGAGTGCTCTTTCAAAGGCCAACTGAAAGGCAGCGTTTCTCATGTAAGAGAATCTCTCCATCAGAGCTCAGAGGGAACCAGAAGGAACCATAGAGTGAACTCAATCCAATTCCTACTGATTTTGCATATGAAGCAATAGACCTTCAATAGCTGGGCACATTGGCTTAGGACTGTAATCCCAGCGGCTCTGGAGGCCAATGGAGGAGGATTGCCAGTTCAAAGCCAGCCTCAGCAAAAATGAGGCCCTAAGCAACTCAGTGAGACCCTGTCTCTAAATAAAATCTAAAACAGGACTGGGGATGTGGCTCAGTGGCCGAGTGCCCCTGAGTTCAATCCCTGGTATACCCCACCAAAAAAAAAAAAAAAAAAAAACCTTCCACAAAGTCATGTAGTTTGCTCAAGGAATGAGCTCATAATGGTAGAGCTGGGCTTAGAAATGAGCTCAACTGGACTAGACAAGACTCTTCCCAACTGGCCGAATGGCCTCCTCATGTACAGCAGGAGCTCCTGCAAGATGGCAGCTTCGTGGGAAGCACTGGGCCATAGAGATTGGAGGAAATTCAGCACATATTTTCTTACTAACAAGAAAACTTCAAAATTCATTGACATTATAAACTTGGACATTTTATTCGTTGGTTAATTACATTTATTATCATAGCAGGACTCTCCAGAGAAAATTTTAATTTGTTAGGAATAGTTACAGGGACAAACAAGATAGAATTTTTCAAAGAATGGTTTCTGTTTCTTATCCGATATAGAGTACATTTCCCACCAGCATTAGGAGTATTGAAAGTGCATAAACTACATCCTGAGGAATTTTCCCGAAAGCACGCTGGAGTGGGAACCAAGAAAGAAAAAAATTCTCATAATCCAGACTAGGGTTTCTCAAAATTGGCACCACTGATATTTTGGACCAGATAATTCTTTGTTATGAGGGGGCTTTCCTGTGATCATGTGCTGTTTATCAGCATCCTGGCCTGTACCCACCAGATGCCATCGATATGACACTGATGGTGGTCCACAATTGTATCACCTTGCCAAGTGGCCCCCTGGGTGTGAAATAGCCCCCAACTGAGAATCGCTAATTTAGATAAATTTGGATGTGTAACAGTTAAGGGGATATTTCCTTTTTTCAATGTGAAGGAAAATAGATCTAATTCTCTCCCATTGTGAAGGTAGTAAATGCTTATATTTACAAAATATGGAAACAGATATGACTTAAGTAATAACAGATTGCCTTGTGCTCAGTCTGAGCATGTCCTTACAGTCACAGAGGCGTAGATTGGAATAAAAAAAAAAAAATCAATAAAAATAAATTCAGCTGTCTGCCAAAATCTCTCCTAGGAGTTGTGGGGATAGGCCACTGCAGTGCCCGTAAGTCTCTCTTCATCTGTCCCCTCTGCCCCAAAGCAGTCATTCTTTCACCTTCTCTTCTTCTGTCCCAAACTTGACCCCAGCCCCCAGCCCCTGCTGGCCTCCCTTGTCCATACTTTAATATCTATGGACCCAGTTCTTCTTTGAGAGGTTCTGTGGACTTTCTGGTCTAGTTCCATGTAACCTCCTCCTTGGAGGTACCTTACGTATTACCTAGACCACACAGCAAAAGGAGTTGAGCCCAGGCAAATACTAAGTCTTTCTGGAATGCTCTGAGATAAGGGAAGATTGTCAACCTCTATAGAAGACTATTAAAAAAAAAATCCCAGCCAGACTATAAAGAAAATAAGAACCAGCAGCAAATCTAAAGCTCATAAACTTCACAGTGAACAATCTGGTAGAGATCTAGGTAGGTGGTTTCGACCCATGAAGCTGCAAGGAGAGAATCCATGAGAAAAAATGCATCGTTTGCATCTTTCAGGCCTGGAGGGAAAACAAGAGGTGTTGACCTCGGCTTCCCCATCTTTTTTCCATTAAGTTATAAGACTGACTTCAGTGTGTTTCAGTTTAATGGAATCATCATCATCATCGTCATTGATGAGACATTTACAATGTGCCACGGTGTAGACATTTTATGACTACATGATATATGACTTTCAGGACAACTAGTTACGCAGGCACTATTAGTAGTTGTAATTGACAGATAGGGAAATTGAGTCTCTGAGGAGTTATGTAAGCTGCCCCAAATTAGTAAAATTTTTGAACTGTGTGTTCAAGAAAAATTCACATCCTCAAGAATCTATGGCTCCCCCTCTTCCTTTGCAATGTATGTGGCTCTTAATATGTGGGGGGCCAGAAGAGGAGCATCTAGTAGCTATATCCACTGATCATTCAATGAACCTGCAGGAGACCTGGAGGAGAGCTGGTCAGCTAGCCAAGGAGAGACTCTGCCCATGATTTTTTTGTAAGACCCTATCTAAATCTTCTTCCTGATGCACGTCAACCACACCTGCTCTAGGAGGGAAGTGACTTTGGGCCTTGTAACTCAATGTCCTGCAGCATGGACACCACCTGGGAGCTCATGAGAAATGTAGCATCTTGGGTCATACCCCAGACTTACTGAATACTTCCCCAGGTGATTAAAATATGGCCGCCCCCAAGATGGTGGAAGCTAGTTCCAGTACAAGGCTTCCATATGGAAGTGGTTCTCAAACTTGAGCTTACATCAAAATCATTTGGAGGGTGTTATGGTTGGGTGTGAGGTGTCCCCCAAAAGCTCACACGTGAGCAGAGGAGACATGACTGGGTTGTGAGAGCCTTAACCCAACCAGTGAATGAACCCCTGATGGGATTAACTGGGTGGTGGCTGGAGGCAGGTGGGTGTGGCTGGAGGAGGGGGCATTGGGGGCGTGGCTTTGGGGTCTCTATTTGTCTCTGGAGAGTGGAGTCTCCCTCTGCTTCCTGGTCACCATGTGAGCTGCTTCCCTCCACCACACTCTTCCTCCATGATGTCCTGCCTCCCCTCGAGCCCTGAGGAGTGGAGCCTGTTGTCTTTGGACTGAGACCTCTGAAACCCTGAGCCCCCAAATGAACTCTTCCTCCTCTACAGTTGTTCTGGTGGGGTCTTTTAGTCACAGCAGAAAAACAAACAACAACAACAAAACTGACTAACACAGAGAGCTTATTAAAAAACAGTCAGAAGCTTCCCCTCCCTGTTCGGGTTTTGGATTCTATAGGTTTGCCATGGTACCGAGTGGTCTGTATTTTTTAACAAGCCTCCAGGTAGCTGAGGGTGCCATTTTGTGACTCTTTGCTCTAGTCAAAGAAATTGAGCAACTATTAGACTAAGCCAGTTGATTTTCTAATAGATCTTCTCAGAGCCTTGAAGTTGCTAACACTTGGTTTCTCAAACTCTTTGGCCTACTGAAACCACTGCTGAAAAATTATCACTATAAATGAATGTTCCACTAAATGAACTTTGGAAACCACTGCTCTACAAACAACAGGGTCTGGCAAATGTGACTTAAAAAAAAAAAAGAAAAGAAAGAAAAGCTGAGTGTAATAAGATGACCTAGTTGGGGGGCAGGGGAGAGGGACTGGGTTTGGGTAGCTGTCATGTCACACAGCTGTTGTGTCTTTTAGCAAATGAATAGCACATTTCTCTAAGGGATTTGTACAGATTGAAAATAAATTCTATGTTATTGAGATTCACAGAACATAGGCCAGGAAAAGGGACAAAAATGTATCTGCAACGACATTTGAATTGCTGTTTCATCCCCCTTATTGAAATACAAGCCAAGAATAAAACATTGATTAAATAGAGAGCACTGACATTTTACTCCTATGGTGCTGGATACCAGCCCAGACAAAGAGCCGGTTAAATTCGAAAGACAAAGAGTCCTTTTGTGAGGTAATAAGCTCATCTGGGAGAAATATTAAGAGAAGTCTCAAAGGATAGAGTCCACCAGCGTCTTTACCTCCAATACTCACCAAGAGACAGTGGGTCAAATCAACTCAAAATATATAGATAGGGGAAAGAGGTAGAAGGAATTCATTACAAGGTGGATGGGGATTCATGTAAGATTCATCTTTTTCTGTTTGGTGTGGGGCCACATGCCTGTAAGTCCAGCGTCTCTAGAGGCTGAGGCAGGAGGATTGAAAGTTGGAGGCCAGCCTCGGCAACTTAGCAAGGCCCAAACAACTTAGCAAGATCCTGATTCACATTAAAAGCTAAAAGGGGCTGGGGATGTGGCTCAGTGGTTAAGTATTCCTGTGTTCAATCCCCAGGTATATATAAAAAAATTTTAACTTCAACTCTTGGCCCCAGTGGAGACAATTCATACTAAAAAATGAAAATCGAAATGACCAGTGAGATTTGAGCAAGGAAATACATTCTTCTAATGAAACAAAATACAAAATGTCTATTTTATCACATTCTCTGTGGGTAGGAGATACAGGGATGGACAAGATGAATGTTTTGTCTACCCTCCAAGATCATGCACTGTTATAAGAAGTGCACGTTTAAAAATAATACGAATAAATCACTTAAGTGTATGGTTGGAGATAACGAGGCCAGGAGACGGGAACAAGGTTTGGGTGGACTGGTTTTAGAAAACATTCTTAGGAAAAGCTGCTCGGATGATTTATTTGAGCTGAGAAGGAAGGAGAAGGAAAAAAAGTGAGCCATGTAATGTCTGGGGAGAAGGAAAGTTCTAGAAATTCAGAACAATGTGTGAAAGAAATGGGGATGTTTATGGAACTGCAAGGAGACCATGTTTCCTGAATACATGTGTAAGAGACCACGCTGCGTCACGTGTCTGCACGCAGGGTGTGTGCTCTATGAGTTGGGTTGGGAGTTGGGGTGGGGCAGGGGTGCTCAAGGACCTTGGATACCATGTTGATGTGGTTCAAAAACTTGAGCTTACGTCAAAGTCACTTGGAGAGTGTTACGGTTTGAGGTGTCCCCCAAAAGCTCATGGGTGGGACAAGGCAAGAAGGTTTAGAGGAGAAATGATTGGGCCAGACTTGGCTGGCCTCCTGCGTTGGGCCATTTCCTTCTCCAGGATTCATTATCCCAATCCCCAAATGCTACATGGTCATTTCTGCCATGTTAATAAAGGACCAGTGAGCATTGGGCTGTGTCAGGTATCACAGGGAGCATCATGTGTACTAACTCTTGGTCTTGCTAGAAGATTCTTTGATGTCCCCTGACATTCTTGCTAATAGTTCCATTTTGCACAAACAGCTTTTACAATTTCAGGTTGCTCAACAACTTTAGGTCCTTCCCTGGGCTATCACATCTCTTCATAGCGGAGCTACAAGGAAAGAGGAGAGGGGCGTTAGATCCACGCTGGGGAACAGGGAGTCTATGATGAGCCAAGTTAGTTCTCCCTGTTATGTACTATTGCAAAAGGATTTCAGATGAATGGATATTTTAGGTAGATTTTGAACTTGAAGAGATCATTGGTTGAAGTGTTTGTGAAGGTATCAAGCCTTCTTAATATAAGATTTTAAAAATAAATATTCAGAGGCTAGAAATAGACCTAAGTATTATTTGGAAGCATATTTAAGGAAGTGAGCCAGGTGCTATATGGCACATGCCTGTCATCCCAGCGACTTGGGAGGCTGAGGCAGAAGGTTCCCAAGTTCAAAGCCAGCCTCAGTAACTTAGTGAGGCCCTAAGCAACTCAGTGAGACCCTGTCTCTAAATAAAAAAAATAAAAAGGGCTGGGGATGTGGCTCAGTGGTTGAGCACACCTGGGTTCAATCCACGGTACAAAGGAAAGAGGGGAGGAAGAGAGAGTGGAGAAGATTGTTCTTAAATTATTTATTGTAACTAGAATGTAATTAAAAAGCATGCAGAGGGCCGGGACACACACGTATAATCCCAATGGCTCAGGAGGCTGAGGCAGGAGGATTGAGAGTTCAGAGGCAGCCTCAGTAAAAGTGAGGTCCTAAGCAACTCAGTGAGACCCTGTCTTTAAATAAAATACAAAATAGGGCTGGGAATATGGCTCAGGGGTTGAGTGCCCCTGAGTTCAATCCCCTGGCCCGCCCCCCCACAAAAAAAAAAGAAAAACATTAAGAGGGATCCCTCAGAGTGTCCCTTCCTGAAAGACGAGGCGGGCAAGTGAGTTTAAGGACAGCAAGACAGCCTAGACTGGTAGGAAAAAATGCACTCATCTTTCCTCTTGTGATGTCCAAGTGCTGTGAATCTGAATGTGCGCCTTCGAGGAGTCGAAATCCCTGAAATAGGCGTGCCCCCACTCTGGCAGCCAAGAGAGGCCACGGGACAGGAGGACTCCCCAGTTGGTCCTCTATCTGCTTTGAGCTTCTCAGTGCAGGGAGTTAATGAAGGCTGGCTGAAGCTCTGGGAGGACCAGGATGGCTTGATTGCGTAATTGTACCCACAGGAATCTGTTGTGGAGGAATTATCTCCTCATTAAAAACAAATCTTAATAGGCCTAATTTGAAGGCTGTTTTTGTCTGTAACTTGATCAAGAGGGTAATGAGTAGGAGCCAGGCTAAGCAGAGGGAAAGTCCCAAAAATGTTGGACAGGGGAGGTGACAGACCCCCTGGGAGGGGCTTTGGTATGCTAATGAGCTCACTTTCAAGAAAAAAAAAAAAACCCCCGTGGTGGATGGACCTGCTTCAGTTTGGTTTCTTGACAGTGTTCTGAGGGTCTGCAGGGAACCAAAGTCTTCCTGAGAGGATTCAGTTTCAGAGACACACAATTGCTCTTTTTAGAGCCTCAGTCATAAAATGAGGATAATAATGTTTATAATTATTACAGCAGGGTGGTTAGAAGATTGCATGAGTTAGGACACGCACAGCGCTTGCAATAGTGTCTGGGTGTCTGATCAAGCACATGGTTAATGATAGCACTTACTCTTAGGGTTAGCTCTTATTATTGTTTTGTGATTTTTTTTTTTTTTTTTTGGTACTGGGGATTGAACTCAGGGGCCCTTAACCACTGAGCCCCATCCCCATCCCTTTTTATATTTTATTTAGAGACAGAGTCTCACTGAGTTGCTTAGGGCCTCACTAAGTTGCTGAGGCTGGCTTTGAACTCCCAATCCTCCTGTATCAGCCTCCAGAGCCCCTGGGATGACAGGTGTGTTGTAATTCACCATACCCTGCTTGTGATTATTTTTTACTACCTTCTTTTTTTTTCTACTCTCCATGAGCAAGAATAGTTGTCATAGATTCATGGAATTTTGGAACTGGAAGAACCTTTAGAGTATTCTTTCCTGCACTCTGTTCCATGAATATCCCCATTAGTTATTTGTTGTATATTAAAATAAATTGATTTTTCAATCAACAAGTTTTGGGGAGGGGTAGGTTCAATATTATCAACACTGTTTTCACTGTGGGATCTTTTCAGAGCCTTTAGGGTGCTGGCGATCTGAATCTCCGGTCATGAATTTGACCGCAGAACCCATGTGTCAGAGAATGTATCACAACCCTTTAGGAACATTGGTTCTTGCAGAAAACTCTGGATGGGAACTTGGAGATGCCCAAAGAGGAAACAACTTCTCCTTGTTGGAAAAAGTATAAACAGCAGCCATACCCCAGAGAAAAAACCCCAACATGGCGCCTAAGGACCTCTTCTTCCTACCTTCTTCTTTTCTGCAGTGGCGCGAAAAGTTCCCGCCCATGTGAACTCTCCCGCTGGCGGGGAACCTTAGCCCCAATGAGAACTAATTCCTGGGCTCCAGAGCTGATATCTGAAAGAACTTGCCAATAAACGGGTTGCCTGCCATTTATCTAAGCCCTGCCATCTCCCCCTTAGTTCTATATAAGCACACAGCTTTTTGCAATAAAACTGGAATTCTCCTGGCGAAGTGTCTTTGCGTGGGGAATTCTTTCACTCCTAGGCCCCTAGTTGGTCAGGGGCAGAGTCCTGAGCCCAGCCTGGGACTGCTGGTGCCTCTCCAGGAGGCTTTGCACTAAGCATGCCACTCGCCCTGACATGGATTTCTGCAGGAGAAGACCTTGGGCAAGATAAGCAGCAAAACCACCTACTGAGGACATGCCCTGGGTGTTAAGTGCCTTCTTCTGCCCTGTGATCTCTGGCAAGTTGTTGCAGTCTCCTGGGCCGGTTTGTAAATAAGGATGATTGCATTTGCCTTCTGGTGGTGTTGAGAATTTAAATGAAACGTGCATGCAAAGCACATACGTTAATTATAAATCACCTATCATTGTCCTGGTCTGTGGTTGGTGCTTAAAATATGTTGACAGCTATTGGTAAACAGTGTTTTAAGAGGGGGGAGGAGCAAATCCAGCAGTAGGTAAAGGAAGTCTGATCACAATCGCTTTGGGCTGACAACTTCCTTTCAAAGGAACTCCAAAAAGTAAGTCAGTAGCTCAAAAAACCAACAACCCTGGCTGGGGTTGGGGCTCAGTGGTGCACTTGCCTGGCATGTGGGAGGCACTGGGTTGGATCCTCAGCACCACATAAAAATAAATAAAGATATTGTGTCCATATACAACTAAAACAAAAACAAACAAACAAACAAACAAACAAAAAAACCAACAACAACCAAGAACCCGATTTAAAAATGGGAAAATGGACTCTCCTATGGTCATATATGAACACACGACCAGTGAAACTCCATATCATGCACAGTCTCAAGAATGGGAAGTCATACACCATGCATGTATAGTATGTCAAAATACACTCTACTGTCCTGGGTTTCTAAAAACAACACATTTAAAAAAAGGGCAATAGGTCTTAGTAGACATTTGTCAAAAAAAAAAAAAAGATTAACAAATGGCCAACAGTTACTAGAAAAATGTTCCAGCAGAGAAATGCAAATCAAAACCAAAAAGAAAAAAAAAAAAGCCCCTCCCTCCAGTAAGAAGGGTCCTTGCCCAAAGACAGCAGTGAGTGCTGGAGAGGATGTAGAGAAAAGGGAACCCTTGTACACTGGTGGTGGGAATGTAAATTAGCACAGCCATTAGGGAAAACAGGGTGGAGCCTCCTCTAAAAATAGAACTACCCTACTGTCTGGCAACCCCCCTCCTGGGTGCACCTACAAAGGAACTGAAGTCAGTATATTGAAGGGACAGCTGCATTTCCACGTTCCCTGTAGCACTACTCACAACCGCTAAAATGGAAACGACCAAATGTCCATCGAGTAATGACTGGATAAAGAAAATGTGGTCAACATGCTCCATGGAGTGCTGTCTGGCCACAGGAAAGAAGGAAATCCCGCCATTTGCAACAACAGGGATGAGACTGGAGATTGTTAAGTGAAATAAACCAGCGCAGAAAGACCAGCTCTTCCTGATCACCCGTGAGTGGAACCTACAGAAGGTGATGTCATAGAAATTGAAAGTAGGTGGGTGGCTACCAGCCGCTGGGGAAAGGGAGGAGGAGAGGTTGATTCATGGATGCTGAGCAACAAGAGAAAGAAGGTCCGGTGACTGTAGATAGCAGTAATGTACTGTACATTTCAGAAGGCTAGAAGAAGAGGTTTTGAAACTTTGCTCCATAAAGAAATGATACATGTTTGAGGAGATAGATATATTTTATCTGATTTATTTTTCTGGGGGGGTGTCATGGGATTGAATCCAGGGGTGCTTAACCACTGAGCCACATCCCCAGCCCCTTTTTACATTTTATTTAGAGACAGGGTCTCACTGAGTTGCTTACAGCTTCTCTGAGTTGTTGAGGCTGGCTTTGAACTTGTGAACATTCTGCCTCAGCCTCCTGAGCTATCGGGGTGTGTCACCATGCCTGGCTTTAATCTAATTTAAACATTTAATGTTGAAACGTATGTATGTGTATTGAAATATAAGTTACCCCATTAATATGTATAATTCTTATGTTTCTAGGTATCAGTTAAAATAAATTTATTTTTAAAAAATGAAAAAAAAAAAAAGACTTGGTCAGCAGACAGATCTGGAATGTTCCACGGTGAGCAATGCTAGGAAACTCTCTGAACTGTTGAGCCATCCCTGAGACAAATCACCATCTTCCCCTTTATATCAGTTTTGCCAAGAAATTAAAAAAGAAAGACAGACAGATACTATTACTGTCAGCATAGTAGATTGTGGCCTCGTCTTGATGTCTTTGAATTCTACTCCAGCAATTTCTGAGACAGAAAGGATCAAAAGGCTCTTTTAACCAGTGCTTGTCAATCAGGCTGAGAGTGCCAGAGTGGGCCACGGATCCAAGGCCATCTGTTCATTGTCTATAGCTGGTCTTTCAGGAGGTGCTAACAGTCAGCTTTTGGAAATTTTCAAAGCAGTTTGAAGAGTAATTTTATATATGTTGAAGTCAAATGATAATTTTTTTTAAATGGGGCTTGTCTTTGTATACCTAGACATCATTTCTATTTTTTCATAGTAATGTATTCTTATTGTGTTTTACAAAAGCATCAGTCCAGGTCAGATGGAAAATCAAAACAAAATAAGAATAAAACCAAACTTGTCCTTTAGTATAGATAGTTAGAGAATGGGTTGAGAAAAATGGTTCTTAAAAGCATGTTCCTGGACCAACAGCAGCATTATCACCCAGGAAATTGCGAGAAGTGAAATTCTCAGGCCTCATTGGACATTTACTGCGTCAGGAATTCTTGGGTAAGACCCTCAGCCTGTATTGTACCAGGCTCTTCTGAAATCTTATTTCAGAAGAAGGGAGACCATGTCCTGGATAATTTCCCCATCTTCCAACTTTAGCAGAACAAGAGTAAGGGTCGATTAACTGAACTCTAGAGAGGGCGAAGGGGAAAAGGGGAGGGGAGGGAGGAGAAGGGAGGGGGCACAGGGATAGAAAAGACGGTGGAATGCGATGGACATCATTACCCAAGTACATATATGAAGATACAAAGGATGTGACTCTACTTTGTGTACAACCAGAGATATGAAAAATGGTGCTCTGTATATGTAACATGAATTGTGATGCATTTTGCTGTCTTGTATAACAAATCAAAATTTTTTAAAAAGGGTCATATTGCAGACTCTGGTATGCAAAAATGTTAATACCACTTCCCTAAAATCAAATTTATCTAGAATGACCATTGATTCAAGTGAGTAGTAATTTCAGTCTAAGTTTGCATTAGGTCGAGGTTCTCTTGAGGCATGTCCTCAGGAGAATTCACCTTCAAGAGAATAAATCAGTCCATACCTCATGCAGGAGGAGAACACGGGCCTACTTCCCTTCTTAGGAATGGAAAACTCCGGAGCAAAGCCCGATTCCTAGGAACTGTCCTGTCTCATCATCAATAGTGTTGATGGATGCCAATAAGTAAACCTCAGTGCCAGTCTTGAAGCCAAACCAATATTTCTGAGGCCCGAGGCCCACCATGAAGAGCCTGGGTTATTATATATACCCCACCCCCTTTAGCAGCTTTCTGTTGAGATCTTTTAAATTCTCTTTGAAGGTTTCAGAATCCAAATCTTGTTTCTTCCTCATCTTCATGGATTCCCTCACCCATGGTGGGTTGAATTTTCTTGGTATTCTCTCCTGGAATTGGAACCCTCAAGCAGAAAAAGGGTGGGTGGTAGTGCATTTTGTAAATCCATTCTCATGCCTTTGGCCTGGAATCAAATCTCTAATTGAAAAATTAGTCTCTGAGGGGCCCTAATTACCTCTTCAGATTGATGCCTTGTGCAAAATTTTGTTATTTCCCAGCCTCCGAATTCCAACAGGTTCCTTTTTATCTCCAGTTTGTAGTCAAGGATGTCTATACTTCTGGGCTCTGAGCAACTCTGCATACATGGTGATATTTTCTGTCTCTCTCTCTCTCTCTTTTTTTTCTTTTTGGTACCAGAGATTGAATCCAGGGGCACTTACCCTCTGAGCCACTTTCCCAGTCCCTTTTTAAAGATTTTTTATTTAGAGACAGTCTCACTGAGTTGCTTAAGGTCTTGCTAAATTATTGAGGCGGGCTTTGAACTTGAGATCTTCCGGCCTCAGCCTCCTGAGCTGCTGGGATGACAAGCGTGTGCCAGATAAATATTTTCTTAAAAGTGATAAAATATGCAGCTTTAAAATAATTGATGGTACATTCTCCAAATGCCCAGTACCTTATCCAGTGAATTATGTTCAGTGTTTTTCAGTATATCAGAGACCCAATTATATGTTTTTTTGTACTGCACATTCACAGGGCCTCTAAGTTTTCGATATATAAATTTGATGGACTCCTGTTTCTGTTCCCTAGTGGAATTACTATTCCATGATCTGAATCTCCACCTTTTGTTTCAGAATTAAATATTCCCAGAAGATCTAAGCTTTTGAAGGAAGATAGGTCTGACTTTCCTCCCATTCCTATTTACTTCTCTAACAAATGTTTCTAGAAGAAATAGGCAAAAGAGGAATCTTACCAAATCAAATGTTAGGTCACATTAATTATGTAGGAATAATATATTATGCAGTTTGGATATAAAATTCATTCCTGCCTTCCTCTTACTTTTATAATTGAATACACTTTCCCCCTTACTTTCGTTGCTTAGCTTTTAAAAAGTATAGTTACTTACGATTCCACTCAATGACACATATTGTGAATATCTGGGTTCATTTTTTTCCCCTAATCTCAAAGAAAGATGTAATTTTGGAAACATCACCTTTTATTATATATCCACATGGATTTTTACTTGTATGCTTACGAATTTTTTCTTGTCTATTTATAAAGTAATGCATGCTTGTTATGACAAATTCAAACCAAATGAACTGTATAAAGGAAAGAACTCGACTGCATTTTGGTGCCAAATCTTTGGACCCAATCACCCAAAGATCGGGCAAATTGGCATGACTGCTCTAACTTTGTTAGTGAGATTTTTTTTTTCTTCTTGCCAAATTACTGGCAGAACAGGCACTCCCTGAGAGCTCTTGGGTCAGTGTGGAGGGACTCCTTACAAAATTCAAACTAACATTTAAAATATACGTTATTTTGCAATCGCTCCTCCCAGGAAGTAGTGCCAAGACTCAACCCTCTTCCTTTGACAGCATGAATTGCAACAGGGTAGCCTGGTTCGTTGAGTGTGAGATTTAAATTTTTAAGTTTTAATGCTTTTTAAAATGCTCTGGACAATTAAAAAAACTGGGAGTGTAAAGTGAGGGGAAAGGGTGTGTGGATCTTCTCACAGCAGACAGAAAAGTCCCATGTCACTCAGTATGATTCTCTTACACCAATGACCAGATGAATCTTGGCCACACAACTTAAATCAAGGAAATACAAACCCTGTAGATCTTGGTTTCTGGAAGCTTGTCGTTTGCCTGGTCCTTCATTTTACACAAATCAGGCAGAGCCCCAGTGGTCACAAAGTGGAACTTTGTCCAGCAAGCTCTTCATTTCACTCAAACCAGAATCTATTAACTCTTCCCTCCTGAGCAGAGGAAGATAATGGATTTGGAAGATTGGCAACCAGGACTACAGAAAATTTTTATTTCTGACTGGACCCTGACAAGACACCCCACTTGTTTTAGAAATTGAGGGGAAAGAAGGCTAAAAATATAAAGACCAAGTAAGAGGAATGGTCCGCCCGAGTGACTGTATCGTGCATGTTTAGCCCCCAAGGGCAGATATGTGGCATGCTTCATTTCACCCCTCTCCTGCCCTTGACAGACATCACTAATCAATCAGGAACCATTTCCCACTGAGGATGGATGCAGCCTCCATCTGTCTTGATACAGCCCTGTGGGTAGCTGCTCCCAACCCACCTAGATTGGCTTATGAGATTGATTTACTGAGCACACTATTTATTCAACATTTATTGAACATCTGAACTGTGCCAGGCCTATGAAGGGCAATCCAGGAACAAGAAACTTCTATTCTTATGAAAATGCAACCTTTTATTGCCCTTTTAGCCCTGCACATTTGTTTGGCGTGCAGTAGGTGCTCAATAAATTCTTTTCGTTGTTGTCACATTGCACTGAGTTGGCTGGGGAAGAGCGTTCTGGTGTCAGCCGACCCAGCTGAGAAGGGCGGCCATGGTTCTGGAGAACATTTGTTCCACCTCAGTTCACTTCCTGCTTGAGGTCTATTAAAAACACACTGACCCCCAAGATCAGCTCTCAGCTCGATGTGTTTTGAGGGGCAGGGGGCAGGGAGCCAAGAAAAGAATCCTACACGGGACCCCTCCTTGCCCCTTGATGCTGACCTCTGAATGTCTTTCAGATTTGTTGATTGGATTTTTTTTTTTTTTTTTTGCTAAAACACAGTATCAGATTCCATCCTCAAAGGAAATAAATTAAGCGGCAGCACGCGAGGACAAATGGGTGACATTGTGTTCTTGCTGACATCTTGTGTGCAGCTGTGAACAGCTGTGTCAGTGCCAGTTCAGCTGCAATAGCGTTGGCAGGAGGGAGATGAAGGGCGATTCATTCACAGGGCGCCCTTCACAGGGTCGCACAGGTGTGTCCCAAGGATTGATTTTCTGCTCTCTCTCTCCTAAAACTGACACAGAGGCGAGGGGACCAGGTAATAGGATGCTCTTGAAATTACAGAGCTTCTGTGCCCGAGGAGCAGCGATTCTGGAACATGGGCACTTGGCGTTCACAGACAAATAGGAAATACAGAAAAGCACTCCTCACTTGACCAAGAGGATCAACATCTGACCCCCTCCAGGGAGGGAGTCTCTGCCCAGGTGTTCACTCCTCAGGAATGAGCCTCCATTTCCTCCCTTCTTTGGCAGGGGCAGGCACCAAGTGTGCCCAAGGGAGAGCCTCGTGCAGAGAGATCAACTTTATCACACTCATTTGCCCTTTTACTGCTCTGGCTGCTGACCATAAGCGGTCACTCATTTCGTGGACAATAATGGGCTCAGCTACTCACCGCTGCTACAGGGGACAAAATGAAATGAATGGAGGGCATCTAATAAACACAGCTAGAAATGGCATGTGGATGCTGGTCTCTTTTTTTTTTTTTTGTATTAGGTATTGAACCCAGGGGCGCTAACCACTGAACTACATTCCAACCCCCCTGCCTCCTTTTTTTTTAATTTAGAGACAGGATCTCCCTGAGTTGCATAGGGCCTCGCTAAGTTGCTGAGACTGGCTTTGAACTCACGATCCTCCTGCCTCAGCCTCCTGAGCTGTTGGGATGACAGGCGGGCATCATGGTGCCTGGTTTCCCTGTGCAGATGGAAGACACAGGAAAGCTGTTCAATAAAGCCAGGCCTGCCCACCCAGGGGCTCCCAGAGAGTCACAGGTCACAGTGAAAGCAGCATGCGTAGTGCAACCAGAAACTCCCTCGTGGCTGCGGGAAGGCAGAGGAGCCCTGAGCCCAGATGGGGAGTCTTTCTGGTTGGAGGTGATGATACCTGAGCTGAAATCTTACAGGATGAGTAAAAGTGAGTCGGAAAATGGCCCAAGGCCAGGATGGGCATCCCTGGAGGAGCAAAGCCTCAGAGAAACGATGCACTAATTCCCAGCTTCTCTCAGGAGAAGGGCGAATGGATACAAAGTGGCAAGAGTGATACTCAATTATTGAAAATAATTAATAATGATTATTATTGCATTGGGATAATTTTAATAAATATCACATTTTTAATAACTGACATCAGTTGGATGCAATGAATCATTTCAACTGTTAGTGGCATAAAATGATACTTTACTGAGGCTGGGGATGTGGCTCAAGTGGTAGCATGCTCGCCTGGCATGTGTGGGGCACTGGGTTCGATCCTCAGCACCACAAACAAAGATGTTGTGTCCACCGAAAACTAAAAAATAAATATTAAAAAAATTATCTCTCTCTCTAAAAAAATGATACTTTACTATGCTCTTAAAGTCTATGCATCAGGATTTCTTTTTCTTTCTTATTTATTTATTTATTTTGGTACTGGGGATTGAACCCAGGGGTGCTTAACCACTGAGCAATACCCCCAGCCCCTTTTAATATTTTATGTAGAGACAGGGGCTCACTGAGTTGCTGAGGCTGGCCTTGAACTTATGATCCTTCTGCCTCAGCCTCCAGAGCTGCTGGGATGACAGGTGGGGGCCAGATCAGGAGTTCTGACAGAGCAGAAGTGGGGTGGCTGAGTCAGCTTTCTGATGGCTACGACCCCACTGGAAGTGAGCTGGCTATCAGGGACACACAACTGTGGTTAGAGGGTTACTGCCAAGAGGCATGACTGTAGACTGGACCTGGGGAGGACTTCTGGCCAGAGCTCCTCCAGGTACCCTGCGCAGCATGGTGCCCTCTAGGAAGTGGGGCATCTTCCACAGTGGATCAGTGTCCTGGCAAACAAGCAGGAGCTAATGTCTTCTTGACCTTTCCTTCAAAGACACAAAGTGTCACCTTTATCATTCTCAGTGTTAAGAAAGTCACAACTTGTCCAGATTCAAGGAAAGGGGACACAGCTTCATCTTTTAATGGGAAGACTACTGAAGAGCTTATAGGCTAGCTTGTGAAATCATCCTGTGTCATAAATATCAATTGAGTGATTCCTGTGCTGGGCCCCGTGTTAAATGCTTATCTGAGGACTGTCTGATGGACATGCCACTATCACACAGTTCACTGATGAGGAACCACAGGCTTGGGGAGAATAGGTAACTTGTCCAATGTCACCAGTAAGGTCAACCTGGGAATTCACCCCAAATCTGTAGGGTTTATGAGCTTAATCTTAAGCTGTATCACCTTGATAATCATCGTAACTCAGCTCCGACCTCCTGGTCCAATGTGTATGTCACCATACATGCTTATGAAAAATCTGGATGCTGTGGTGCCCACCTGTCATCCAAGCCGCTCAGGAGGCTGAGGCAGGAGGATCGATAATCCAAAGCCAGCCTCAGCAACTTAGTAAGGTCCTAAGCAACTCAGTGAGACCCTGTCTCTAAATAAAATGCAACAGGGCTGGAGATGTGGCTCAGTGGTTAAGTGTCCCTGGGTTCAATCCCTGATAGCCCCCCAAATAAATAAATGAATAAATAAATTTGCTTATAAAAAGAAAGTCTCAGCAACTCCATACCTAAGGGGATCCAAATGCTAAATGAGAATTTGGGGCAGGGCAACCTCATTTCCACAACTATCATACTTTCTATTGCTCTTGTTGGAAATGAAGTCCTTAGGAACCGGTGGCCACATGGGCTTTGGGCCTGACATTGACATGTCTCAAACCATTGCTTAAATACATCTTTTTTGGTGGCCTCAACCCTAGAGGCCTTGTGCCTGAATCCTGAAATGAGGGACAATATGATTTGAAAACATCTTCTGAGTCAAAATTCTCCCAGATGGGGGAAGAAAACACAAGTTGGGAACATTCATTCTTGAGTATGTGGAAACATGTCTTTTGACTGTGCTTTACAACTTATGCCACTTAGAAGATGAATTGGTGGCATGTTAACACAAGTTAATTTTGTTTTTATTCATTCACTTACCCAACCAATGGACATTGAGCATCTACAATGTGCAATCAACAATCTGGCTTGTGAATATGCTCTGGTGAACAAGACAGAAATGTTCTCTCCCGTCACAGACCTTATTCTCTACTGTGAGAAACACAGAGAAAGTAAGTAGTAAGTCTACAAATATGTAATTGATAATTTATAGAAGTGTTGTAAAGAAAATCAAAGCAAGCCCCAGTGGTGCACACCTATCATTCCAGAGACTTGGGAGGCTGAGGTAAGTGGGTTGCAAAGTTCAAGGCCAGCCTCAGCAACTTAGGGAGGCCCTAAGCAACTCAGTAAGACCCTGTCTTAAAATTAAAAAAATAAAAAGGGCTGGGGATGGGGCTTAGTTGTAAAGCACCCCTGGGTTCAATCTCTGGTACCAAAAAAAAAAGCCTAAGGTAATAAGATAACAATGAGGCAGAAGGATGAGGCTGGAGGTCTAGTTTATATACGTGCTCCTGGAATTAGACCTTTCTAGAAGCATTAATAATGGAGCTGAAGTCCAGTGGAAGATAGGAAAAGAAAGGCCACCATCCTGCTTATCTTTATTCTGACTTATTCTTTGCTCCCAAACCCTGTCCCTAAGGGACTCAAGATCATTATCGTATTAACACAAGAATAACCTAGGTTGGGTGTGATGGCACACGCCTGTCATCCCTGTGGCTCAGGAGGCTGAGGCAGGAGGATCATGAGATCAAAGCCAGCCTCAGCAACTTAGTGAGGCCCTAAGCAACTCAGCAACACCCTGTCTCTAAATAAAATATAAAAAAGAGCTGAGGATGTGGATCTCAGTGGTTAAGTGCCCTGGATTTACTTCCCAGTACCCCCCACAAAAGAATAACCTGATTCTCATTCCAGTAGTGCACCCAGAGTCTTTTCAGGCTGCACCTCTCCTCTGACACAGTGACCCTTGAGATTGAAGGACTCATTGTATTTCCCAGCAGCAGAGATGTGAGTCAGACCACCCATCAGCCTCAAGGGACCCACTCATGCGGATGTCAACCAAGCCCCTTGGACCCTCATGCAGGTGGGCTGCTCCACCTGCCTTCCAGAGCCACCTGAAGGAGCAGACATGGGCTAGAGCTTCAGGATGTTGGGAGACACTGAAAAATGTGCTTCCAAAAATCACACAGAAATTTTACCTTTCAAAATCCAACCATGTACATATTTACTAAGATATTGATATGTATGGGATTTGGGGTAGGAGAGTTTGCTAATAATGATCATTTAATTTATTTGTTACTGTCTAGATACTAATTGATCTAGGGCAGGGGTGGGGGGGTCTTTAAAATTTGAACTCCCAACATCTGAGGCAGTTGATACATGGAAACTGAGCAGGATTTGGTTGGGGACATTTAAGCCATCTGTGGGATATCTCAACATGGAATCATTATATGAGACCATTCTTTGGAAATTGCTTCAGGCCAGTGCTGTGTGTATAGAGAGATAATAAAGGAAGTACTTGTATGTCAGGTGAGACACACCTTGTCCAGCAGATTAGCCGCAAGATGCACATGGCTATTTAAAATGGTTTAAAAATAAAGGGAAAATAATTCCTCAGCTGCACTAGGTGCATTTCAAGTATTCAGTAGGACATTTCCACCATCGTAGAGAATTCCATAAGACAGTGCCAGAGACTGTAGGTCAGAAGTTCTCAACAGTGGCCCTCTGGACATTTGGGGCTGGGTGACTGCGTGTTGGGGTGTGTGTTCAGCTGCTTCTGTGCAAGGTGGGATGCTTAGCAGCCAGGACCTCTAGGAACCAGCAGTGTCCTCCCCCAGCTGTGGCAATCCGAAGTGTCTCTAGACTGTGCCAGATGTCCCCTGGGAAGAGAGAGCAAAACCATCCTAGCCAGAACCACTCTCTTAGACTAGGCCTAGAATGTCTGGTCTGAGTGGAAACTCGGGGTGAATCACTTTAAATACTTTGAACTTAACTTTCCTCATTTTCTATAGAAAAAAATAGAATACATTTTCATGGGTTTTGGTGAGGGCTAACTATAATGGGTAAATAAATTGATAGATAATAAAAACACATTAAAGAATATTCTACCCTTAACTGAGGGATGTTTAGACGAGCTGATGTGGTAGCCAGAGGTCTGGAGACCCATGTTCTGCCCTTCCACTGTGCTACCCATGAACATGGGCTTCCACATTTGCATAACTAGAAGGCTGGAGACAATGACAGATTTGATTGATTGGTTTAGACAACAAATAACCCTTGAGATGGAAATTCTTTTTAAAATAGACAAACGGGACCCTGACTGAATACATAAAAAAAAAAAAAGTGCTTCTGCTTCATTGCCTCTCCACGCTGACCGGATGCCCCCAAACATTGACACCAATTTTAGTGAAATTGATTAAAACACATTAATGGGCAACTGTCAGGAAGTTAATTGAAGTTTCAACTTCAACTCTCTCAATAAATATTTGACCTATCTGTGTATCAGAACAGACTACCATGTGAGTAAGATGGAAAGATAACCAGACGAATATTTTCCACGTTTGCATCTATACATGCCTTGGAAAAAAACCAAACATAGATGTTCTGGTTTTATAGGACTTATAGGGGAAGCTATAATTAGCTTATTCTTATATGGACATGAGATTCTCCATGGATATAGAAGTGATTTGAGTGTAACTTCATGAACATAAAGGTATCATTAGATTAGGCAACATAAATTGACATTTGACCATGTTTTCCTATTAAAAGGGAAGTTCCATAAGATTTAAAACTAATGCTTTGAAGAGAAGGAATAAAAATGGACTATAGTCAGTCATGTGTTGCTTAACTTAACCCATTTTCTTAAAACGGATGACACTCTGAACAAAAAAGCATCATTCGGGCCAGGTACCATGGTACACACCTGTAATCCCAGCAGCTCAGAAGGCTGAGGCAGGAGGATCACAAGTTCAAAGGCAGCCTTGGCAACTTAGCGAGGCGCTAAGCAACTCAGGGAGACCCTGACTCTAAATAAAATACAAAATAGGGCTGAGGATGTGGCTCAGTGGTTGAGTGTCCCAAAATTCAATCCTAGTACCTACCCCCACCCCCACCCCCCAAAAGCATCATCTGGGCATTCAATTTTTGTGCAAATGTCATAGAATGTACTTACACGAACTAAGACAGCTCCAACGTCACTAGGCACTGTCATCTTTTGGGACCACTGTTATATATGTGGTCTTTAGATGACTGATTTGTCAGTGTCTGGCGGCACTCAACTGTAATTCATTTCTTCAAAGTGTGCTTTGGTGATTGCTACCCGAAGTCACCTCTTTCTTACAAAGAAGGTTCGAGTTTATCAGCTCCATAACCACCTGGCTATTTGTCATGCATTTACGATGGGTCAGGCCTCGGGCTCAGAATTAAGCATTACTTCATTGCACGTCACAATGGTACAAAGGAGCTGTGATTTCCTTCTGTTTTGAAAACGAGTCAACCAGGACCAAGAGGGTTTGGATAACTCACTTGTAAGGGGTGCAACCTACCCCTAGTCCTGCAAAACTGCAAAAACGTTTGCTCACCTTCCCTCCTCTAGCTGGGGTAGGTAAGGAAGGTACTCCTCCTGCGGTATCAACCCACACCTAGCCTGCTCCACACCAGGACGTGTGCCCGCTGAGGGTGAACAGCATGGGACACGGTAGCTGTTGTCCAGGTACCACGCCCTGTTGGTTCATTCAACCAGATTAGTCGTTGTTCACACTCTTGCTCCATAAAATATGTTTATATTAATGTGATGCAATCAGTCAAAATAGCTGGGGGAAATTATCTTCTAGGTTTCTTGTTCATCACAGAAAAATTTTAACTGCCTTTTATTATAATTTTTTTAAAGGAAGCAAGTTCTACAGGAATCAATCAAACCAGTCTGACCCTAGTAGGTCCAAGACAAGAAAGAGATTCAAATGGTCTCAAAGAAATTACTGGCTAATTTAGAATTAGTAAAGGGAGAGACAATTCTGTATTAATAACATATCTTAATTAAAATATGAGTAAAAAAAGAAAGTCTTATTATCTTTTTGATATTTGATGGATGAATGAATCAATCAAACTAGAGGGTGGAAAGAATAAAATTATATTAACTGGGAAAAAATAGAATCATGTGGAGCCCTCACAGGGCCTATTTTGATGAACAGATAGGCCGTTTGAATATATCAGTTTCCTGTTTAGGTGTAGGTCAAGATACTGCTGTCCTAAAACACTGTTATTGCAAACTGGGGGACATTTAATGCCACACTTTTCTTAGCTACCTCTTTATAAAAATCACCAAGGGAAGTAGTTCCTCAGACTCTATATAAATAATTATAATTTCTGACTTGCTTTTTAAAATTTTGTTCTTTGTAGATATACGTGGAAGTAGAGTATATTTTGATATATTATACATACACACAGTATAACTTATTCTAATTAGGATCCCATTCTTGTGGTTATACATGGTGTGTATTCATATGTCTTTCCTATTCCCATCCCCCTCCCTTCTCTTCATTTCCCTTTGTTTAATCCAATAAACTTCCACCTGCCTTATTGTGAGTTAGCATCTGCATATCAGAGAAACCATTTGGTCTTTGGATTTTTGGGATTGGCTTATTTCACTTAGCATGATAGTCTCCAGTTCCATCCATTTACCAGCAAATGCCATAATTTCATTCTTCTTTCGTGGCTGAGTAATATTCCATTGTGTATATGTACTACATATTCTTTATCCATTCATCTGTTGAAGGGTTGGTTCTGTAGCTTAGCTATTGTGAATTGAGCTGCTATAAGCCCACATCACGATAGTATGCTGATTTTAAGTTCTTTGGGTATAAATCAATGGGGTAGCTGGGGCAAATGGTGGTTCCATTCCTAGTTTTCTGAGGACTCTCTGTACTGCTTTCCAGAATGGTTGCATCCATCTGCAGTCCCACCAGCCATGTGTGAGTGTACCTTTTTTCCCCCACATTCTCGCCAACACTTATTGTTACTTGTGCTCTTGAAAATAAGTTTTGGATTGTTGAGAGTGGAATTCATGAAGTGTTATTATATAGTTACTATTGTTTAAATGTGTTTTGTCCCCAAAGGTTCAAGCCCTGGGGCTGGATTCTCGAGGTGGTGGAGCTTGAAGAGGTGGCTGAGTGGATTAGGCCATTGGGGTGCCATTCCTGGAGATTAGTGCTGGTCTTATGCAGTCAGTTCTCAAAAGAGTGGGTTGTTCTAAAGTGAGGCCATCTGTGGGCTTTGGCCCCTTCTTCCCCTGCCATGTTTTGATATAGTCAAAGGGCCTTGCACCAGAGGCCAAACAGATAGGGCCAAAATGTGGGACTTAGAGCCTCCAAAACTGTGAGATACATAAATCTCTTCTTTATAAAGTATCTATCAGGTATTTGTTCTGAAAATTAAAAAAATGAACTATTAGGCAAAATTTTCTGAAATATCAACGTAAAAAGAGACAACCAAATATGATTGCTTCACTCGTTTGAACTTACATTTGTTCCATTAAATCTAGCATTCTTCTCTTACCAATAACACAGGAAACCAAATGAGAATGTGACAGGGTGGTATTTACTTTGGGATTGGTAGAGCATTCAGTCCTAGGTCTAATGTCTACCTAAAGTAAATTGCCATCGAAGTGATACCGAACAGGTGGACCAGTCGGCAAGTGATAGTGGAGGAAGAAAGAAAACTTGAAAATTGATTTGAACATATTAGGTACAGTTTTAATCAGCTTTTTCCCTGCTGTGACTAAAGACCTGACTTACAATTATAGAGGAGGAAGAGTTTATTTTTAGGGCTCAGAGTTTCACAGGTATCAGTCCATAGACAGCAGGCTCCACCCCTTGGGGCTCGAGGTGAGGCAGGACATCATGGAGGAAGAGTGTGGTGGAGGGAAGCAGCTCACATGGTGATCAGGAAGCAGAGAGAGACTCCACTCTCCAGAGACAAATAGAGACCCCAAAGCCACGCCCCCAATGCCCCCTCCTCCAGCCACACCCACCTGCCTCCAGCCACCACCCAGTTAATCCCATCAGGGGAATCAATTCACTGAGTGGGTTGAGGCTCTCACAACCCAGTCAAGTCTCCTCTGGACCTTCCTGCACTGTCTCACATGTGAGCTTTTGGGGACACCTCACATCTAAACCAGAACAAGTGACTCCAGATCTTAAGGGCTAAACACAGCAATCATGTTACCAGCTCACAGTTTCTGTGGGTCAGGAATCTGCAGCCAATGTAGCTGGATGGTTCTGACTCAGATCTCTCCTGAGACTTCAGTCAAGGCACAAATCGGGGGACAGTCATCCAAGGCGTGCGCGAGTTAGAAGGAGCCATTTCGTGGCGCGTTCGTGTGGCTCTTGGTCGGAGGCTTCAGTTACACACCATGAGAACATTTTCGTAGCCCTGGAAGCTAGCCTCCCTAAAAGTGTGTGGGACACATACGAGACAGAGAGGGACGGAGAGGGGGAGATGCCCAGATGGATTCCACAGTTGTTTTATAACCCTTGGAAGCAACGTCACCTAAGTTCTACAAATTGTGTGTTGCCAGTGAGTCCCTGAGTCTGGCCCCCACTCAGAGAGAAGGAAGGGACTCTACAGGGCTCAGAGAGCAAGATGAAAAGATCCCTGGGGCCATCTCAGGGACTGTCAACTATGATGATTTCTTTTGTATACTAACAGCCATGTTCTGTGGTCTATCTAAGGGTAATCAGCTTGGCAAAATATGTTCCGGGGACCCGAGGAGGACAAATAAAACAGGAGTAAAAGTTTCTAGGCCATGAGTGGCCACTGGATTTTTCCCCTGGGAAGCTTTCCCCTAGGGCACTTAAGGAAAAAGGAACCTGATCACAGGTATCATGTGCCCAGGGTTGGCCACGCTGAGGGGTAGAATGTTGGTCACTGCCAGGGCACGGCATGAGAAGGGCCAGATGCTCCTTTCAGAAGATGCTCCATGATCCTTGGGGTATATGAGATACACGATCCAGGGGGCAATACCACGCCTGCATTAGACAACATTCACTGCTGGGACCCAAATACCTGATGATAGCAACCTGGAGGAGGGGAGATTTATACTGGCTCATGGTTTCAGAGCATTTAGTCCAGGGTTAGTTGACTCCAAGGCAGAAACATCATGGCGGACGAAAGCTGTTAGCTTATGGCAGCTGGGGAGGAGAGAGAGAGGGGTGTGTGTGCAGGGAGAAGAGGAGAGAGAAGACAAGAGAATAGAAGAGAAGACAAGGGAAGGAAATAGAAGAGAAATCCTTCCAGGGCACGCCCCCAGGAACTGTTTCCTCCAACTAGGTCCTCCACCCCAGAAGTCCATTCAGTCATCAATGGATTAATCCACTGATTTGGTCAGAGCCCTCATGATCCAAGTGTTTCCCCCAAAAGCCCTCCCTCTGAACACATGAGTCTTTGGGGGACATTCTAGATCCAAACCACAAAAATTTCAGTAGGGCAAAAATCAGTTCATGGGGACAAAAAATTCTTACTCTTTGTATTTATAAAGCAGAGATCTACATCCAGTACATAAACAGATATATAGTACATTTGTGGTATCAAAATTTCACGGGGGCCAGGCGCAGTGGCACACGCCTATAATCCCGGCAGTTCAGGAGGCTGAGGAAGGAGGATTGCAAGTTCAAGGCCAGCGTCAGCAATTTAACAAGGCCCTAAGCAACTTAACAAGACTCTGTCTCAAAATAAAGGAATAACAAGGGCTGGAGATGTGGCTCAGAGGTTAAACCTCCCTAGATTCAATCCCAGGAAACAACAACAAAATCATGAATTGGGGATGAATAGGGAAATATGGCTTCAAAATTTCCTTGGGGGTAATAATGAAAAGAAGGTTGTTTTTTTTAAAATTTATAGGAATAAACAGTAAGTGTACTTCTAAGGCATGGTAGAGGGAAGAACTGGACCCCGATTCAGCGTGGGTGGAGAGAAGGAGATTGAAACGTGGAAGAGCGTCAACAGACTTTTGCAGGCACGTGTGGGGCTGTCCTTTCACTCCTTGGTCTGATTTGACCTAATTTCTACCTGCAGGGATTCCTCCCCGTGGATGGCCCCTGGGGAGTCCTCTCTGGTCTTGTAGCACGGTTGGGTACACATTTCTGGAAGAGTCACAGCTGGAAGAGGAGGTCGCCGCTTGTGTTCAGTCTACCATCTTGAAATGGAGAGTATTCATTGAAAAGTCAAGAAAAATGTCTCCGTCTTTCCTCCGGCTCCCCCTTCCTCCCATTCCTTCTTCTTTTTCCTTTTTTTTGGGGGGGCGCATAGTGGGGATCAAACTCCAGGCATTTTACCACATCCCCAGCCCTATTTTGTATTTTTTTTTTTATTTAGAGACAGGGTCTACACTGAGTTCCTTAGGGCCTCACTGAGTTGCTGAGGCTGGCTTTGAACTTGGGATCCTCCTGCCTCAGCCTCCTGCACCACTGGGATGAGAGGCATGGGCCACTTCACCCGGCCCACTCCTTCTTTTGTACCAAGGTAGAGGCTGTGAGTTGAAGTGAGGCAGAGGAAAGATCTGGAAAACTTGCAGGGATGAAGTAAGATGAGAGTCAAGACAAGAGCACTTGAGCTGTCAGCCAGCGTGTGATTTTCTGGACCTGCTGCACATGGTGTATCTATATTTGTTTTCTCATTTTAAAATGTTAGTTTTATAAAAATTAACACTGTAGGTTGGTTTCAGCCTCAATGATACATGATCCCATGAAAAATCCTCTTTATCTTCACGATGATGTCTTCATGTTCAGCTGTTAGAATTATACATCTCTGGGTTTGTAGTGGGAAATGGGGGTCAGGACACCAAGATCTGGAAGCAACCCTCTATTAGTTGTGCCATGACCTAGAGGGATAATTCCCAAAGTCTGAGCCCCGAGCACAGCAGGGCTTTTGCTTTTATACATAAGCAAGTTTGGGGCACATCAAGGCAAGGGAGTTGGAGCAATTCTATTGGAGGGTGCATTCGACATTCCTTATTTGGGTCCTAGCTCCTCAATAGCCTGGGGACCCTAAGCTCATACCGCTTAGGGACTTCTGAAGTTAAAGCAAAGAAGGCGGAACATTCTAGAACTGCTGTGAGAGTTTGTAGCTTAAATTTCTGCATCTTGTCCCACTCCCCATGATATACAACAGCCCAGCTAGAACCAAATTAGAAAATTGATTTATAAAAAAAATGGCAGCACTTTGGTCCTCCACAGCTCAGCCAACCCCCTTTGGATATTTCTGTCTCTGTGATTTCCAATCTTTCTGCTAATGAACATGGCGAGGCTGTGCTCTGGAATGACTAGAAATGCTGTGGCGTAGGCACTGTGGTCTGACAGAGCCTCCCCATCCCACCTGCAGAACAGGAACTCCCCCTCCCCCTCTCACCTGCAGAACAGGAACTCCCCCTCCCCAGCCCCGTGGGGTAGCTGCATCTCACTTCCTGGCCTGCGCAGGCCTGACCCATCTTTGAGCAGAAGCACAGCAGAAAAGCAGGAGTCCCATGTCACCTTCTAAGCCGTTTCCTTATTTACATGTCACTGTGATCAGCAATTCCCAGGACAACACAATCAGCCATCTTACCCAGGCCAATAAACAAAGACAATAATAAATAAATAAATAATCCTTCTCAGGGTCCCTTTCTCAAGGTCCTTCTCCCAGGACGACTTTCATCTGTCCAGAAGCAAACTTTAAGCACAAAGATAAGGATGTTGTTTGTCTCCGCCCGGGTTCCTGGGCAATATACATGTTTGATCTGCCAAAACTTTGAAAAGGAAGTAGACTGAACTGAGTTTCCCCAGAACTGTATTCCACGGCATGTCCGGCTCCTCGCAGGGCTTGTGGAAGTTCCACTGTCACTGGCCTCTGCAATCCGAGCAAGGAGACAGCTGCAAAAAGCATCTTCTAGCCAAAACGTGATTTGGGAAAGGTCATTTTATTACATGATTTATTTATACTGTTTCTTCATGGTACAAAGCGTTCTGATGTGTACACAGAGTCCAGAGAAAGAGAAGAAAAATTTTAAGAAAACCTCCAGGCCTACAACTCAGAGGCACCAGAGAGTCCATGGAGATATTTGGGGTATATTCTGAAAGTTGGGTTAAGTTTTTTCAATTATAGCTTCTTTGAATCCATCAAATTCAAAAGGCAGTTCTATATGATAAGATCGATCTTCTACCAGATCCTGGGAGGCTTCATCAGTGAGAAACAGGATTAGAAGTAGGGCTTGCTTTTATACTCAGCAAAAACAATCAAGATATTCTTCCCCTTTCAGAAAAGAAACAAAAGGCAGCTTCATCAAATTTCCAATGGTTTATCTTTTTTGGATGGTATGTTGCCATTTTAAAGGATTTAGGTTTTCTCTTCTGGAATTCTCTTCCCCAAAGAGGCATGTTAGCTATATATTCAGCAAGATTACAATATTTAATATGGAAAGTTGAATGTCTGTGTAAATGAAAACAGATGGACAGTTTTGTTTATCTTCTCTTGGCTTTATCATTGTGTAGTAAGCACATGGGTGGGATTTTAAAGTCCAAGTCTGTGATGGTGACAGGGAGAATATACTAGTAAATACTTCTTGGACCATATATTTCATGTGACCTCTCCCTGATGTGAAGTCCCAGTTAAATGGGTTGAGTTTTTTGCTTATTTGTTTTTATCTTTTGCTTAATAATTATTCTTTTTTTTTTTTTTTTGGCGGGGATGGGTGGGTATTGGAGATTGAATTCAGGGGCACTCAGCCACTGAGCCACATCCCAACCCTGTTTTGTGTTTTATTTAGAGACAGGGTCTCACTGAGTTGCTTAGGGCCTCACTTTTGCTGAGTCTGGCTTTGAACTCTCGATCCTCCTGCCTCAGCCTCCTGAGCCGCATGCCCCATTGCATCCAGCTGCAATTCCTGTTTGTTTATTGCCAGGGTGCCTCAGACAGTGGGATCAGGTGTTTTGAAAATGAGAACCAAAGGAAGTTTTTCCTCTTCCTTCAGGGTGCTGAGACTTTGTTAAACCTTTCTCTCTCTCTCTTTTATTTTTTTCCTGCTTGCTGAATAGTATTTTCTAGAAAAGAAGCGAGACAAGTCAAATCTATTGAGAGAGTCAAGAATATGTCTTCCCTGGTGATGGGTCCACTCAACCCAGCCAGAACCAGGCATCTAATTTTTACAAATGTTTATGTAAGTAGTCACTTCCAGTATGTTCTAGCTAATTGTAAGTTATTTGGTCATGCGCATTCATTCCATCATTGTATCTTCAGAAGTGGCTCTCGAGGGAATGCAGGGGGCGCGGATCACTCTGATAATGTCTGTGGTTACGTTTGACTGATTTGCCTCTTAGCTGCACCATGTCTCCATGGAATTCCATTTGAGAGAGATTTAAAAATTAAACATCATGAATATTCAACAAAGCTGCCTGAAAGTTCAGCTCCAAGTGACTTAATCACCGTCTTTGCAAGTTTTCCTTGAAGAAGCCCTTGTTGGACCCAGGGAAGCATTTTTATTCTAGATTGAAAAAAAAATTAAAAGTTAAATGTGAATATGGTGTTGAACAATTCTATGAAATGTTGAATTTTAATGTCCCTGGAAAAACGTTTCACCCTGGCAGGGCTTTTGCTTTTTGAAGACAAGGTTGTTTCTTAATGTCATCTCTGCTGGTGGACACACTGCATTAGTTTCCAGGGAACATAGGGCCAATTCAGAACAGATATGTATTAAGTCCATTTTAGTCTTCTTTGCTCTGATTCAGAAGAGAGAATCGTAAGTCACAAAAAGTCCCTTTCACATCCTAATAGCTGGAATAGAACGAACAAAGGTGTTCAGAAAGATTACCCCAAAGTTGAAAAAAAGAGTACCATGAGCCCCTTGGAATTATTATCCACTATTCGACCTCAAGCCTCCTGAACAAACAATGTAGTAGTCTTAAAGGCAAATGAGAAAATTATTTAATTACTGAAGGTCTGCTCACTTGCCAAACAAGCAAGAGAATCAAAACTGAGGTCAATAGTAAGGGGCTGTGAGTTGGCGATGTCATTAGCCAGAGTCCCTTTGCCTAAGCTCCTGGTAATTCAAAGACTAAGCCATACTGGATCAAGTCCAAAGCCAGGAGGTTTTGTACCAATATCTTCCCTGTGGTGGACATTGCGGCTTTCCACCTATAATCAAAGAACAATATATCCATTCACCGGAGTGTAATTAATTAGAGATGTCACTGCTGAAGAACCTGTACTAACAATAGCACAGTACAGGTGTTCTTCATTTTATAGTTGATAAATACTTTTTAATCTTAGGACCTTGACCTAGGAGGGGAGACACTATTACCCGCGTTTTGCACATAAGTATATACATGCCCAGAGAGGTCAAATAACTTGTCCCCAAAGTTCAAGTCTTTGGTGAGATGTTGTGCAAGGCTGTATACTTTAACACACTTAGAGTTCAGTCACAGTTCTGGTACTTACTAAATAATCTCAGAAAGGTCACTTAACTTATCTGAGCCTCAGTTTCTTCATTTTTTAGGGGGGGGTGAGGGTACTGGGGATTCAACTCAGGGGCACCCGACCACTAAGCCACATCCCCAGCCCTATTTTGTATTTTATTTAGAGACAGGGTCTCCCTGAGTTGCTTAGGGCCTTGCTAAGTTGCTGAGGCTGGCTTTGAACTTGCGATCCTCCTGCCTCAGCCTCCCGTGCCACTGGGATCACAAGTGTGCACCCCTGCACCTGGCTTCAGTTTCTTCATCTTTGCAGAGGAGAAAACACTAATGAGCATTAAAAGACATCATTCATTTAAAGCAATTTATACCTCGGCTGGCTCACAAGGAAACTTCCGTATATAGAAAATGAGATGATAACATAAAAATCAATTTCAAAAGATTCTCCAACACATTCAAGGGGATGTAATGGAACAATAGAAAGTTCGGTTCCAGCTCCAATCTCTGCAAAGGTAAATTACATTGAGAACTCAAGCGAGAAGGATGATGAGTTACAGGCATAGTATGGTATATGATATTACAAGTAATATATGAGTCATCGTGTTTACTGTGATTAATAAGGCGGAAAGGTGGACACACATCAGAAAACTTCTGAACAACAATAAACCTACTGCTAGCTAGATCCGTTCAGTTGAAGGAAAACCAGTGGACAATCTGGTTTATGTAAGTGTCAGGGTTTGGCTGTGAGGTGTTTCCCAGAAGCTCCTGGGTTAATGCGGGAATATCCAGAGGTGAAATGACTGGATTGTGAGAGCTGTCACCTGATCAGTCCATCCTAGGTGAATGGACCAGCTGGGTGGTAAAGGCAGGCAGGTGGGGCGTGGCTGGGGGAGGTGGGTCACTGGGGTCCTGCCCTGGAAGGGTGTGTCTCCCTTGTGGCCCTTCCCCCCCCCCTCCCTTTCTCTGGTTCCTGGCTGCCATAAGCCTGGCAGTTTCCTCTACCTCACCCTTCTGCAGTGATGTCGGGCCTTGTCTTGGGCCCAAAGCAATGGAGCAGGCCATCCGTAGACTGAGACTTCCGAAAAGCACCGCGTACCTGTCAGACATTTTGCCATGACAATCAAAAACAACTAATTCTGTGTGTTTTATGTGTTTCCATAAGCACCCCCCACCAACAACCCCCCCCCCCCTTTTTTTAAGCAACCAGGAGAGTGAAATTTGAAGACTGAGAGCAATGTGGGTTTTCTTTTTAAACTTTCCTTTTCTGGAATCTCTAGTGATTTACAGCAAAGTTTACTTGACCTTCCAGTAAAGGCTTCAGCTTATTTGAGGGAATGTGAAAGAGGAAGATTCAAGAAATCAGAGTCACAGAGGCTGCCAGGATGGGCAAACGGATTCCAAACTCAGAATCCTTGTGCCGTCAGCTCCCTTCTGAGACAGGATCCTGGCGAATCCAGGGCAGAACACTCAGCTCTTGGCAAGCAAGTTTCAGTACAGGGCAAGTCAAACTCAACTGTTGGGATGGTGACCCGGAGGAGTCACTGAAAAGAGCCACTGACAGCTCCATCCCCAGAGCCCTGAGAAGTCATTAGGAGTTAGCAACCAGAAGCTTCTCATTTAACAAAGGCAGAAATGCTCTGGTACAGCTGGAGACCCTGAAGCAGGCAATCCTCCCAAGGCACAATTAGTGTATCTGTCACGTTCTGAGTGTGGTACATCAGGGTCCTACACAGGGTCTCAATTACTCATTTTTAAACCATCATCATATCATAAATAGTTCTTCCAAAACAGATCCACAAAAATCCCTCTTGTGCTGGTGCAGTGGTGCGCACCTGTAATCCCAGTGGCTCGAGAGGCTGGGGCAGGAGGATCGAGAGTTCAAAGCCAGCCTCAGCAAAAGCAAGGCCCTGAGCAACTCAGTGAGACCCTGTCTCTAAATAAAATACAAAATAGGGCTGGGGGCATGGTTCAGTGGTTGAGTGCTCCTAAGTTCAATCCCTGATACCACCCCCCCAAAAAATCCCTCTTGTATTATTTTGTCATAAGGACAACATATTTCATACATATAATAAAATATATATTATATATAATAAAATATATATTATATAATAAAACATATTATATAATAAAAGTATATTTTACATAATAAAATATGTATTATTTAAATATATCAAATACATTATAAAATATATATTATAATATCACATAATATATTACATAATATATATTTTATAATATATAAATTTTAATGTTTATATGTACATATTTAAAATATGTAGAAATATTTGCATATTTATGTATATATGTGAATACTTCATATATAATATTCATATATATGAATATTTCTCCCATTCTGTAGGGTCTCTCTTTGTACTCTTGTTTGTTTTTTTTGTTTATTATATATATATATATATA
>NW_025999941.1:17665388-17695563 GCF_001458135.2 Marmota marmota marmota
ATATATATATATATATATATATATATATATATATACACATATATATATGTATATATATATATTTCATAAATACCGGTTTTATATAGTATTTATTTGATGAAATATATTATATATTACCCAATATTTATCTTGTATAAAATATATATGGTAAACATAGAAATATATTTAAGGTTAAGTGAACCCACTTCCGTGGAGATCTTTCTGGGAACTCCATCCATACGCACTTAGGATCTAATGACCTGTTTACCCGGGAATCCTCTTACCAGAAGCCCTTCCCAACCATTAATAATACCCAAGTTCAAAACATTAAGAGCGGTCCGCCCTGGCGAGTCCGATGGAGAAAGGGGCTGAGAACCACTTTGCAGGCTTTTCCCGTGACATTTCCTGCGGGCTCCCGGGGAGAGCGCGTCAGCCCCTGCGCGCAGCTGAGTTGGCTCACCCGGCCTGCGTCCTCAGCCTGATCTGAGAATTGGAAGGAAGCCACCAACGGGCAGCAGTCTGTAAACAGATCGGTCCCTTCAGCTTCCTTCAGCACAGCAGAAAATAAAGGCCAATGAAAGGAAGCATAAGGGAGAGAAAACTTGGGAACAGGCCAACGGATTTCTTTGAGCCCTTTCAAAGTGACACTGGTTGTTCTAAGGAGCTCACATCAGGGTCATTTGATGGTGCAGGACTCTCCTGTCCAATAGGGTAGTCACTCATCACAGGCAACTCTTTAAAGTTAAACCTGAATGAATAAAAATCAAATAAAATGAGCAATTTAGTTCCTCAATCACTCTAGCCACATATCCAGGGTTCAAGGCCATGGCTGTCACATGGGAGGCCACAGAGAGAGAATGTTTGCCTCAGTTTGGGGGACAGCTGCTCTGAAACAAAGGAAGATCATACTAAAACTGGCTATTAATTAGAACCCAGACTTTGTAGGGTTAGAAGTTAACTTGTAGAAGACTGATAATTGCAAATGATTTCTGTTCCTTAGTGATGCAAATAATTTTGGTCCAGAAGAAAAGAGAACCCTACAGGTTACAGTTTTATTGCTCTGAAGGAAATTAACCAGTTTGGGATCCAAATTTGTCTTTTTTTTGTTTATTTATTTTTTGTACCAGGGATTGAACCCAGGGGTGCTTAACCACAGAGCCCCATCCCCAGCCCTTTTTATATTATATTTAGAGACAGGGTCTGGCTAGGTTGCTTAGGGCCCGGCCAACTTGCTGAGGCTGGCTTTGATGCTCCTGCCTTAGCCTCCTTCTTGAGCCGCTGGGTAAATTTGCCATTTTGTTCCAGCTTTTTAACTGACTCCAATCTATATCAGTCTTTGTAGAGTCTCTGAGCCAGCTTTGTCCCCTTGCTGTGTCCCCTGTTACTGAGTTAAAGCCATACTTGACAGGTACTCGCTATATATTTGGGAGAATTATGTTTCTGACTTTTTAGAAATTATTTGTTGACAAAGGGATTAAACAGATGCACCCAGTAGGAATCTGATTTAAGTAGGGTCTAAATTAAATATTGGGCACGTTGTTCTCCTGGCAACATTCTTAGTTTTTCCAACAACAAAGCAAAGGTGGCATAAAAATTAAGAGTTCAAATTTTCAATACCTGGGTCAAGGTCCATGAAGCTACTGTGAGCTATAAAAAGTGATGGAGGAAGAACTGTGTCTATGACAAGGAAGAATCTGGAAAATATTATGGTGGGTCAAAGAAGCCAGTTATAAATGGCTACCTGCATCCCGTAGGACTCCATTCACACGAAATGCTAGAGTAGGCAAATCCACAGAGAGAGGACAGTTAGTGGTACCCGGATGGGGAGGGGAGGGGAGGGAACCGGAGTGACTGCTCATGGCCACAACATTCTGGAATCTGACAGTGGTGGTGGTCACACAACTCTGAATACCTTAAAAACTGCTGAATTTATATCTCAGAGGGTAAATGTTATGGCATGGGAACTATATATTAATAAAATAAAATCATACATTCGCTCCGATATTCACATATCAGTGTCCAGTGGTGATTGATAAGGTTGTCTTTGCCACTGGATGCAATAGGAGTTCATTATAAACTCACAATGAGTACTGAATGCAGAAGAGTTTTTGCTAAAATATCCCCTCGTCCATTTTACCCAGTGTCCTTAAAAGATTCTTTAATATTATTTTTATTTACTATTAAATATTATTTAATATTTATTAAAATTAGTTATTTATTAAATATTAAAAATATTCACTAAATGCTATTTATTTAATAAATATTAATTAAAATATTGCTTTCAAAAATTAATAAAAATAACATTTAAGATGAACACTTAAAGGATTCCTTCCTTTGGGCCTAGGTAGGCTTTGGTCATGTTATTTTAAGATATTGGCTCCACCTCCAGTCCTGAGATTCTCCAAGGGCAGCGCTGAGCATGGGTCATGGACCATTCAGTCAACGCCAACTCCTTGGCTTTGATTTCTGATTCATCTCGGGGATCATCATAAGGAGGCCACCTCTGGGTATTCCTCAGACTTATTGCGGAAAAGCCACTTGAGCCATTTTTCAGGATCCAGTCAGCACACAGGAAGGACGCTTTGCCAGCCCCAAAGCCGGTTGGGTTGATGATTGTCAGTGAAGGGGGTGTGGCTGTAGTTGAGGGAACATACAAGAGGTAAGGAAGTACCCAGCGAGCAGCGAACCCACACAGCCATGATCATGGGCCAAAGATACAGCAGAGGGACTTCCCTATAGGAGACTTGAATTTGAGGGAGGAGGGCAGAAATACTGCAGCTTCTCTCCCTCCTTCCTCTGACTTTCTAGTCAATCTCTCCCTCTAGGAAACCCAACTTGAAGCAAGCTGGCCAAGGAGCCCCAGGGACGCAGTCTCCAGGGGTCAGCCTCCTCAGGGACCAGGTTTGGAGACAAATGTATGGTTACTACAAGGTGCCTACTTGGTGCTGATGCTTGAAACTCTCTCTAGAGCCAAGTGTGGTGGTGCATACATTTCTTCCCAGCAACTCAGGAGGCTGAGGTAGGAGGATCACAAGTTCAAAGCCAGCCTCAGCAATTTACCAAGGTCCTAAGTTGCTTAGCGAGACCCTGTCTCTAAAGAAAACATAAAAAGGGCTGGGGATGTTGCTCAGTGGTTAACTTCCTCTGGGTTCAATCCTTGGTACCAAAAAGAAAGGAAGAAAGAAATTCCCTCTGGAGGCCGCTCACAGCCCAGCCCCTTTCCTTCCTTCTGGCAACTTCTGTCGCTTCATTAGCAAATTCTGCTATTAGAACAACAACCTAAGCAACTCAGAGGGTATGCAAAGACAACTTGTGCTACTTAATTTCAAAGCTGCATCTCTTTGAACAGCGTTAAAATCTGTTTCTCATAGAAGGCAAATTAGTTAATTTCAAATGTGTGCTTTCTGAATATCAACAGACCACCCAAATGTTTACTTATTTTAAGCTGTCCTCCTAGTGAGTTTTAAGAAAAAAAAAATTTTTTTTTTTAATTGCTTTGAGAGACGGGGAGGAGGTTTTCATGCGTATAAATTATCTGCATTAAGGGCCAGCTCCATATTAAAACAACATTAATTATTCACTTAGCAAGGATAAAGAATTACCTATCATAGGAAATCCCTAGTTTGACCTTCTTTTTGACAAACCTACTTGTAAGCCTCAAATCTTCCCAAATGTATCTCTTATTCAAACTTTCTTCCTGGAAAGGAGAAAAGGCAATGCACAGAGAGACTGCTTTTAGGTCACTTCATGTCTGAAATGTTGGAGTATGTGAGGTCTCTTGGGCCAGGAGGTCATTTCTAGAATTCTAGAACTTTTTTCAGTGCTTAACCACTGAGCCACATCCCCAGTCCTTTTTAATATTTTATTTAGAGACAGGGTCTCACCGAGTTTCTGAGGGCCTCGCTAAATTGCTGAGGCTGGCTTTGAACTTGTGATCCTCCTGCCTCAGCCTCCCAAGCTGCTGGGATTACAAACTAGAACTGAAGAACATTTTGTGGGGGAAAAAATGCCCTTGTCTGTGACTCTTTAAAGTCCAAACTAAAGAAAACATCAGCAAGGACAGTTCCAGGCTGGGGATTTGGGGGCCTAACAGAGCAGGACCACCTGAGGAGGTGTCTGAGGCCTGGTGAGTTTCCAAGTCCCCACTCCCTTTCCTCGTTCCCCAGTGACTTTCTGGAAACAGAACAATCATTATCCAAACTCAACTCACAGTGGTCCACCAGGAGGAAAGTCTATCATCTGGAACACTTTAGTCTTTCTACAGCAGAGTGCAGGCATGTCCTGGGGACCCAAGAAGATGAGTATCCAAAGAAGACATTTTCATTTGCTAGAAAACCCTGTGTCATTTGATCAGAAACCATTTAGGGATCTGAATCTTTTTACTGTTTTCATTTTTTTTTAAGGTACCAGGGATTGAATTCAGGGGCACTCGACCACTGAGCCCCATCCTCAGCCCTATTTTGTAGGGTCTCACGGAGTTGCTTAGAGCCTCACTTTTGCTGAGGCTGTCTTTAAACACGCGATCCTCCTGCCTCAGCCTCCCCAGCAGCTGGGATTACAGGCGTGCACCACTGTACCTGGCTAAACTGCCCTTGCCAACCTCTACAAAATACTCTGAATCATAACAATGAACTTAAAATAATTTTTGTTCTGCTTTTCGCAAATAGGAAAGTTGGATCTATAGCTGTTTTGAGACGTCTTGTGTGTGAACTCGATGTTGCTGAGGGTGCAGGGTTGTTAAAATTTTGAGAACAACTGCCATCTACCTGGAGTCACCAAAGGAAAGGAGTGTCTACCAAACAAGGGTGGCACACAACACCAAACTGTAACTAGCTGGAGTGGCCAGTCTTTCCAGGTTAATTTATTTGTGTAATTCAGCTGTTTGATTTTCTGAGAATCTCCTTTTCCACTGCAAATATCACTATGAAAGGATACGATATCTGGAAGTTTGGGGAAAAGTGGCAGAATCCAAGTAGGGTGTCCCATGGCTTTAAAACAGGAAAGGGAGCTAAAACTGTTTTTACCTACTTTGAAATTTATCTGATGGTTTATCAGCTCAGGCCAGCATCTTTCCAAAAGAGAGAGCTTAAAGTTGAGAGGATTCCACTTATTAGTGTATGGTCTTTGAAAAATCTCCAAAACGATCTAAGTTTTACCACCAGGGAAACGGGGCTGTAATACTACCTCAGTAGTTTTGTGAGGATTATGTGAAATAATGTATATAAAGTCACCAACATGGTGCTTGGAACGTAGTAGGTGTTCAGTTAAAGGAACATGGTAATAAAGATGATTCTGTCTGCTCACAGCACATCGCTAACCTGGGAAAAGCACTGAACTGTGTACAGAGCAGGGGAAACAGGGAGGAAGCAGATGGCTGGGACATTTCAATGGCAGCTGGCTCTGTATGTCACTACTTTCGTCCCAAGCTGGGAATAGAGAGGCTTAATAGAAGAAACTGCTTTGCTTTCTGTAGAGCTGATGGGATTCAGAGCCGAGAGGGAGGCCAGGGGAACCATAAATAGAGGAGCTGTCTAGTCCCCAGGTCTGTCCCTGGGAGCCTGTTTACTGAGCTCCAAGGAAACGGGTTTTATTTGGCAAATTAGGATTTTAAAGTTCCTTGTATCTGAATGCTAAGCTTTCCTCCCTCCGACTGCTTTGTAAACTCGAATACCGTGGCCTTGCAGATAGAGAGCAGAGGCTGTGGCTTCTGGTCTGTGGGACGGTGAACTCGTCTGATGTGAGAGAGGGAACGGTGGTGGGTGGTAGACGGCCACCGCACACTGGCTGTCCTCCCCTTGAATTGGATCGACAGTTGTGGAGCCACTGAGGGAGGAGCTGGGTCCCAGCTCAGAGGAGCTCTGAACAGATGTGAGTTGGTCTCACTCTCTGTGGCATCACGAGGTGATAGGATGGCCTCGAACTTGTGATCCTCCTGAGCCGCAGGGATTACAGGCGTGCACCACTGCACGGGCTCATGATGTCATTCTTCAGTGGTACCATTCATTTCAGAGGGGCAAGTGCTTGTATACCCACAAAGAACCGGCTCAATGGCTTGGTTTTCTGTCGTATGGTTAGCATCTTCAGAAAGAAAATTCATTTCGTTAAATAAGTATTGCATGTTCACAAGAGGTGTGTATGCAGTCAGTCACCCAAGGAGGACTAAGGACAGAGGGGGACCAGTGTGGAGCAGAGCTGCCATGCTCAACACACTGCCACGGGGCCCTGGAGCTTTCTCCATTTTCTGCCATTTACATTTAGTTACATTGTAGCTGCAGGCACCATGATCTCGCAAGCTCAAGGCAGTACTCTGTCATCTGGGATGTAACACCACACTTTGGGACTGCCATGTCTCAGAGAGTGTCTGAAAAAGGGTCCCGAGGCCTCAGGTGCTAGAACGAAGTTGGAGCACAAGCCACCTCATGTCCATTCACCTGGGAATGTCATTTCAAAACCTACCTACAGACTCTTCTCCACTCCCATCCAAACGCAGACGTCCTGGATGACTGCTCTGATCCTTAGATTTTCCCAGACATGTTAGAAATCCCTTCAGGATTATCTAGTATTGGGGTGTCCATGCATCTCCAGGGAGAGGCACATCCCTATCTCCTGGGAATGGAAATTCCCATAAACACTCTGTATACAGAGACCAGCAACTTTCTGGCCAACAACTCCCATTCGGTCAATCGATTACTATTGACGTCAGTGACACCCTCCATCCTTCCCCCCATTCGTGGTAAAGAAAATGCAAAACCAAGTGAATGTAAAGTTCTGCGTAGAAGGTTGAAGGCTGAAGGAACCCTGTATTGTTCCTATTATCCCAGCATCATTACTAATAGCATCTCTGTCACCCCCAAATTGTTGAAATTTCAGTGATAAAATATGTGATGGCTATCTTTATGTAAAGATGCTGCTGCTATAACAAAAGACCCCACCCCTGCCCTGCAAAGACATGGGTTTAAAGAATATGGAGATTCCTTCCTTTCTTATGAAACAGTCCTGAGGTTAACCTTGTTTGAGGTTGCTCAAGTCTTCCCCACAGGATCGTTGTTATGGTTGGGATGTGAGGTGTCCCCCAAAGGCTCACGCGTGAGACAGTGCAAGAAGGTCCAGAGGAGACAAGACTGGATTGTGAGAGCCTCAACCCAACCAGTGAATGACTCCCTGATGGGATTAACTGGGTGGTGGCTGGAGGCAGGTGGGTGTGGCTGGAGGAGGTGGCACTGGGGACGTGGCTTTGGGGTCTCTATTTGTCTCTGGAGAGTGGAGTCTCTCTCTGCTTCCTGATCACCATGTGAGCTGCTTCCCTCCACCACACTCTTCCTCCATGATGTCCTGCCTCCCCTCCAACCCTGAGGAATGGAGCCTGCTGTCTATGGACTGAGACCTCTGAAACCCTGAGCCCCCAGATAAACTTCTCCTCCTCTACAGTTGTTCTGGTTGGGACTTTTAGTCACAGCAGTGAAAAAGCCGACCAAAACAGTCTTCCAGGAACCAATGTTCTTTGTACAGTGTGGTCCTTCCCTGTCTTAGGAGGCTGGGTTTATTCACACGTTTGAGCCTGGGTTATAGTTTGGGAAGAGGAAGAGGAGGTCCGAAGGAGAGCATGCCCAGAGACTGAAGGCCCAGCACCTCCTGCGGCCCCCATTTCTATTGGCACGAGTGTGAGTGACAGAGTCATGCCTAGAGTTTTTCTCTAAAGTTCTTCTCAAAGCAAAGACCAGGGTGGAAGCTTTTGTGATGTACTATTAGGTAGCACAAGGCCAAGAAGGGGAAGTGGGTGCAAACAGAATGTGGGAGGGAAGAAGCTAGAACAGGTACGAGGGTGCCTTACTGAGCTGGGCAGCTCACGGCCTGGGGCCTGACTATTGGTTCTTGTGCCATCTTCTGACGGGCCATGCACGCTGCTGGACGAGAATTTCTATTTCCTACTGGTGAAAGGTTCACAGTCACTAGATCCCTTGATATTTCAAGTTGTGCATCTTTTCGTCCTTGCTTTCTTCCTCTGCCCGTCCAACAGAGTTCTATACTGTCCAGTTCTGTGAGTTGGGATCAGTGCATGCAATTGTGTAGACACCACCACAGTCAAGTAAGGAGAGGGTCCATCATTGCTCGGTTGTAATCAGCCTGCCCTTCAACTCAGCCTGTGGCAGCCATTGGTTACCCCTGTTTTATCTTGTACAGAATGTTATATACATGAAATCATATTATACATAGCCATTTAATTCTGACTTCTTTCCCTTAACACATATGATGTTTCCCATGTTGTTCTATGTATTTACTGAAACTTTTAAAATTCTTTTTGGGGGGGTACCAGGGATTGAACTCAGGGGCACTCAACCACTGAGCCATATCCCCAGCCCTATTTTGTACTTTATTTAGAGACAGGGTCTCACTCAGTTGCTTAGCGCCTCACTTTTGCTGAGGCTGGCTTTGAACTCATGATCCTCCTGCCTTGGCCTCCTGGGCCACTGGGATTACAGGCGTGGGCCATTACCCCCAGCTTGAATCTTTTAAATTCTTGAGTGGTATTCTTTAGTGTGAATTGAGCATAATTTGATGAACCTCAGTTAAAAACCATTTGGCTAGTTTCCAGTTTTGCATTCTTATAAACAAAGATGCTGTAAATATTCACTTACTAGTTTCTGTACACAGAGGGTTTTACTTCTTTTGTAAGCCTCACAAGCATCTTTTGAGATAGAAGCAAATACCCCCTACAATACAAGTGAAATCACTGGAACTCCAGGAATTTAAGTGACAGACCCAGGGTCACACAGTTGATTAAATAGCAAAAACTTAGACTTGAACCCATGAACTTTGAGAAAAGGACCCCAAAACAAATGCTTTTACTACTCTAAACAAGCCACATATTAAAAAAAAAAAAGTGCCAAAAGAATATAATGGAATCTAAGGAAAGTGCCTAGTCCTCCCTCGGTGATTGTGATCTGAAGTCCTGCACTGGCAAGCAAAAACAGGATTTTTCTACAAGCGGACAAGGGAAGGCCATCATATAGAAGTCACTGAGATAGTCACTTGCTTTGGTTGTCCACTGCTTCTCCAGGACCCCAGTGGGATTTGGCTATGGTAGGGACTCAACAAATATTTCATGAATGAATGAGTGGGTTTTAGCACAGGGTACAGTGCATATAAGGGCAGGTGGCCTGGTGTGGATTCAGTTCCCTTCCCTGGGTCCCAAGGCCTGTCCTTCAAGTGTGAGAGAAACTCCCCAGTTGCTCTCTGTGATGTTCTCTGCAGAAATCTTAACATGATTTTTAGATTTCCAGCTGCTCAGCAGCCACACCCTGCGCCCTGAGCCCTGGGAGTCAAGGGCCTTTATCTTGAACAAGTCTGTTTAGACAAGCCAGCCCCCCCCCCGCCCCGCCCTCTGAGCTGCCCTGATGTGAGGATGTGTGACAACAGAATGGAGATGGAGACGTCAAACTCTGGAGGCAAGATTATCTTCCAGGGTCCTGCCAGCTCTGTGGAGCCCATGGATTTTGTTCCCTGCCTCCAAGGCCCCAGCTCAGATTCTGGCTGAAGAAGTCTACAGCACGTGGAGCTGCAGGTCCCAGGGAAAGACAAGCTATGATTCTAGAAGCTTCCTGGAAAGGATAGAAGCTTCCTGGAAAGGAGGGCTCGGGGTGTGGCCGCAGGATGTCAGGAAGTTGACAGCCTCCTGTCCCCTTTCCTTCCTTCGGCAGTCTGTGGTGGCTACGACCAACACACCCACCAAGAACAATGTGGAGAAGGAAAAGTTGATGTGGGGCTCAGGCTTTCAGTCCCTGGATGGCTGACTCCATGGCTCTGGGCCTGATGGCGGGGCATCCTGGGACAGGAACCCTGCGGAGGAAAGCTGCTCAGCTCCTGGTGGGGTCAGGAAGCACAGAGGGAGAAATAGAAGAAGATGCATCCACTTCCTCCAGGCACGCCCAGCTGCCTGCAGTGACCGCCCAGTGAGTCCACCCCAGGAGGAACGGGGGAGACGACGGCTTTCACATCCCCATCATTTTGCCTCTGAGTATTCCTGCCTTAACAGGAGCTTTGGGGGGGACACCTCATGTCCAAACCATAACAGGCTTTGTCACCCGAGGCAGGTTGTTCATGTTGCATCATTAGGTCCAATGAGGAGGCCAGCCGCCATGCACAGGCAGGTCTTTGCAAGGACCCAGTGAGATGGTTCTTGTGAAATGCTTGGCTTGATACCCGCACTCAGGACGTCCTCTGTATACACACTAGCCACAATCAATAGGGGAAGAGAAGAAGTGATGGAGAAGAACATGAAATTAAAAAACCACTTGCAGTCCTTCCACAGGAAGGTAACCAATGTTAACTGTCATATCACACTTGTGTTCTTTTTTTTTTTTGGTGGGGGTGTGAAGTTACCAGGAATCAACTCAGGGGCACTCGACCACTGAGCCACATCCCCAGCCCTATTTTGTATTTTATTTAGAGACAAGGTCTCCCTGAGTTGCTTAGCGCCTCACTAAGTTGCTGAGTCTGGCTTTGAACCTGCGATCCTCCTGCCTCAGCCTCCCGAGCCACTGGGATTGCCTTGCTGCAAATACAGCTGGATACAGTACCCACGGAAGAGAAAACAGAGTCAAGCCCAGCAGAACAACAGTCCTGGGTCTTTGCCTGGCCAAACCCTCACTGCGCATGCGTCCTGAAACCCGCACAGCCTCTTCTTGCCATCAACTGGGAGCGCGGGTGGAGTCAGGAAGGATCTGAGAACTGTGTCCCAGTTTCCAAATGGCAGCTGACCTTGATTGTTGCAGGCCTTCACCCTTCACCTGCATGCTCTGCTGCTGGCACTCAGAAGGATTCCAAAGGGAAACAGTGAGATTCCTGTGGCTGCTCCTGCTGACTCAGCAGGCAGAAGCCCAGCCAGCTCCAGGGCTGCGGAGGCCCCAGCCTCCTGGGGGCCAGATGAGGGGCGGGCGGGCAGCCTTGTTTACCCTGCATCTCAGACCAAACAGCTGGGGGAACTGTAACCACTTGAGTTTGCCCCACTGCCTTGGAAAGGAATTGGAGCGCACCACGCAAACAGGAAGCTTCTTTTTCTCCTTCTTTGTGACCCTCCTCCCCTCCTCCCCTTCTTTATTACCCCCTCCTCTTTTCTCTAGTTCTCCCTCTTTCCTTCCTCCCCTCCCCCCAACTTTTATAACAAAGTACTTTGGGAGAAAGTTTTTAAAAAAACAAATCCTTTATTTTTTAAAGCCAGGAGACTTTTTTTTTTTCCCCCCCTCTCCCCAAAGATTTATTTGCAGCTGAACTAGTGAAATAACTGGGCCAAATGCTTCTTTCTTATTCAGGCAAAATGTCCATGGAAAGTTCTGAAAGGGATGAACCTCATGGTGACCTGAGGGACTATATTTTTGGAAAGAGAAGATGGCCTTCCCTGACTCCCCGGATCCAGCCCCTGCCGTGGAGAGGCCTCTACTCCTCCAAGCAAAAGAAAAGAAGGAACTGGACACGGAGGGCCAAACTCCCCAGCGGTCAGCCTGACGAGCAGTGGACCCAGGACTTGCACCCCAAGTCCTCCTGCCAATCCCTGTTCATGTATTCGGAAGGTGTAGTTAAAAGTACCCATTCCAGCTCTTCTGTTTCAATGGTAGGTGTCTTCAAGAACAGCTGAGGCAGGAGGATGGCAAGTTCAAAGCCAGCCTCAGCAACTTAGCAAGGCCCTGAGCAACTCAGGGAGACCCTGTCTCTAAATCAAATATTTAAGAAAGGGCGAGGGATGTGGCTCAATGGTTAAGCACCCCTGGGCTCAATTCCTGGTTCAAAAAAAAAGTTCACCTTTCTAAGCCTCAGTTTCTCCATCTTTATAAGTGACAATAACAATGGCATCCATCTGACAAAGTTGTGTATGCTGCAGGCACAGCACAGAGCCTGGCTCAGACAGTTTGCAGTCATTGGTAGTAATTATTAATAATTCAGTTAGCTATGACTGCAACCATCAAATTATCATCTAGTCCACGCTCTCCACAAAGAGAAGCATATCATGTTTATCAAATGCTGGAATTGAAGGGCATGATGTCTGGAATATTTTATTGATCCATCAAAAACAAAACTATTGAAAGAGGAAATAGATCAGCAAGACTTGAACCTCTGCGGGCTCATAGCCGTCTCTGGCTGAGCTCTTTTTCCTAAATGTTCATAAAATGTGTGTGTAATAACCCATTGCCTTGGAGTTTTTAGAATCCACATTTTTCTCATATTTGAACACTGGAATAACATATTCGTGTCTCTGATTCGCTGGCCTCACTCCCAGTCTCCGATTTCTCTGAGATTACTGACAGTGGTTTTGTAATCACATCTGCAAGTTCTTTCTCTATTCTAGAATTTAATTCAACTTGAACTCATTAAGTATCTAGTTCCCTTTACATTATCGCTTGTGAGATCTCATGCTTCAGTTCCTTATCTAAAACTAAGTTTATTTCATATATATTTGATATATACCATATATAAAATATATTTATATATATTAACATATATATGTATATATGTAGCTATATATATATATATATATATATATATATATATATATATATTTTGTANCATGTATTCGGAAGGTGTAGTTAAAAGTACCCATTCCAGCTCTTCTGTTTCAATGGTAGGTGTCTTCAAGAACAGCTGAGGCAGGAGAATTGCAAGTTCAAAGCCAGCCTCAGCAACTTAGCAAGGCCCTAAGCAATTAGTGAACCATGTCTTAAAATAAAAAAATTTAAAAAGGGCTGGGCATGTAGCTCAGTAGTTGAGCACTACTGCATTCAATCCTAGGTACCTAAACAAAAACAAAAGAGGTCACGCAACATTAGTTGGACCCATGCAGAAATAATGGTGCTTCCTGAATTGAGATAACACCTTGTATTTGTGTGTGTGTGTGTGTGTGTGTGTGTGTGTTTTAATCAGCTTTCTTGCTGCTGTGACTAAAAGACCTTGACTAGAACAATTGTAGAGGAGGAAAAGTTTATTTGGGGGCTCATAGTTTCAGAGGAAGCCACGCCCCCAATGTCCCCTCCTCCAGCCACACCTACCTCCTCTAGCCACACCCACCTCCTCCAGACACATTCCCCTCCTCCAGCCACCACCCAGTTAATCCCATCAGGGATCCATTCACTGGTTGGGTTAAGGCTCTCACAACCCAGTCATGTCTCCTCTGGACCTTCCTGCACCATCTCACACATGAGTTGTTGGGGGCACCTCACATCCCCACCATAACAGGTACACAAGCTGCTGGATAAACAAAGCATGGATATATTTCCATATGATTAATTATCTTCTACAACCTTATTTCTAATGTTTGCACACAATATCGCACTATAACCACTCGAGATCATTTTTGCTGAGCTCAGCTCCCTTGGGTGAGCAGTTTGGTTTCTCAGCTCTTTGCTGCGCTGCGCCCCTTCCAGTCGCTGCTTTGGGAAAGGAAGGGGATGCCCAGAAGGTAGCTGCTGGAACTCAGACATGAGGAGGCTACAGGGACAGGAGAAGATAGACTGCAGAACCAGAGGTCTTGGCCTGCTGTCTGTCCTTCTCTTGCTAGAAGCTGATCTCAGGCAGATTATTGCACTCTTTGGAGACTCGGTGTTCCCCTGACAGTTTTCTCCTATTTTGGTTAGGGGGTGGTGACAGACAGACAGGCTTCTAGAATGGGCTCTCATAAAGGTAAAGATGCAAACAGCAAATGTAATGCTTGCAGCATGGTGCTTGGTTCTCCGGCAGGGCCCAAGAGTAGCTCTTGTTGCTAATATTATTTTTGTTATCAGATCCTGTGTGGTTCCAGATCTGCATACTCTGAAAGTAAAGATCTTGTCAGAGAGCCATGGTTCTCTGAATTCAGGGATAGACATTTTGAGCTCAATGTCAAGTGAGTGGCCTACCATTGCCACTGTCAATAATATGAGCACCAGGACTCACGTGGAGACCCTCATCAGACCAGAGCAGGAAGTTCTGCTACCATGGGACATATGCATTCCTAAAAGTCACCAGGGCAGGGTGATAAACATGCCAGAGCTTCTGGGAAGTGGCGTTTGACCACTCTGAAAAATCATGTATCATTTTGTCCCTCTCCCTAGGGGACATTTGGCAAGGCCTATAAGCATGTCTACAAGGGGGCGGGGATGTGGTGCTACCGCTGGCATCTGCAGTGGGTAGAAGGCCAAGTTCAGGGTTGTTGCTAAATAACCCACAAATCACAGGCCAGCTCCACCCCGTGTAGCAAGAATCACCCAACCCAAAATGCCAGTAGTGCTGAGACACAGAAGCTCTGGGTTCTCCACACTGAAAAATCTGTCAGGGGTACATTAGGACAAGAAAAAAATACAGGAATAGAATAAAATGGTAGCATAATTTAACCCCCGTGAAATGGTTCAGAAATAATGCACTTGGCCTTGCACATGACCTGGTATTTGCTCCTGGAAGCGGGTGTTGGGTGGGCTGCAGCCTGTGAGCCATCCAGAAGGGACAGAAGGGGTGATCTGAAATCCCAGAGGCGGGGACAGCACCTGCTACTCATGGGCATGGCTCATGACCACGTGGTAAACTGAGGGGGACGATGGATTTTGGAGGCGTGCTGTTTTGTATGTTCAGAGGACATTCAGTTCAGTGGGAAGTGAGTGTTGCTCAAGGACAGAGTTGGGTGCAAACATGAAATTTATGGACATTCAGATTATTCCTAATATATTGAGGGTGCTGGAATAAATTCATGTTGTCAAAACAGCCCCAGAGCAAAACTGACCATAGAGAGTGAACTCCACTGAATCGACTTTACTAAAATATAATTCACCACCATAATGATACTTAGAGAGTGTGGCAGACATCATTAGCAAAAAAACTTTTAACCATAGAATTTAACAAACGAGTGTTTCAGAGAAACAACTAGGGCCTGTTTCTTTCTCTCTTTTTATCTTTTTCCTTTTTTTGGTACCAGGGATTGAACCCAGGGGTGCTTAACCACTGAGCCCCATCCCCAGCCCTTTTTTATGTTTTATTTAGAGACAGGGTCTCCCTGAGTTGCTTAGGGCCTTGCTAAGTTGCTGAGGCTGGCTTTGAACTCAGGATCCTCCTGCCTCAGCCTCCTGAGCTGCAGGATTTTTTTTTTTTTTTTCATTTTGAAACAGGTTCTTCTATGTTGCTGAGGCTGCTCTCAAATTTACGAGCTTGCATCCTCCTGCCTCTGCCCCTCGAGTCACTGGAATTATAGGGTATGTGTCACCATGACCAGCTCCTACCCAGATTATTTGAATGCAAATGCGACATATTGTATAATTTTACCCTTAAATATTTCAGCATTGTACAAGATTTTTAAATAGACTTTGGTATAAATAACCCAGGCCACTTGCCAGGTCATGGAAAAGTCTTTGCTATACAACATGTGAAAGAGGTTTATTGAAACTGGCACTAGGCTGGGCGCTGTAGGGCAAGCCTATAATCCCAGCTGCTCAGGAGGCTGAGGCAGGAGGATCGTGAGTAAGCAACTGAGCTGAGTAAGCAACTCAGTGAGACCCTGTCTCTAAATAAAATACAAAATAGGGCTGGGGATGGGGCTCAGTGGTTAAGTGCCCCTGGGTTCAATCCCTGGTACCAAAAATAAAAAAATAAAAAAATAAACAAGGATTGAAGCTGTATCTCAGTGGTAAAACACCCCTGAGTTCAATCCCCAGTTAAAAAGAGAAAAAAAAAAAAATCCTGGGTTGGGACACTAAGTAGTAGGAGATAAGAGAAAAGACAATTTGCAAGAAGGTCCATATAAATATTGATTTTTAAATAGCAGTCCTGTTTTGGAACCTATGGTTTGTGCTTTGCTACTGCAACAGAAGATTATGCTAAAAACACGCAGTGGCTGAAGGTGTGCAAAGCATGCTTACTCTGCACGTGCTCCAAGGACCAGTTCTGCTGAATCCAGTAGGATGGGGATCAAAATCAGGTTTCTACAGGAGAAAATGAGCATTCGAGTCAGTCTGTGACCAGGCGAAATCCTGTGCCGTGTTTCCCAGACTTAGGAACATCAAACCCCATCAGGGAGGTGAGACTTGGAGCCAGAGGGGTGTCCTGAGTCCCTCCCTGGGGACCCTGGCCAAGCAGAGTGCTGTCCTGGTGGAGCAGGCAGGTGGGCCTGTGTCTGCCCTCACCGGGAGGCCTGGCTTCAGGGTGACCTCGGGAAAGTCCATCTGATCCCTCCAAGGAATTCTGTTTCCCTTGGAGTTCTTAAAACCTGGATTCTCCTTGAAATGAAAATAATGTGAGATTTTTAAACAAACCACTAAGTAGATGGTTGGGATAATGAAAACACAAATCAGAATCGATTTGCAGAAGTTCCTAAGCAATTTTGAGTCTCTCTTTGGAAGATGTGATTAAAAACAAGAAATACTCTCTCCAGAAAAATGTCCATAGCAATTCATAAAGAAGTTATATGGGGAGGCTGGGGGTATAGCTCAGTGGTGGAGCACTTGCCCAGCATGTGTGAGGCACTGGGTTCGATCCTCAGCACCACATAAAAATAAATAAATAAAATAAAGGTATGGTGTCCACCTACAACTAAAAAAAAAAAATTTTTAAAGAAGTTATTTTTTGTAATATCGGGAGTTCTCAGATCACTCACACCCATCTAGGGCAGTGAGTTAAGAACTTGGACTAGATCAGGCGTGATGGGATCACTCTTGTAATCCCAGCCACTCAGGAGGCTGAGGCAGGAGGATGGCAAGTTTGAGGTCGGCCTCAACAACATAGTAAGGCCCTAGATAAAATTTTTTTTTTTTAAAAAAAAGAAAGAAATAAACAAAACTTGGATTAGAAGCTGTACTGACCTTTTTCTCCAGCCTAAAGTATTTCATGTCCGGGATGCCTTTCCCAGACTGAGGGTTCTACTGAAGTTTCCCTCTGAACTCTCAGTAACTCTTATCAACATTGCTATTTTGATCTGAAGCACACAGTCCCTTTGAATGCTTATCTCTGGATGCCTGCACAGTTCCATCCCCCCCTCCAGAATCCGCAGGACCCCCATGGACATGAAACTCTGCAGATGCTCAAGGCCCTTAGAGGCAATGGCTTAGTATACACACATAACCTGTATATAACTCCATGTCCTTTAGATGGTCTCTAGATGACTTCTGATACCTAATACCATAGAAATGCTCTGGTAATAGCCGTTATTCTGTAATGCCTAGGGAATGATAAGAAGAAAAGACTACATACGATCAGTGCAGATGCAATTTTCTGTTTTGGAATATCTCCTATCTGGTAGGTTGAACGGTGTGGATGCAGAAGCCACAGATACTGAAGGCAGATGGTGTTAGCCTGTGTGTGTGCATGTGCGCATGCGCGTGTTGCCTATGCAGTGAGATTGTCCGCAGCATCCAAGCCAGACCATTGATCACCCTTCCCGGTACACGCCCCAGCGTCGTGGAGAAGACTGACAGCTGTACAGTTTTAAAAGGCAGGGGCTCATAAAATGCTTATTGAATGAATGAATCATTTCTTTCTTTCTTTCCTTCAGCTTAGCAGTCTCTGTTCCCTTGTGTATGGAACACTTTTCCAGCTGCTCCTAAGCTCCTATGCATGTTCTGCATCTCATCTCAGAACCTGCAGGGATAACCTCCATCAGCTACTTTCCTTCTCTTTCTGCCCCCCCTCTGCTCTCTGGGTTCCATCACCTCAGCCTCTGGGAGATCTGTTCCCACAGCATCCCATAAGGCAATGACTTCTGGGGTGACACATGCTCTGCTGGGGTATGTGCGGGGTGCTGAGTATGGGGCATGCAAGGGAACCCGTCTACCTTGGTAACCTGTCGTCCACCCCATTATTTCCCAGAGTGTCTCCACGAGGATGAGCCTCAAGGAGACTAGTAAGAACCAAGTAGCCCACTTACTATGGTTTTCTGGCAAAATCTGAGAAAGTGGGGTGTGTTCCCTCCATCTGGGTTTTTTTGGGGCCAGGCCAGCTTTGGAAGAGGCAGGTGTGCGTGTGTTGTGCAGGCAGCTCCGAGGGCCCAGGGCCCAGCCCAGCCAGCTCTGTGGCTCCCAGTGCAGGTGCTCAGGAATGGTTGGCTGATTGGGAATCAGAAGGGACTGAGTTTCTAAGAACTGGCTTCACTTCCTCAAAGCACTGAGGGGTTGATTCCCTGGGACAGCGGAATGCTGGGGGCTGGGAAGGAATATCCCAGCTCTCCTTGTTCCCAACACGTCCCCAACTGGAGAGCCTGGGTGCCATGCCCTTAAGTAATAACTGGTGACATCTGCGGCCCCCTCTCTGCAGCAGGCCTGCCCACTTAGGGCTCTGTAGAGAGTTTTCTGTGCCTTTCATACAGTGAACCAATACTCTCAGGGCCTCTTGCCCATGAAGACCAGTTTCACCCTGGCCCCAAGTATTTCCTAACTGTACAGAACATTCCTGTGATGGCTTGGATCCGAGGTGTCCCCAGAGGCTCCTGTTAATGCAGGGACATTCTGAGGTGCAGTGATTGGGTCACGAGAGCTGTCACCTGTGCTAGTTTGGAGGTAGCTGAACCTGGCCAGCCAACACCTGGGGGACCAGAGGGCGGGGTGGAGGAGAGGAGGTCTGCAGCTCCCCAGGGAGGCCCTGGAGTCTTTGTGTGAGAGGCCAGGGGTGTGGTGAAGGGAGGGAGCCCTGGCCTGGGACAAAGACAGGAAAAGGGCAGGGCCGGCGCCCTCACTGTTCAAGGTAACGCAGTTGAATGGATCCAGCGTGGGGATCGCTCTCATCATTGGTGATTCATTTGGAGAAAAATCACAAAGGGCCTCCCTCCCTCCCCACCCCCAGTTTCCGCTCCCGGGATTTCCCAGGCTAAAAGGGCAGGCCGGTCGGAATCACTGGTTTGCAGAAACCCAGAAACGATAACGTGAACCAGATTGACTATGCTCCGGGGGGGGGGGCTGTTAACCCTGTGTTTACAAGAATTCCTTGAAAAAATCATTTCTCTGCCATCGAATCTGGCTTCCCGCGAGTCTGGTGAACACGGGGCGGGCTTCGGTTCAGTCCTGTCTTCCCAGTTGGAATGAAGTGAGGTTCCAGGTGACACATTGAAAAGACAGTTCTGCTTCATACTTGTGTTCCTGTATAATAAACACCAGCTCCCACTCTTCATAGGCCTAGATTTTACTGGAACGTTAAGATAATTTCACTTTTTTTTTCTAACAAAAATAATTGCTATCGTTATGATTATTTTTGAGGCTCTCAGCGGTTTTTTTTTTTTTTTTTAAATGTTTGTGTTTTTGTTTTTTGTTACTGGGGATGGAACCCAGGGGGCCTGCAACCACTGAGCCACATCCCCAGCCCTTTTTATTTATTTACGTTTTTTGAGAAGGGATCTTGGAAAGTTCCCTAAGGCCTCCCTAAGTTGCTGAGGCTGGCCTTCAACTGGCAATCCTCCTGCCTCAGCCTCCCGAGTCCCTGGGATTCCAGGTGCGCGCTACTGTGCCCAGCAGCATTTATCATTATCGAGTGCCTTCTGTTTTCCAGGCACTTAACATTTATCATTTCCTTTATTTTTCACAAGCCAGAGAGATAAGTAATGTCTCCTCAGTGAACTGGTAAGAAAACCAAGGCCTAGCGAGGTGAAGAAGTGATGGGCCCACAAGCATCCAGCTACTAAGTGGCACAGCTTCAGGGTCACTCTTTTCATTCTCTTGATCACTTTATAGAAAATGCAGAAAACAGACTTTTAGAAACCAAAAAGGAATTTTGTACAAGAATCAAGTCAATTAGGACTTTTTACAATATCCACGACAGGACATATTTTGTGTTATAATTGAACAGACTGAAGTCTTAAGTTACATAAGCAAATCAGTCCCCCCCCCCCACAATGTTTATTTTGTCATTTTGTTAATGGTTGACAACTAGAGAGCAGACACAGCTCATTTTTTTTTTTTTTTTGGTACTGGGAACTGAACCCAGGGGTGCTTAACCACTGAGCCCCATCCCCAGCTCTATTTTATATTTTATTTTGAGACAGGGTCTGAGTTGTTTAGGGCCTCACTAGGTTGCGGAGGCTGGCTTTGAACTCGCCATCCTCCTGCCTTAGCCTCCTGAGAGTCTAGGATTAGAATCGTGAGCCACAGTGCCCTGCCAGCTCATGTTTTTTTTTTTTTTATAAAAAATGATTTAATTCCTGATATTTAAGAATGTCAAGCCCATCATTCTCAGCGGTTGCATCTTCCATGAAGATCCAAAGTGAACAAAGTTTTATCAGGATGGTGGACTCTCCGCTGTCATTTCAAACCCCAGGACGGTCTCTTGCAGTGAAATAGTCAAAGCGTCCAAGTTGTGTAGACAAAGAACCGAGGAGCAGAAATCTCAGAAAGGGCAGAGAAATAGAGGCCAAGAGGGGACCAGTCCCTCAGGACCCGGAGCTCAGTGACTGTCACTCCCAGACCTCCTGGCCCTGAGGGAAGGTTTAAATATCCCTGCCGGTCACTCCGATGCTTTTGATTTCAAACATGGTTTTCAGGACTTAGGAATAATCCCTGGGTGTCGTCTTCCCAGAACCAACCTCATGATCCGCGGACGGTCTGAAACTGATGGCCCAAGTCACCATGATAAAAATAAAAGACAAGGACTCCGCGTTTCCGAGTCACCAGGGAGCAGAGTCACTCAGCTTCCAGGGGCCACGTCAGACCCGGGTGACATCTCCTGATGCGTCCCAGTCACGTTGGTCCAGACTGTCCTTAGGAGAGGAGGTTCTAGTAGGAGCTTTTAACTTCCCCACGTGCTGCCACACAGGCCCCTCTAGCGTGTCCCTCCCCCCCAGCCAAATACCAGGACTCCGACTGTCCTTAGGTGACACTGTCCAGACCCCCTGAAGCCCATTCTTGAAAGCGGCTAGAACAACAGGAGCAGGCTGGCTTATGAAAAGGAGGACTCTGCCCCCTCCCTCCAGTTCCCTGCCTGGGCACATTCTCCTTGGGGGGGTGGGCGTTTCTGGGGTCCTCAACTCTCCAAGCTTCTGTCCCAGGGGAGCTGAATGGAGAGAGGAGCAGCTCATCCTGCCACCATTGCCACTTCCAGAGAGTGAAACTGATACCTCTAGGCCAACATCACTGGCCTCATGTCACCAAGCTAATTCACCCTCCTGGGCAGACTGGCACCCGGTGGAATTCATAGCCGGCTGCGGCAGCTCGGGAGGCCGAGGCAGGAGGATTGCAAGTTGAAGGCCAGCCTCAGCAACTTAGTGAGGCCCTGCCTCAAAATAAAAATAAAAAGCTGGAGAAGTGGCCCCGTGGTTAAGAGCCCCTGGGTTCCCTCTTGGTACCCAAATTCAAACCAACGGACCAAAACAAATGCAAGCAGACAAAACAAAACCCAAAACCACTTTGGAGCAAGGGTCCTGACAAATGCATTTGCACTGGGAATATTTTCATTTTCATCTGGGCCCAGCACCCTAAACCAAGGACGCCACCTCTAAGGGGCTCAGTTTGGCACCAGCCACCTGGGGGAGGCAGGTCTTGCTGGGAAATCTCCCTCCTAACCTCTCAGAAGACAGTCTGTGCCAATAGGCAGGTGGTCTAATGATGAGACACGCCTTAGGGTCCCCAGGGTGTGCTGTCCCGAGTGCCAGAGAATGTCAGTATTACCTAATGAGAGAATCCTGTGGGGAATCAGGTTTGAGAAATTCTGAGCTAACCAAAATTAAACAAGTCTTTTTACTTCTCAGACCTTCTAAGAGCTTTGAAGATGCTAATGTGGTTATTCTTGAAGGCCTAGACATTATGGCTTTTCATAAACTTAGATTTTTTAAAGTTTTTAGTTATACATAGCGGAGTGTATTTTAGCACAGTATACATACATCATACACACACACAGATCTTATTCTAATCAGGATCCCAGTCTTGTGGTTGGACATGATGTGGAGTTTCCCTGGTCGTGTGTTCATATATGAACGTGGGAAAGTTCTGTCCCATTCACTCCACTGTCTTTCCCATTCCCATCCCCTCCCTTCCCTTCATTCCCCTTTGTCTCATCCAGTGACCTTCTATCCCCCACCCCCATCCCCATCCCCTGCTTATTCATCCACATATCAGACAGAACATTCGGCCTTTGGTTTTCCTGGGATTGACTCATTTCACGTAGCATGAGAGTCTCCAGCATCATCCATTTACCAGCAAATGCCATCATTTCATTCTTCTTTATGGCTGAGTAATATTCCATTTTGTGTATGTATCACATTTTCTTGATCCATTCATCTGTTGATAGGCATCTAGGTGGATTCCACAGTTTAGCCATTGTGAATTGAGCTGCTATAAACATTGATGTGGCTGTGTCCCTGTAGTGTGCTGATTTTAAGTCCTTTGGGTATAAACCGAGGAGTGAGAGAGCTGGGTCCAATGGAGGTTCCATTCCCAGTGTTCTGAGGAATCTCCACACTGCTTTCCAGAGTGGTTGCACCCATCTGCAGTCCCACCAGCCATGTCATAAACTTATTTTTATAACATCAGATTTTATAGGCCAGGGGTCAGCACATTATAGCCTGTGATCCAAATCTGGTTTACCACCTATCCTTGCAAAGAACATTTTAGTGGAATGCTACCACGCCCACTCATTTACAGATCATCAATGGCTGCTTTCACACAATGGTACCTTGAATCTTTTTGACAGGCACCAAGAGCCTCTAAAACCAGAATCCTTCAGTGTGACTCTTGAAACAGGTGCATTGACCTTCACATCCAGGATGAGTGTTCCGTGGACTACGTTCAGGGACACACTGGCTGGGAAAATGTGAATGGTGGGAAGGACCTTAAAGGCCATCCACCCCACTTGTGGTTGTGTGACTCCATGGTGACTCGATCCTTCAGAGTCACCGGGAGAGCATGTTACAGGGGCAGAGGTTTGGGGATCCTGTCCTGACCTACTGAACCAGAGTGTCCAGCGGGGAGGCCCCGGGGCTGGTGCCCGCTCCATGTCTGTAGGCACCGCTCCACGGGGTGCACTGGATCTAACCCGGTTTCTTTCTCGAGCCGATGGTGGAGAACTCAGCACCTCCCAAGCAGCCCCTTCCACTCTCATAGTTACCAGCAAGTTCCAGGAGTGTCCACCCACTGGCTCTCATTTCCTCCTACTCCTACCCATTGCTCCACCCAGCCCTGTGGCACCCTTAGGTAATGGACTTTAGTTAGGCGTCAGTGTGCTCATCTGTAAAATGGGTGCCCTTGCCCTTACCTGGGGATCACAGCGCCCAGGTGTAAACGAGATGCCGCAGGCGCAGGGCTCAGCACAGTCCAGGTCAGCAAGGAAGCGGGGGAAGACATATTCCCACTGGGTGGTAAACCTCTCCAGGAAAGGGCCGCGGACAGTCACCTTCCTTTGAATCCCCAGATGCAGGCAGCACCATAAATGCCGAGGAATCAAAGATTTATGAAAGGAGTGATTCAAGGCCAACAGGGCCGATAAAAACAGTGGTCAAGAGCAGCAGCAGGACGGGAAGATCCCCTGCCTGGTCTCCAATCCCTCTACCACCTGTTGCTCCGTGGGTGGTCTGCGGGAAGGAGCTGCACTCCTCAGAGGTCTGCTTCCCTCCTTGGTCAAAGAAAGCCCTTCAGAGGAAGGTTTGGAATATTAAATAAAACAGTGCAGGCACCGGGAGACCTCTCAGAGGCCACTCATGGCTATTGTGATAATTATTAGGACGATGATTATTATTATTGACGCTTTCCTTAACTTGGTCCCACAGGCTTGCGGGGAAAGATGGCTTTCTTTGTTCATGGACAAGTATGAAGTCTGTTTTTATATCCCTTACATTTTTACTCTCAGATCCCTTAGGAAATACACAGCCAGGGAGAAAGCTGGACACGGGGACAAGGCTAGCAGAGCCCCCTGCAGACCCACCCTGCAGCGACACACACAGTGAACCCTGTGGCCACACTGAGCTGCTCACAGTCAACACCGTCCCTCCTGCCATGAGCCAGACACCCACCCGCCCTCGCCCAGGCCGTTTGGAGCTTGTTAGGTGCAGGTTGGAGTAAACTCCTGAACAAGGAGACAGTGTCCAAAGGAGATGGAGGGAGGTTTTTGTGTCCAAATAAAAAGGGACTCATAAATACCACAGCTCTGAGACATTCCCAGGGGTATGCAGAAGGCTCTTCCCAGGGCTAAACCCCACTCTAATCCCTTGGAGGTCTGCCCCTGCTGGCTTCCCTCTGACTTGGGGCTGGTGGCCAAAGCTGAGCACCTGGGGTTTCTCTCACCACTAAATCTTCAGAGGTCAAATAAGTTGAATGTTCTCCTTCCTGCTTCCTGCGTGACCTAGGCACGGTTCTAAGCCCTGGGGCAAAAGGTAGGCAAGCGCTATTCTTACACTGGAGCTCATGGTCTGGTGGGAGAGCTAAATAGAACCAAGGAACAATGTCAAATATGTGAAATATTGCTACTAACCAAAGTTAAGAGTGCTGTGAGATCCCAGAATGAGTGATCTGTCTCTAAGGAGGAGAGGAAATATTGTACTAGGAGTTGATGAAATTAATGGAGATCAGATGAATGGACAGGAGTCCTGTGGGTGAGGGGATTGGTTTGTAAAGGGAGGCCAGCAGAAGGAACAGCATATGCCAAGGCCCTGGGGTAGGAAGAAAAAATGTAGATCAGAGGCATTAAAAGAAGCCCCGAACCAAGTGCATGATATGAAATGAGGTTGGCAAGGACAGGGAAGTGAGACTGTGGTGACCTGCAGCCACCCTAACAAACCTGGTTTTATGGTAAGAGGACAGAGGGGACATTGAAATACTATAAGCAGTGAAATTTGAAAAGGGTCAGCTGGGAACCACACTGCAGAGACCAATTGGGAGACTGTGACAGGCAGTCAGGCAAGAGATGGTGGTGACCCGGATCAGTGTGACAGGCTTCAAAGGTGACGACATGTGACTAAGGGACCTGAAAGGCAGGACTGAGGTGAAACCCCACACTTGATCGGACACTAGGACACACAGATCCATAATTTTTTTTTTTTTTTGGTACAAGGGATTGAACCCAGGGTGGCTCAACCCCTGAGCCCCATCTCCAGCCCCTTTTTACATTTTACTTAGAGACAGGGTCTCACGGAGTTGCTTAGGGCTTCACTAAGTTGTTGACTCTGGCCTCCAACTCACGATCCTCTGGCCTCAGCCTCCTGAGCCACTGGCATTACAGACGTGTGCCACTGCACCAGGCCAGAAAGAAATACATTTTACTGCCTCGAGCCAATAATATACTTTGATAGACTACAGTCTATTTGATTAAGTTTTATGTTAAAAAAAAAAAAAAAAAAAAAAAAGCTCTAGTCATGACTCACCAAAATGATTTCCTGACCTCCAGGTCACGGCCCGGCCCTGGGTTTGGAGAACACCAGGTTAGGGAGTTCACATGCTAGGCCTTCCTGGAACACCCTCACCCTCTGGAGTCTGTTCCCACACTTTGACTTCCTTGGCTCGGAATGATATCAGGCTGTGCCTCACCATGTGTTCCCGACTCTTTATCCCTCCGCAGATAAAGTCGCTGCTGTGTGTCCTTCCCACACCCCTCCCAGCTGCCCTGGGACTTCATATCCAGGAGGCGTGATTCAGGAGCTGTGCGGGGAGGGAGGCAGGTGGGAAGGGAAACTGATTCAGACGTTGGCTGAGGGCTGTTCTAGTCCTTGTTCTGCACAAAGCTCAGGGCAGAGGGGCTTCTCTAGATCCCGAAAGCCCTGGAGGGACAGGAGCAGACAGTCCTCAGTGAGAAGTCTCTGAGCTCTGGGGCAGAGACAGGATCCTAGGACATCTTTGCCAGCGACGCCTCCTTAGTGCCAGAACAAGACTCCATCAGCCCAAAGAGCACCACAGAGCTGTCTTTGCTCACCTTTATGAAGTCACATCTTTGCCCTCAAAGTGCACACTCAAAGTGCACAAGTAAGTAGCAAAACTAGCCAGGCGCACATGGTGCACACACCTGTAATCCCAGAGCTTGGGAGGCTGAGGCAGGAGGATCGCGAGTTCAAAGCCAGCTTCAGCAAAAGGGAGGCTAAGCAGCTCAATGAGACCTTGTCTCTAAATAAAGTACAAAAATAGGGCTGGGGATGTGACTCAGTGGTCGAGTGCCCCTGAGTTCAATCCCTGGTACCTGCTCCCCTGCCCCCCAAAAGTAGCAAAACCATGCAAGGACTTAACTCCAGCAGAGTGAAGACAGAGTTGACCCAGTTTCTGGACAGAGGTTTAGAACGACACTGCCGACCGAAATGACTCAGGAATGAACCCAGCCACTCTGCCAAGGCAGGACTGCAAGGCTGGGGACTGCAGCATGTTATTCTGATCTTGCCTCTACCACTTAGAGATCATATGAGATCATATGCTGTGTGACCGAGCATATGTGTCTTAACTTCTCTGAGCTTCTCTTGCCTTGCCATAAAATGCAATTATTCATAAAATCCATAGAATAGGATTGCCACGAGCATGAATCAGAGACAGGCCCCAGCACACTCCTAGGCACAGCCTAAGTCCTTAAGACATAGGAGGTAGAGGTATTGGTTTTTTTGTTTTATTATCGTTGTCATTATTTTTTATTTTGGTACTGGCGATCAAACCCAGGGAGAGAGGTATTATTTTTAACACTCAATACAGGGGGACAAAGGGCAGTTACCTAGAACAGGTTTCCCTCCAGCTAGGCAAAATGACATAGTTTCCTAGTGAGAAAATGCCGGTAAGCTCCTGGGAGAGTCAGATCTTATCTGGGGAGCCTTGTGTGAGGCTGGTGAGCCAACACTGCTCTCAGCCACCTATCAGCCTGCAGATGCTGTTGCCAGTGGCTCCTGGGCTGAAGGTTTGAAGAGAGAGACGTGAGACACCAGCCATCTGCCCCCTGGGAGCTTCCCAGGCTCAGAAGTCGCCAGCCGCCTTACAAGCCTTTAGGGAGTTTGGTAGATTCCTCTGGAAAGCCTTGGGCGCTCCCCCTTCCCCCTCCCCCATTTCCCCACCTGCTCCAGTGGGAAAGCTGGCCCCTGGTCCATACCCGATCCAGCTCTAATTAGTCCCCAAGACCTCCAGGACACTCCCCAGGGACCATAGCCTGTCTGATCCCCCCTTTATTGGAGTTTCCGTACAGTGAAGTCACAGCACCTGGAGCCACGTTATTCCACCCAGCCTAACACTGGAGGCAGGACACAGCTTCTGTGCCTTGTCATTTTACTAAAGAAAGTTAAGGGATAGGAGAGAGACTGACATTTAAAAATCTATTTTGAGGGCTGGGGTGGAGCTCAGTGGTAGAGCTCTTGACTCCCATGTGTGAGGCACTGGATGGATTCTCAGCACCGCATACTAAAAAATAAATAAATAAAGGTCCAACAATAACTTAAAAATATATTTAAAATTTAAAAAAAAATCTATTTTGACCCTGTGACTTGGGAGGCTGAGGCAGGAGGATCGTGAGTTCAAAGCCAGCCTCAGCAACTTAGCGAGGCCCTAAGCAACTCAGTGAGACCCTGTCTCTAAATAAAATACAAAATAGGGCTGGGGATGGGGCTCAGTGGTTAAGTGCCCCGGGGTTCAATCCCTGGTACCCAGCAACCCCCAAAATATCTATTTTGAAATCTCTAGTTGACTTTACCCTTAGAACACATTTTGATTTGGACTAGCCTCATTTCATGTGCTTAATAGTCACAAGTACCTAGGGATTCTGAGGACTTATTACCAATAATAATAATAATAATAATAATAATACCTCTACTAATTTTTTGTATTGACCACATATTGGAATGATAATACTTGGGTTACAATGGGTAAATAAAATAGATTGTTTCTATTTGATACTCTGTGGCTCTCAGAGGCCACTGTCCTTCTGGTCCCTGTACTAGGAAGCACAGGTTTCCTTCCCATCTCCACCGCTGGGTCTGCTGCGGGGCAACGGGAAGTGGCCAGGGACCCTCCTCCTTCCCTCTGTCTTCAGAGCCCAGCTGTTCTGTTCCAGCAGGTTTTCCCAGCTGCACTCGGGGCTTTAGAGGCCTGACCAAACTCTGTTGTGGTGGCCGCCAGCCAGGACTCAGCTTCTGGCATGAGTCTGGCTGTGGACTCCAGTGGGAGAGGGAAAAACACAGAAAACCGGACCCATATCCTCACTCTGTCTTTCAGACACAACTGGGACTAGAAGCAGGGGTTCTCTTGGGGCTCTTCTCTCTGTGTCCCACGTGCTGCTCCAAGGATTCAGGTAGCACTGGGCGCAGGGGCTCATGCCTGTAATCCTAGCGGCTCTGGAGGCTGAGGCAGGAGGATGGCAAGTGGGAGGCCAGCCTCAGCATCTCAGCGAGGCCCTAAGCAACTCAGTGAGACCCTGTCTCTAAATAAAATACAAAATAGGGCTGGGGATGGGGCTCAGTGGTTAAGTGCCCCTGGGTTCAATCCCCAGTACCAAAAAAAAAAAAAAAAAAAGATTCATGTTGCTTTTGAGCCTAGGCTAGGAGACACAGGAGGGCAAACCCAGGAAATCCAGGGGTTCTAACTTCCTTGGGTTCTGGTTTCCTCTGCAAGCTCTGTCACTCAGGTACAAGTCACATGCCTGTTGTCCAGGGTTTGGGGATGTACTCGGTGAGAGAAATTGGGTGGAGTGCATTGACTCCATCTTAACTAGAAGCAGAACCCACGGGGAACTGTTTTTTTTTTTTTCCAGTGGGTCTCCCTCTGGCCAACTCTGCAACACTTGATCACCTACAAATGGTTTACACAGAACGTGAAGGCTGGACTAATTAGAATAGCAAACCCCCAGGCCACGCCAGAAATCTATTATAGTCACATGCACATATTTAGAATGGAACAAAACTGCTTTTCACATTGAGGACAGGCACAAAGGGATCCCGGCCTTGTCCTTGAGTCAGCAGTGCAGTAAGGATCATGGCTGACTCTGTGTGTGTGTGTGTGTGTGTGTGTGTGTGTGTGGTGCTGGGGATGGAACCCAGGGCCATGCATGGTCGGCCAGGGCTCTGCCGCAGAACTGCATTCCCAACCCTCTGACCTCCTGATTTTTATTCATTTATTTATTTTTGGTGCATGAAGTGTTTGGACATCTATTGATCCACTCATAGACTCAGCCCATCAGTGTTCAATTAGGGAAGGTTTGTGGCCTCCAGGTTGGCAGACTGCAGCTCTGTAAGCCGCCATCTTGACAAGGCAGCCGATGGCTTTATTTATGTAGAATTGCTGGTGTTCACTATGGTGGCCCTACATTTCCTTTTAGAGTAGACAATAGATTTTGAAGTTAAGTAATTAAGGGCATCTCAGGAAGAAGTATATCCATTTAGATGGGTCAACTCATTTCCCAACTTCATTCCTATTGTCCACTTAACCAGAAAGGAAGTGGTCCATACTTCTAAAAATCATTACAGGGCTGGTCATAATTTTGGCCACGGTACGTACGCAAATACACAGAGTGGCTCATGCTCAGATAAGGGTGAGCTAAATTCCAGAAACAGTTGTGAAATTACTTGATGGTTAAGACCTTCTGAAAGCAAGAGTTACTGGGAAGGATAATGTGGATGTTTTTTGTAGTAAGATTTACTGGACAAAGTGTTTTAATTCAATTGATTATTCATTTTAGTCATCATTTATTAAGTGGCAACATATCATCATTTTTTTAGAAGCTACTCATAATTTCCAAGTCAACTCAGATTTGCACTGCTAAAGTCTAAATTAACTGAACAGATACAGTAATACCCAAACAACAATACATTGTTGAGTTCCTAATATGACAAAGTTTAAAATGTTTTTGTGTTTCATAAAGATTAAAATTATATGCACACTTTTGGAGACCATGGTAAAGGGGCATGAACTTCGGAATTAGAAACAGTTGGCTTCAGATCCTTAAAATTAACTTAGGTATCAGCTTTGACATCTATAACTTTTAGAAGATATGACTATCTATGTTAAAAGATTGTGGTCAATACAAGTAACAATAAATGTTGATGAGGTTGTGGGGGAAAGGTACATTCATACATTGCTGATGGAACTGCAAATTAGTGCAACTACTCTGGAAAGCAGTATGGAGATTCCTCAGAAAACTTGAAATGGAATCACGATTTGACCCAGGTATCCTACTCATCAGCATATACCCAAAGGACTAAAAATCAACATACTATAGTGATGCAGCTACTTCAATGTTTATAGCAGCTCAGTTCACAATAGATAAGCTATAGAACCAATCTAGGTGCCCTCCAGCAGATGAACAGATAAAGAAAATGTGATATATATACAGAATG
>NW_025999941.1:17695577-17716156 GCF_001458135.2 Marmota marmota marmota
AAGAAAATGTGATATATATATATATATATATATATATATATATATATATATATATATATATACACTATGTGGAATATTACTCAGTCATAAGGAAGAATGAGATTATGGCATTTGTCAGTAAACAGATGGAACTGGAGACTATCATGCTAAGTGAAATAAGCTAATCCCAAAAACCCAAAGGTAACATGTTCTCTCTGACATGCAAATGCTAACCCACAATAATGGGGTGGGGAAGAATAGAAATTCATTGGATTAGACAAAGGGGAATGAAGGGAAGGGAGGAGGATGGGAATAGGAAAGACAGTGGAATGAACAGTTCATTACTTTCCTATACTCATTCATATGTGAACACACGACCAGGGAAACTCCATATCATGTCCAACCACAAGAATGGGAAGTTAGAATCTATGTACGTAAAATATGTCAAAATACATCCTACTGTCATATGTATCTAAAAAAGAACAAATAAAAAATTTTAAAAGAAAAGATTGTGGCCAAGCAGAGATGATTTAGTGCAGCACAAATTTTCAGCAGAATTAAGCATGTGGCAAGGTCTCAGAATCTACTTATTATTGAGGCGCTGCAATTTACAGAGTTCCACCCCAGTAAACCATTATACATTGGAAAGGCCATAAGTCAAAATGCATTTACTACATCTGACCTACCGAACATCATAGCTGAGACTCAACAACCATAATAGGCTCAGAATACTCACATTTAGTCTATCCTTGGGCAAAATCATCTAAGACAAAGCCTGTATCTCACATACAGGGCTGGGGCTGGGGCTCAGTGGTAGAGCACTTGCCTAGCATGTGTGAGGCCCTGGGTTCGATCCTCAGCACCACATACAAATAAATAAATAAATAAATAGATAGATAGATAAAGGTAATGTGTCCATCTGCAACTAAAAAACTTAAACAACAACAACAAAAAAAAAACTCATGTACACACACATGATAGGATGCAAAACCACAGAAAACTCAAAACATAATATCCCAAACCTCTGGCAGCATAGGACATAGCAGGGACTGAGATTTCCTCCACCTTGTGATTTTGTGGCTCCCTGGGAACAGCGCCCAGTGTCCCCCAAGAATAGCATATCATCACCCCAGGCAAGATCCAAGTCAAAACTCAAAGCTCAGTTTCTACAGAAGGTATATTGTTTTGTGAAATCATCATAAGATAGGGGTCTTGGTACGACCACTAGGTAAAGACAAGGTTTATCTTCAGGGTATATAAAGTGAATTTTTCCTAAGTGGTTGATATCTGTGCCAAATATGTGAGTTGGTTCCATTATCTGTGATGTTTAAGAAGAAAAATGACACGCAGAGAAAAGTTTATTAGGGATGAGTCAGTGTGAAATATTTGAATTTCTGTCAATCTTACTCCCCAAATGAAAACATTTTATTATTATTTTTTTCTTTTTGGAATCAAGAATTGCATAAAGGGACACTTAACTACTGAGCCACATTCTGAGCCCTTTTTATTTGTTATTTGGACACAGGGTCCATCAAGTTGCTTAGGGCCTCACTAAGTTGCTGAGGCTGGCCGTGAACTTGCAATCCTCCTGCCTCAGCCTCCCAAGCCACGGGGATAAGAGGCATGTGTCACCTGCCTGGTCTATTTTCATTTTTATATTTACTAAGCACCCACAGTGTGTGACTGAGGATCTACAGAGCCCAGGGAGACATAACTCCTGCTTTTCACTGAAGTTACCTGCTAAAAATACAGGACGTACTTGAAATGCGACTCTTTGGGGATGAGGATTACTTGTGTCACTTACCTTCGTGCCAGGAGAAGGCAAGTATGCCTTCCTTCTCTTCTCGTCTTGTCCTGAGGGCTTGTGGTTTTAACGAGATAAAAATTCAGCCACTTTACATGGGCGTGAGTCTTTCATTTGAGTGAGCAGAAAGTAAGTTGTTCTGATGATGAAGTTTGACATTTTGTCACACTGAGGCAGGTTAGAGAGTCCATAATCACTGCAGCAAAAATCACTATCATTTGTTAAGCACTTTCTGAGGGTTGGGCACCTTGCTAGGTATTCTTACATCTGACCCACAGAGTAAAATGCACTTTTAACTCTATTTCACCTCCTTGGGCAACGAGGCTTAGAAATGCTGAGCCACTTGCCCCAAACACAGGGGCAAAGCCCAGATTTAAACACATTTTATTATTTTAACATACACCTGTTCCAGTCGGTTTTTCACTGCTGTGACCAGAAGACCTGACAAGAACCAGTTCAGAAGAGGAAAAATTTATTTGGCTCCCTGTTATGGTGTGGATGTGAGGTGTCCCCAAAAGCTCATGTGTGAGACAGTGCAGGAAGGTCCAGAGGAGACATGACTGGGTGGTGAGAGCCTTAACCCAACCAGTGAATGAACCCCTGATGGGATTAACTGGGTGGTGGCTGGAGGCAGGTGGGTGTGGCTGGAGGAGGGGGCCACGGGGAAATAGGACAGCTCTGCTCACCAGGAGCAAAATATAAACCTCAGAGGTTCACACCCAGGGACCCACCTCCTCCAGCCTCTCCCCCCTGCCTAGTTAATCCAAATCAGTGGTCAAGGCTCTCATAACCCAGTCATTTCACCTCTAAATGTCCTTGGATTGTCTTACACATGAGCTTTGGAGGGGGGACACCTCATATCTAAGCCCTAACACTACCCTTGTTAAAGAAAATGAAAATGCAAACCAGGGCTGAAGATTCCCGGGGCAGAGAAGCCTGTGTAGGCCTCAGCCTTGCTTGATTTGCAAGCATTTGTGAAACATGAATTATAAGAAACTCGAGTTTCTTACAATCAGCCCCATTAAGGACAAATAGAACTTGGGCTCAACAATCAGAAGAGGCAGACAGACTTAATGCTGGGTGCCCGGGGCCTTTCCCACAGGATAGACCCAGGAGGCAACTGTAACCAAACACTTGCTCCAGTTGCTTCTGTGTCACCCCTGGGTGGGGCTTCTGAATCCCTTTGGATTGGAGCTGCCCAATTCATGAATTGCTATTGGTTCAAATAAACTGTTCAAAGTGCTATTGTGCCTCATCTGACCTTTTTAACACTCCTTAGCTCAACTAAAGAATATGGAATGTTCTCGAATGCAGATGCCTGCTGCTCTTGGATGTCTTACCTGCCATCATTTTTTCCCATAGGTAAAGTGATGATTAAGAATGATATTAAACCTCGAGGCCCTTCATGTCTGGGGCTGGCAGATGTACTAATCCATCACAGCTCTCTTATCCAATGAGCCTGGACTTGGCCTCAGTCTTCTCCACTGTCCCTGAAGAAGTCAGTCTCCACCAAGTGAACAGAGTTAACACTCAAAATCTATTGGACACCCTTGTGGCAGCACCTTGACTGTGACTCCATTAATACACACATGACACCATATTTTCATGATCTGCTTTTCATTTCCCTGGTATACTTCGAGACTTCTGTGATAGGACCATTCATCTTCCTGTGCGCAGTGTGCCATATGACATGCTAGACACCCAGTAAAAGTTGTGTTGGATTGAATATAAGTCAGAACTTTTTGTGTAAACCTATTTGACTATCAGATGCCACACGTATGTCATTGCTTAATAATTAGAAGAGCTGACATTCATCGAGCACTGACCCAGTGCCATGGACTAAGCTAAGCAGTTCATGTGTATTTTTTGTTTAATCAAAACATGACACAAAATATTACCCCCCCCCATATACAAACAATGATATTTAAATTCAGAGAGCTTAAGTGAGTTGTAGAAGATTATAGGACTCAAGTATTCTGAATCCTAAAACTAACCTTTTTTTTTTTTTTTTTGTACCAGGGATTGAATCCAGGGGCAAATAACCACTGAGCCATATCTCCAGCCTTTTTTTTTGTATTTTATTTAGAGACAGGGTCTTGCTAAGTTGCTTAGGGCCTCAATAGGTTGCTGAGTCTGGCTTTCAACTCTCAATCCTCCTGCCTCAGTCTCCTGAGCTGCTGGGATTAGAGGCGTGCACCACCATGCCCACCTAAAATTAAACTTTTAATCGCTACACTGGTTATAACAGAAAACTCACATAAAATATATTTTCTCATCCCACAGTACATCCATATTATGATACGACTGTTTAGCATAGGTACTCAATTACTCAGGTAACTGCTGATCATTACTCCAAGCCATAACCATCCGGTATTTCTCACTATTCCTCTTAGAGTCAAAATAAAATAAAATAAAAAGATGAGAACTGAATTAACATCTTGGACAAGCCTCTCTCCTTTTCCAATTTCTTTCCACAGAACCATGTCCAGGCCTATCCCTAGTGGCCACTGTGATGGGTGCCATGGGGTACAAACACGAACAGGACTTATTCTCTGACACCAGAGGACTCACAGTGTAGTGGAGGGCCAGCCACGTAGTGACAGGAGGCCTTCCATCGAGAGAAGCAGGTGATGCCCTGGGTGAACAGGCTTCGCCTAAGAGAATCTTGAGTAGGGAAAAGTCACCCGTGGGGGACTCTGGGAGGAAGAAAGGACACGCCACCGAAGGGACTTCTGTAGCCTCGTGCTTTCAATATAAATCTGGGCTCTGCAGATGGGGCTATTGGTTTCAAAGTCCTCAGTCTGTACCTTTTTATTCCTCTCTCCAAATGCTCCAGGACTTTCCAAATAGGACTCTCAGCAGCTGTGCCCTGGCCCATGAGCATTCCAGGCGCTGAGCCTACCGTCGTCCATATGCTTGCTCCATCAACACATGGAAATATTCTTCTATTTATTTATTTATTATTTTAACGCCGTGATTGATCATGGTTGTTGAAGGGGACCATGAGGTTTTGAGGATTTCAGCACACCTTTTACATCCCCTGAGGGTCCGCCTTCTGAAAACAATGAATGCCTCATGAGCCCTATTCTTTCAGAACTGAGACCTTCAAACAGAGGCACGTAAACTTTCCCCAATTTCCTAGGAAAGACATTATTCAACTGTCCTCAAGTGACGGATGGTCTAATAATCCGCAAAAATGTGTTGCTTTCGCGCTGAGGTCAGTCCTGTTCTACAAGGGTTTGCACTCACACAAGGGTACCATCTGGAGCTCACATCCTCCGTCTCGAGCTTCAAATAAATCCTGATTGGCCTCAGAAATGTTTGCCAACAGTCTGCTGGCTACAAAGATGGCTGGCTTCCCCCCTTGGAGGCATGCCTTTGCAATATACGACGTGTAGTAGACACTTAATAAATGACTGTCTATTAGGGTCTTCTTTAGAATGTTATACCAGATACCTGTTGGGTATCAAAGGTTGGGCAAGCACAGCTGTATCCTTTTTGTGGGAAGACGGATCTGGCAAGACTACAGATTTTGGGGGGGGGTCGGGGGCTGGAGCATCCTAATCCAAATTAAAGTCTTATGTGCTCTATCAACATTCTGACTCAATACCTCAGCAGTTTCTTTAGCAAACATTTTTTCAGCTCTCGGAATTTATCAGTCTGGGACACACTGTGATGTGGTTTTTTTGGTTTTATTTTGGGTACCAGGGATGGACCCCAGGCGCTTAACCACAGAGCCAAATATCCCCAGCCCTTTTTCTTTTTTTATTTAGAGTCAGGGTCTGGCTTGAGTTGCTTAGGGCCTCACTTTTGCTGAGGCTGGTTTTAAACTCGTGATCCTCCTGCCGCAGCCTCCCGAGCTGTTGGGATGACAGGTACACAACACAATGCCCGGCTCACACTGTGAGATGATGATGTAGGTGTATAGAAGAGAAACCGATGGCCGCTGGAGGGTGGACTTCACATCGCCAAGGGACCCTGTGCGATTGTGTTCTGGAGAAGCCTGAGGAGCGCCTTGTTTCGTTCTGCCACAGAGCCTGCTGGTGGCATATCTGTGGCTATACCTTGCAAAGGACAAACAGGGCCTTGCTGCTTGTGCTTTCTCTTTGGGACAAAGCCTAAGGGGTATATATGATTTCCAAAGTGTCACACATGCCCCATCCTGGGTCCAGTGCATTCTGGAAAGTTCCCTGAAGTGAAGCTAATCCAGCTGCTCTTTTCTTTGGGTGCCAGCCACTTGTTGATCCCAGATGCTCCGAGCTCTGGTCTGCTTGCCAGGACTGGAAACGGACCACTCCTGTCCTTTGCGTTGACTTCCTCTCGAAGCAGGAAAGCACCCCCTCTTTTCAGGGGAGAGGCGAGGAGCTTTAATGCCTTTTCAAGCTTGATTCATAATCTTTGAAATCAATTCCTGGTAGGAGGTAGGCCTTATGTATACTCATGTAATTTTTTTTTTTTCCAGAAATAGGGAAATGAGTAACTCTCCAATATTGGGCCAGGAAGGAAATCTGGAACTTGAGCAGGTTTTTTGACTTTGGAGGGAACAATTATAAAAGCTTCATTAAATCACCTAGGATTCCCTTATTTAGCAATAACGATTTTGCCATTCTTATTTTTTTAAAAAAATCTCATCTGACTCTAACTTTGAAAATAAAATTGGGATAATGGTGCATAAAGTTTTAAAGAATGTATTTTGTCACTAAAAAAATCTTGCGACCATTTTCCCTATGTACTTGATTTCTGAATATTCTCAGACACCTGCAGGGCAGGGTTTGAGGTTCAGCGTGCCTAGCATGCGTGAAGCCCTGGGTTTAAGCCCAAGTACTGAAACAAACAAACAAAAACAACAAAAAAACTTGCTATTCGCAGCTTGGGAGGCTGAAGTTAGAGGATCGCAAGTTCAAAGCCAGCCTCAGCAACTTCCCAAGGCCATAAGCAACTCAGCGAGACCCTGTCTCTAAATAAAATATAAAAAGGGCTGGGGGTGTGGCTCAGTGGTTAAGCACCCCTGGGTTCAATCCTTGGTGCCCAAAACAGAAACAAACAATGCCCCCACCAAACAAACTTGATATCCAAGAATCATCTAATAATCCAAAGACACATGATATAAAATCGACCCATGATACACATCATGGCTGCCAACAGGAACACTCCAATTAGAAAGACCTGAGTTTGAATCCTAGTTGTTCCATGAAATGAGTAACCCAGCGTAAGCAAATATGTACATCAACAATCTGACCACGTCTTCTGAGCACCTGACGCATAGTAGGCAGCTGGCTTTGGGCCTGACATGTATTAATTTCATTTGATCCCTGCAATTCTTTGATACTAGTACTATAATTACTCCCTGTTTTGCAGATGAGGACGCAGAAGCTCAGGAGTGTTTAAGACTTCCTGAAGTTCGCAGAGTAAGCATGTGAACTTGATCTGGCCCGTGCCCACCTTCACCCCTGCCTCCCACCCTTCTGCTCCACTCATTGGAAATTTGGTCCCATTAGTCAGTTCCCCTAAACCCAGACTCCTTCCCACCCAAAGACTGGGTGCTGCCTGAAAATATGTCCCCCTCTTCCTCACCCTCCCCGCCTCCCTCCTCAGTTCCACGGGCTGCAGGCCGTCTTCCAAGTCCTCCTGAGGGGCTCTGCTGACCACCTACCCGTGCATCTAAATCACTTGTCAAAATGGGCACGGATGGGGCTGGGGTGGCGGCTCAGAGGGAGAGCACTCACCCAGCATGTGTGAGGCACTGGGTTCGATCCTCAGCCCCACATAAAATTAAAATAAAGATATTGTGTCCACCTCTAACTAAAAAAAAATTATAAAAAGGCACTGATTCACTTAGTAACTCTTGAGTTACACAACAACCTCCCCTTGCTAAACTGGGACTCAGTGAGGCCGGCGTCTGTATCACAGCCCTCAGTGAATGACTAACTCGCTAGTGACACATCCTTTTCAGTCCTGAAACCATGAGTGTGGTCGGTTCCCATCAGCTCATTTCTAATCCAAAATGACAACGAGGAAGATGGATGAAATGGCAGGACTTTCTTTGAGTGAGTAACTTCAGGGAGAAAGGGGCTATGAAAGCCCCCTCCACTCTTGGTTCCTCTGGGAAGAGAAGTTTGAACCTGCATAGCTCTTTTTTTGCCAAGAGAAGACAGGGATGGCTGTGGAGGCGGGGCTGTTGTATCCAAATGCAGCATGAAACTTCCAGCCCAGGAACTGTCACCAGTGGGATAAGGGATCCGTGAAGACCGATGTCGTCAGGTGCACGGGTTCCACACACCTCCTTGTGAAAATGGGCACGTTGCCTTGATCTTCAGGAAATGCTGTTAAAAACCCTGTCTTGAAATTCCAGGATGCCTATTAGTACACTGGGGACAGAGGTCCTACGGGGGGAAATCCATTTATTTGGTTCTAATTTTATTTTGCCATGTTTAGATGTGGAAAGCTGGCTGAGACTGCACCAGAAGCAGATCCTGAGATAAGGACTTGAGCAGTTTGATCTGAGAAGTGAATTCATAGAAAGCATTAGAAGAGGAGACAGGAGGTGGGATTGGAAATGGAAGGCAACCAGCGTAGCGTGCATTAATGAGCTTGACTTTTGTGGAAACTGGTTCTCAATCTTGCTGGGGACAGTTGGGCAGAACCAGAGGTGTCCTATATAAACAGTGAGGAAGCTAGGTGTTTATCCCTAGGTCCCCCGCCACCTTCTTGTTTTTCTTTCAGGATTCCCATTAATATCTGGCAGAAGTAGGTAATACCTGAGGAACAAAAATGGAATACAGAGGGCCCAACATGTCTAAGAAGGTTCATGGATTTTAAGAAACTGTGTGTTTTGGTCAGCCTTTTTGCCTATGAGCCCAAACTATGAGCCCAAATCAACTTTCCTACTTGGTCTTGTCAGGTATTTTTGCTACTGGGACCAAAATACCTGACAAGACCTAGCAGAAGAGTTGGTTTGGGCTCATAGTTTCTGAGGTTCAGTCCATGGTCGACCAACTCCACAGCTCTGGACCCAAAGTGAAGTGGAACATCATGGAGGAAGGGCCTAGAGGAAGAAAGCAGCTCAGGTTATGGCACCGGGAAACAGAGACAGAGCTTGACTCACCAGAGACAAAATATACACCCCAAAGTCATGCTTCCCCTGGTGACCTCCCTCCTTCAGTGATACCCTACCTGTCTACAGTCACCATCCAGTTAATCCATTCAAGTTGATTATTGTGCTGATTGAATTAAGGCTCTCAGAACCCCATCATTTCTCCTCATTGAGTCATGTATGTGCTTCTGGGGGGACACCTCACATCCAGACCATAACACTATGATTTAGCTGGACACACAGACCAACATTATGCCATAGCTGGTAAAACTCCAAAAGGGCCTTCTGCAAATGCCACCCAATGCCAAGCATAAATCTCAAGACTCAGCAGAAATAGCCCTGGAAATTTATAACGTGTGGGATGCTGTGTCAAGGAGACTTCAGGCTCTAAACCCAGAGTCGGGTTCTAACTTGGTCTGTTTGTCAAAGAAAGGGAACAGAAAGGGTGGCTTCTTAACAGTCCTGGGGCTGGTGAGGCCAGGCTGCCACGTAGGGATGGAGAGGGTCATAGACATGGAGCTACTAGGAGGTCAAACAATATAATGCCAACAAACCAGTAGAGAAAGCACTGTAGATGCTGTTAAGGTTATGAAGTCATTAAATATGAGAACGGAGTAGACAGCCACTGGGGGAGAGTGATATTAAGTTGCCTCCACAGAAGGTGAAATATGAGCTGACATTTCTTTGAGACAATCTGACAGAAAGAAGGGCATCTCAGGAGGAGAGAACAGCCAATCAGCAAATGCAAAGACCCATGATGAGCTGGGTACAGTGGCACAGTCCTATAATCCCAGGGGCTCTGAAGGCTGAGGCAGGAGGATCACGAGTTCAAAGGCAGCCTCAGCAAAAGCGAGGCCCTCAGCAACTCAGTGAGACCCTGTCTCTAAAGAAAATACAAAATAGGGCTGGGGACGGGGCTCAGTGGTTGGGTGTCCCTGAGTTCAGTGCCCCCCAACAAAAAAGACCCAAGATGAGAACAAGACAGAGCATCTGTGGGGTTGAGAGAAGGGCCTGGGGTATCATGACTGAGGAGGGGAGTGGGATTAGAAAGGCTGGCATCGAGGGTTGCAGGGTGGAAATTTGGTGTATTTTCTCCTCCATTTTCACTGGGTGGAAATTTGGTGTATTTTCTCCTCCATTTCCTTGCTCCTAAGGAAATAGCCCCAAGCAGCAGCAAAGGACACTCGCTGAGCTCCTCCGGATGCTCCAGGGGCTCGGATTTCTGAGCAGCCCTCAGAGGGAGAGCCATCGCAGGGTCTCAGTGCAGCAGCAACAGCGGTCCCGTCTGTGTCTCCTGCGAAGGTCTTAGGTGGTCTCACAAGCTGAAACCCACACCTAAGGCTGGGGTCACCCTGCTCTCTAAAGGCGCTCCTGTCCCTGTTCCCAGGGAAACAGGGCACCTCTTGGAGGGCCTACTTCTCACTGGACAGGAGTGGGCTGTGTTCATAGCGTGACCCTGCCAACGGGAGGCCTCAGGCCTCGCCCTCTTCTAGACTGCCTGCTGGTGACTGCAGGGAGTCAGAATTCCCAGGGGAGTGGCCACAAGGCATCCCAGGTGGCCCACAGGGACAACAGTGGAGGATCCATTTGGGGAATACGATTAGCCTTGAGTGGAAAGGAAGGCCGACTTAAAGTCTGGCAAGGTCAAGGGTAGGAGAAGAGAGGGAAGAAGAGGCCCAGCTCTTGCCCTTTGGGGACATAGATCTCATCCAGGGTGGCATCGCCTAGACAAACCTCCAGTCTCAATCACAAATGGACGCTGAAGGCCAGGCACGGTGGCTCACACCTGTCATCCCAGCAGCTCAGGAGGCTGAGTCAGGAGAATCATGAGTTCAAAGCCAGCCTCAGCAACTTAGTGAGGCCATAAGCAACTCAGTGACACCCTGTCTCTAAATTTTTTTAAAAAAATTGTTAATAAAAAAGGGTGAGGATATGGCCCAGTGCTAAAGCATCCATGGGTTCAATCCTTGGTAATAATAATAATAATAAGAAGAAGAAGAATAAAAATGGGGAGGGAGGGATGGGAAAGTAGCTCAGTGGTAGAGAGCCCCCAGTATAAATAATAATAATAATAATGATAATGATAATAATAATAATAATAGATATCCACGGTCCATACCTGTGATAGATTTCATGAACATTATTAAATGGATACATGCAGACAGAACCAGGCTATTTTTATTGCTTGGCAAGGGTCATTATCTACGGTCCCCCTAACTGTGCCCCGGGGCAGCAGACTCTCCTAGGCAAGCTCTGGCTGTGCTAAACTGTGGGCATTAAAGAGGCGGATTTCCTGGGTGCCAGACTCCCAGCTACATCACAATATCTTTTAAAACAAACCTTTTAAACCATCTCATGAAATAATAGCAGTTCAGTAAAAATTATTTAGAAAACAACCGTACACTAAAGGCAGATGAGGATCAGTGTGGAGAATGGATGACTGTTACCTGCGTCCCTCCCTCTGGACTATCGACTCTCCAGGCCACGCTCAATCCTGCCCCCTGCCCATGGTTGTCCCAGGGCTGATGCTGAGGCAGGCGTGGAACAGGGGACCGGTCAGCCCTGGCCAGCAAGTGTCTCCCCTGGGGCTTCGGCTGGAGCTGCTCAGAGACGCTCTTGTCGTCTGGGACTTGGGAGATGTGTGATTGATCCGAAGAAGACAGAAGAAAGCAGATTCCAGCTTTCTGGATGGAGACAAAGAAGGGTGGGAGAAGAAGGGCCCCTATGTCACTTCCCAGACCTGGGTCTCGTCATGCCTGGAACTGGGCATCTTTACATGTGAGCCATTGTGTTGCCTTTTACTTAATCTCATTTCAGTTGAGATTCTGTGGCTTACTTTGCCGAACCATCTAGAAATAGCCCTCCTGTCCATTTGTGGATCTCTCCTCGCAGCCTCCTTACCGCCCATTCTCTCTCCAAGTTTTTTTTTTTTAATTTTTTTTTTTTTTTTTACAAATTCCGATAGCTTTTCCCCTTCCTGATCCTGTTACAACACTTCCTCCTGGGGTTGGCATCTGAGACTTTACCACTTCATGGAGAACTCCCCCTGCCCCCGCCCCCCCTCTGCCACCCTCTGCCCCACAGGAAGGGGTCTGGAGGGTCCAGAACTCTCCATGACATCCACGCATTGTCACACGCTTCCACGCTCTGCTCTACACCCCTGGGCTGGAGGCTCAGCAGCTCTGAGAGATGGTGGCCAGAGGTCAGCTTGGACTCCCACCTGGGCTTTCAAATCACTTTCCGCTTAAAGTTTGCATTTTCCATAAACATCTTACTCCTTTTTTTTTTTTTAAGTGAAAAGGAATTCAGGGATGGGCATATGGTGAATTAACCGTGAACAAGAGACAGGCAACGTGAGGAAGGGTCTCAGGAACTGGAAACGAGGCCCCCAACGCATCTGAGTGCCAAGTGGCCACTGGGAGAGTGACTGACATTCCAACGGCGGCCACAGCGTGGGGACAGTCATACCCGTGACCCCTAGAGGAGATGTGAGGAGAGGTGGCTCTTGCCTTGTGGTTGGCATGGGGAGGGCACGGGCTGCAGTACACTGGCTGGTGACGGCAGCATTTGCTTGCTTGCTCTTCTGATGGCTCCAAATCACAGCCATGTTTGTTTTGCTCATCTCTGCCCTGAATTCGGAATTCTTTGTTTTTATTATCTCAAAGATAAACTGGGAAGAAAAATCCAACGTAAGGGGAATTTTTATAAGATAGAACATCCCTGGTTGTGCCACAATTAATTTAATAAAACCCAAAGTAGATTAAAGGAGGAATGTGTTTATGATAAAGGAAAAGACCCAGCTCAGAAAACAGACCTGGGCTGGAAACCAGGGTGCTGGGTCAGGCTGCTGCTCCTGATTCTTTTGGGGACTCAGAGCAAGTCATCTCACTGCCCTGAGGCTAATGTTCCCCTCTGCCTGGTGGTGACAGTAAGGCCCACTGTGTCCACCTTAGAAGCCATGAAGAAGAGCCAAGGAGATCATATGCTTTAAACTACTTAGATGTTTTCATCTCTACATCTAATATATATAAATATGATACATATATTATACGATCTATATTATATAAAATAATGCAACTATTTTATATAATATATATTAATATATGTATTAGAAAATAATGCAATTATTTGTTATATAAATAAATAATTCTTCATATAAAATATTTATTATTAATATTTATTATTATTATTATTAATAATATTTAATATTATTATTATTAATATTTATTATTCTATATATGCTATAATAAATTTATAATAAATGTAATAAATTAATAAATAAATATAAACAATAAATTTTATAAAATAATATGTAGCATATTATTTTATATAATATATAACATAATAATACTTATTTTATATATTACAGTATATCTAATACAATATATTATATATCATATATGATATAATAATCAAATTATATTATTCTATATAATATATAACACATGTTATATATATTATACAATTATATGTTATATATTATATATGCATATATTATTTGCTATATGTGTACTTTATGAACAACACTTATATGTTACCTAATAACATAATGGCAATATACTTTATTATATATTATAGTTATATATATAGTATATATTAGATATAATTTATGTAATATTTAATGTTATATTTTCTAGAGAATGTTATCTAAAAACACATGGTGATATAGTTTATTATATATATTATATTTATATGTATATATGTAATGAAACATAATAAATATAAAGAAGAGCCAGAATAAATCCATAATGAATGATATTGCCATTATGTTCTTAGAGAACATTCTCCAGAATTTGCAGAGGGATGGTGTTCGGTACACACCAGTAGATGGTGTTACTGTCATAAATCCTAGTCACTTCCCCGCTCCGTCCCATGACAGCTCAGTGGCTGTGTGGGGGGAAGAGATGCAGACCTGTCGTCTGACACTTGGAGATTTGGACCCAGCTCTGGCCTCATGATGGATGGATGAGAGCAGCCTTTCATCCTGCTCACATCCTCTGTGCTTTGGGGACCAGGCAACCCCTTCCTGGTTGGTGGAAACCTTTTTGTGAGACACCAGGTATGAACACCTCCATCACAACAAGATATCACATTTGATGGTTGATGCATCTAGTAATGACAGTAACATCATAAAAGCTATCATTTTGGGAGACCTTTCACTGTCTTGGGTGATACTGCAAAGCCATCCCACATATTAACTCAGCAATGATCACAACAATGCTCTGAGGGAGAGCTTGCCCCCAGCATTACCTGACTGGTGGCACTTATCACACTTGCTGTATGAATGTCACTCTTCTAAATGGTTCAGGTTTACCAACCCTTAACAGTTTTAGCAACACTAGAGTCTTCATTTAGTTAATTTTTTTTAATAAAAGGATGCTCAGTTGTCATAGTCAACTTAGCTGTAGCAAAATGCTTGAAGCTAGGCAATTTATAATAATAAAAAAATACCAGAGAGCAGGGAATTTAAGAATGGAAGTTTATTTGGCACAGAGTTCTGGGACCTGGGATATCTACAAATATCAGGTAGTTGGGCATGAGTGTCCTGGCTCAGTCTCAGGATACTCATGCCTGACTTGTCCTTGTCACATCATAACTTGGTGGAGGACATCACATGGTGAGACCAAGCAAGCATGCTTGCCCTGTCTCTCTTTGTTATTATGTCACTAATGTCATGGGGCCTGAACCCTATGTCCTCATAGAATCCTAATCACCTCCCAAGGCCCATCTCCAAATATTATTAATATGTGAATTTGGGTGTTTTGTCTGTAAGACATAAACTTTTAAGGGACACCTTAAAACCACAGCAACAATTAAGTTGGTTTAGATGTGAGGTGTTAGGATGTGAGGTGTCCCCCACAAGCTCACATGTGAGACGCTGCAGGAAGGTCCAGAGGAGACATGACTGGGTTGTGAGAGCCTTAACCCAACCAGTGAATGGATCCCTGATGGGATTAACTGGGTGGTGGCTGGAGGCAGGTGGGTGTGGCTGGAGGAGGGGCATTGGGGGCGTGGCTTTTGGGTCTCTATTTGTCTCTGGAGAGTGGAGTCTCTCTCTGCTTCCTGATCACCATGTGAGCTGCTTCCCTCCACCACACTCTTCCTCCATGACGTCCTGCCTCCCCTCGAGCCCTGAGGGATGGAGCCTGCTGTCTGTGGACTGGGACCTCTGAAACCATGAGCCCCCAAATAAACTCTTCCTCCTCTACAGTTGTTCTAGTCGACTCCTTTTAGTCACCACAGTGAAAAAGCTGACTAAAACAGTTATATTTTCAGATAAATGTTTATTATAAGGGTGTTCAGTTAATTGCTTACCTGAAATTAAAATGAAAAGTAGCTGGGCAACCTATAATTTATCTGGCAACCTGATCCTTGAGAGCTAAGATGGGAACTGATCTAGCTCTGTTGCTAAGGGAACTTAGAAAATGGGAATTACAGCCACTATTGTTACGTTCAGGTCATTTTGACATTTGTTTTCAATTACTCCTCTAGTCCAACTGAACGCAGAGCTATGTGCAGGAAAAGAATAATTATGATATTAATAATACTTTAGAACTGTACCTCTGTAACTCTTTCACAAAGTTTGGATTAGCTAAATAGACTCTCATAACAATCCATTAAAACAAATATGCTCATTTAATTAATGAGAAACCCGAGCCTCGGGGCCATTAAATAATTTGCCAAAGGCGTACAACTAAAACAACTAAGTAGAATGTTGTATTTGAGTCTCTAGTGAGGAGGACATCCATGCTATTGCAAATCAGATTTTAAAAAGAAAATATTAGCTGAGGTAAGAGTTCGGAGCCGTATTCCAACTTTTTATTAGTGGTGAGACATTTCCTAAAACTTAAGGCACAGTCACCTGGGACAGTCAAACCAATCAGTATCAGAAGAAAAGGAGGAGGGAGAAGACATCTCCTTCTCATAAGGCATATGGAAAAATAAGTCAATTGAACAAGGTTCTGCTTGCAACCAGGAAGTGACAGAGCTAAGACACTCCAGTCTTATAAGACTCTACTCTATCCTTATGACAAATATCTGACACATGTGCTACCATGCCCTTTCTTGTGTTGGTGCAGACATTACTAGTTGATCATGGATCTCTTTCCCTTATGGGTCTGGGGATGACTGACACAATCCTATATACACATTACTCTGGAAAGTCAATACTCACCAATTGCAGCTGACACTCAACGTCATATCTATCATCTCCTTCACTATCACCTCTTTCTGCTCCACATTTTTTTTTTTTTTGGTACCAAGGATTGAATCCAGAGGTGCTTAACCACTGAGCCCCATCCCCAGCCCTTTTTAAAAATATTTTATTTAGAGACAGGGTCTCTCTGAGTTGCTTAGGGCCCCACTAAGTTGCCGAGGCTGGCTTTGAACTCGCGATCCTCCTGCCTCAGCCTCCCGAGCTGCTAGAATTACAGGCTTGTGTGCGCCACCGCACCCGGCTGCATCTTCATCTTAATGGCTGCGGTGACACTAGTGACACATAGTCCACCGTGCATGCTGTCGTGCTACTTTACAAGGTTTGCTTGCTGTCTCCCAGAAATGGAATCCATCTAAGACGCGCTGGACCAGAGGCTGCAGTTCAACTGCCACTTATAAAGAGAGGCTGTCTGGCGAACATCCCAGAGCCTTCTGCCACCCAAGCAGTGGCAAAGCCACCGTTTCCAAAGCCTTGACATTGCTGGGATGGTCTGCTGCTCCCCGCAGGAAGAGAACTGCTCAAGACCCGCTGCCAATAGCAGAGGCTGAGACTTGCCCCTGGGTGAGGGCTTGGTTGTGTCCTTAGACAGCAAGTTCTCAGGGGCATAATGACTGGGTCGAGACGGGGCGTGCCCAGGGATCATGACACAGAACACATTGGGAAGGGTCATTATGCGGACTTCCCAGTCTGTGAACCAAGCCCCGTGGCTTCACCTCTCTGTGCCCCCAGTTCCCCTGTTCCCCCTTTCTACTCAAGCCCACGTAGAACCATGATTTCTTCAGTTTCCCAAGAGAAGAATTTCAGACCTAGAAGGACACACCCAAGGCATTGCTAGGAAAGTTCAGGAGCAGACCATGAACTGGGTTAGGAATGAGCACAGTCAAAATTAGACCAGGGCGGGGAGCCGGGAGAAAAAGGAAACATTATTCTTTAAACATATCGATTTCTCTTCTTTCTTTCTTTCATCTTTCTTCTTCTTCTTCTTTTTTTTTGGACTGAAGATTTACCCAGGGGGCACTCAACCACTGAGCTACATCCCCAGCCTTTTTTTTTTTTTAGACATTTTATTTAGAGACAGGGTCTCGCTAAATTGCTCAGGGCCTCACTAAATTGTTGAGGCTGTCCTTGCACTCACGATCCTCCTGCCTCAGCCTCCTGAGCTGCTGGGATTACAGGCGTGTGCCTCCTTGCCCAGCGTAAACATGTCTATTTCTAAGCAAATAGGACTTGCAGACCTTATGAATAAAATTGCTAAATTATACCAAGCCCCTAAGCTCGCCTCAGAATCAGTTCGTTAGGGTCAAAACACACATTGGGGAGAAGGAAAATATTATGGACTGTCCACAGACAAAGCAAAAATGAAAAAAAGCATGGGGAGATGGCCAAGGGCAGAGGAAATCGGATTGGCAGCCATGAGAGGGGAGGGAGCAAGACCAGAGACCAGACAAGTGATACAGGAATCTGTGCTATGTGCTCATCTGAGGAGCCAGAGTTGGATTTCTAGACGCTGACATGGGTGGTAGCGAGGCGTTTAGACAGATGTCCAACGAGGGCAGACAGAACCTCAGCTCGTCGCTGACTAGCTCTGTGGCACCAGGAAGCCACTTTCATCTACAAAATGGGAAAGTTCCCAGTAACTGTCCCATACTCGTGTTTTGAGAAACATGTGAGATCATCTGTCTGGTACCTAAATAACCTCATAAATGGAAATTATCACTGTTATCTAAATACGCTCACAGTATATTGCTGATTTTTTTTAATAAAGCTAAAGCATGCTATTAAGCGATCTTTTTTTGGGGGGGGGGGCGGTAGGAGAACTGGGGATTGAACCCAGGGGCACTCAATCACTGAGCCCCATCCCCAACCCTGTTTTGTATTTTATTTACATACAGGGTCTCACTGAGTTGCTTAGGGCCTTGCTTTTGCTGAGGCTGGCTTTGAACTCTAAATCCTCCTGTCTCAGCCTCCTGAGCCGCTGAGATATAGGCATGCACCATCATGCCCAGCTTAAATGATCTTATTTATAGAAAATGATATATATATACTATATAATAATTATATTATATATTATATTATCATATATGCATGCATGTGAGTGTATATATACTCACAAAAGTAAATAAATAAATAAAAGCCTTGAAGGATGCTGACCTGAAAGTATTAATAGTCACCGGCAGCAGAAATGACTTTTATCTGCCTTATATATTATGTATTAATAGGTATTTATCTTCATATGAGTTTTATTTTCTGATTTATTTTTTAAATTTGTTTTCATTGGTGACACAGGACAGGCGAATGCACTTCGATACATCAGAAAGCATTGTTTTTAGAAGACAATCAACATGCAATTGTAAAAGGACCCAATCAAACAACTTCTGACCTTGAAGCAGGAGGCGAAACGTGGGGTCTAACAAACAGAGCAGAGTGGCCTTGGCGAAGGAGCTGACATGGCCAAGACAGCGTGCATGACAAAAGGGAGGGACAAAGAAAGAAAATGAGAATTTCTGAAAGAGGTGACAGGTGCGGGGACAAGTGTGGGTGACACAAAATGGGACAAGCTGTACAGGCAGCTCACCATGGAATACTCTTCCTGGCACCCCAGAGGTGACCCGCCTCCCTTGGTCCTCGGTGGGATCAGGTGCTTGGGTGGCATCCTCCACAAGGGGAAATGCAGCCCTTTGTTCCTAGCTGGGCTGGTCTGCATCACAGGTGGCTCAAGTTTGGATAAATATAAATTTCTCCTGAAGGGAAACGTTAGAGCTTCTTTTCTAAGTGAAGAGGAATTCACAGGGCCACCTTTGACGGCAGTATTCTCAGCATTAGGATATAAATGCAAAAAATATGAGACAGACTTGCCCCAGGGATTGAGGTTCTGAGCCTATCATTTGATCCAGGACGTTCTCTCTGAACAGAGAGAGAATAGGAATTTATTACATTAGCCCACTTGCAGTGCATACTCACAGTATGATTTTTCAACCAACATTTGATGGGCAAAAATAACTTTCTTGCTTTTCTATCTATCTCTTGAAGAGGATTTTTTTTTTTTTTTGTACTGGGATTGAACCCAGGGCCACTTAACTACTGAGCCACATCTCCAGCCCTTTTTTAAAATATTTTATTTAGAGACAGGGTCTTGCTGAATTGCTTGGGGCCTCGCTAAGTTACTGAGGCTGGCTTTGAGCTTGAGATCCTCCTGCCTCAGCCTCCCCAAGCCACTGGGATCACAGGCGTGCACCACTGTGCCCCGCTTGAAGAGGCTTTGACAAGGTATAAAGCATCTGAAACTCACTTCTTTCAACTTCTGCATGAAACCATGAGCTCAGGGGTCTGAAGTAACTCTGGGGCTGGAGGATCCACTCCCCAGGTGGGTTGTTCACAGGGCTACAAGATGGTGCTGGGGACGGCTTCAGCTTCCTTCCACACAGGCTTTTCCAAAGGGGCTGCCCATGTGTCTTCCAGCATGGTGGCTGGATTGGGGCAAAGCACATTATCTAAAAGACTAGGGTAGGAACTTCAGTGCCTTTTATGACCTAATCTGGGAGTCATGACGTAACTGTGGAGGTCAGCCTGGATTCACTGTGGGAGGGCGTGACCCAGAAAGGCCAGGAATGTTGGGGGGCCATCTTGGAAAGCTGGCTTCTGTGGGCACCAATATATGCTGACACCTTCCAGGGCCTGTATTGCAACAATGTTGGACAGGAATTATCCTTGGATCAGAGGTCATCAAAGCCTCGGGGGACTGGTTGGAAATTTTGAATAATCATAAAAGCAGACACAGCCTGGTCTTGAGACTGGTGTGTGTGTGTGTGTGTGTGTGTGTGTGTGTGTGCGTGCGCACACATCCGTGAGTACAATTTGACCTCTAAGGTATGTCTGGGATCTATTTTCCAGTTATTTCTAAGCTCAGACCCTTCCACCAGAACTGAATGGAATATCCATGAATTGATTAATTCTTGCAACAAAGTATCTACAGGGTACCTCCTGAGCATGGGTCCCTGATCTATCCTCACCTCACAGTGACTGTCCCCGTGAATACCAGAAATACTTGCCTGATTGATGAATTACAATTTCTCACAAGAAAAACAAAAGGGAATATGTTGTGAAGACTAAAATTAGCCAGGCAGGGACATGATTTTAAACTAAGAAATGTTGAGTCAGAACTATCCAGGGAAATGTGGGCGGGGGATGGAGTTGCAGGTAGAGTGAAGAGTCTATACAAAGGTCATGGGGCAGGAATATGTCAGGGAACTGCAAATTCTAAACTCCCTGCCCAATATTTTGGGAGTTACTGATAACTGTGATCCACTTGGATTTAGGGCTTGATGGGGTGGGGGAGTCCTAATGCTTTAAGAGAAAATTATTTCTTCTTTTGGCTCAGGATAAAGATGAATTATTTGTTTTCCAGCTAATACCCCAAACATCAAGACAAAATGATGGAGCACATCTTAGCAGAGAACTTCTCTTGTATCAGAAAAAAAAAAAAAAAA
>NW_025999941.1:17716175-17857494 GCF_001458135.2 Marmota marmota marmota
ATATATATATATATATATATATATATATATATATATATATATATATATATATATATCAATCAGAATTAGAACAGGAAAAACTTTACTAGGGATTTTATTGCTAAAAGCTTTTGTAATTTTTAATGCCTCAAATTAAATAGTGGGTATTTTAATTAAAAGTGGGTATTTTAATCTCATGACTACTGGTATCAAAACCATCATTTTATACCAGCAAATAATTTCTCAGCTATTCAGACAATCCACTTTGTGTCTTTTCTGTGCTCTGAAGGAAACTCAGATACAGACATCATAAACTGAACATAAGCAAAAACCACGTCATGGTCCCTTTAAGATAAGGCTGGCAGAGTTTAGCCAGAAGTTACTGAGTGTTCCAGAAATGACATTCTGTGCTCGGCAGTAAGACGAAGAGCTTTTTCCGTGTGTGTTTTCTTCCCTCCCATTTGGTTACAACAATGAGTCACCATTACCTGCAAAGCTAGACATGTAGATGCACTTCTCGTGCCAGCAAGGCAAGGTACCAGTTGGCCAAGATTTTAAATAAGCAGGGGAAAAAATGTTCAATTTACAGATTTAATTAAACATGAAAGCTTCCACAGAGGAAAATCGGTCCCCTAGCCACCATTCTGCATTAAAAAAATATATATATATATCTCTACTGATCTTCTTTCTAAAGAGGCTATACATATTGGTGCATTAACTTTTTTTTTTAGAACTAATGAATTTTAAAAGTTGCAGGGTACAGAAAGAACATACAAAATCAGTTTTTGCTTTTCAATGCATTCAGGAGAGTTCTAATTTGGCGGGTAGGGTGGGGGATACCAGGGATTGAACCCAGGGGCACTCAACCACTGAGCCCCATCCCCAGCCTTATTTTAGATTTTATTTAGAGACAGGGTCTCATTGAGTTGCTTAGGGCCTGTTGCTAAGTTGCTGAGGTTGACTTTGAACTCCAGATCCTGCCTCAGCCTCATGAGCTGCTGGGATTATAGGCGTGTGCCACCACATCCAGCCCTAATTTTTTTTTTTTAATACATGACAGTAGAGTGTATTTGCGAATATCTACACACATGGAGTCTAACTTCCCATTCTTGTGGTTGGACATGATGTGGAGTTTCTCTGATCCTGTGTTCATAGACACAGGAAAGTTCTGTCCCATTCATTCCACTGTCTTTCCTATTCCCATCCCCTCCCTTCCCTTCATTCCTCTTTGCCTGATCCAATGAACTTCCACCCCCCTCCCCTTACTGTGTGTTAGCATCTGCATATCAGAGAGAACATTTATCCTTTGGGTTTTTTTTTTTGGGGGGGGGGATTGACTCATTAGCATGATAGTCTCCAGTTCCATCCATTTACCAAGAGCACTCATTTTTAATGATTTATATAAAGTATCCATTTGTCCCCAGATCAGAAAACCTGAATCATCAACGAATAATCCAAACAAAACTCCCAAGTCTTGTCTGATCGTGGCCCATCTCTGAAGGCGACTTGAGTCAACTCATTTACACCAGGGCTGTCTCTTGTGCCCACCTGTCTTTGGCTCCCATGACGCACAGAGAAGGTGAGGTCATGGAAATCCAGGCTCACAGCCTTCCTACAGACCTAAGGACTCCGTACAAAAGACACACCCGCCCTGAGTTCCCTGCTAAGACAACCCTCTCCCCAGCCCCTCTCCCCCAAATGAGATCTTCCCAGCCAGGAAACCTGACTCTTAGTTCCTTAATGCTTCAGGCATGCAGAGCAAAGAGCAGCTCTTTCTCTCCTATAGTTTAGACAAGACCCACCATGTGAGCTGCACAGTTAGAGTTTCCCCTCTTTGTCTCGGTGAAACTGAGAAGCCAGGCAGGATTGAATAAGAGGGTCAACGCATCCTTTATCTTTCCTGAAATAAAGGTAAGAGTGAATAGGATTGTGAGCACACGCTTTTTTACAAACCTCTCTTCACGAAACTAATATGAAGTTCTCTATTTATTTCAACATATCCATTGGGTTCCCAGGGCAGGGGTGGACTGGCTCCTAAGTGACTCCAAGATCTCTTTGGTGTCTGCGTTCTCAACTCTAATTACGTTTCAAGTCCTGAAGCCCAGTTTTCTCAATTTTAATGAAATGTGTCCAAACGTGACTTCCGTGACTAAGTGACAAAGGATATGCTCTCGGATACTGGAGTTGGTGATAAGATGAGCTGACAGCTTCGTAGCCAGAGTTGAAAGCAGAGGATTGGAACCCCAAACAGAGAGGGGAGCATATTTCCTTGTGTAGAAACCAGTCAGCCTGTTTTTTAAGAAAAAATGGAGAGACTGGGGGAGAATTTTCAGTTTCACTAAAGGAAATCTTCCAGGAGCACATTGTTCAACAGAAACATTACCTAAACGAGACTGTTTGTCTAGCAGACCAGAACTATTTTTAATTCTATGTTCTGCACTATTAGTACTCAATAAATTGTTAGCAGCAATATTCCAACTGTGATAAGAAGTCAAGTACATTCTTTGTGTCAGTATCTGCATTTACTGGTTGCTTTCTTTCTTTCTTTTTGGAGGGGGCAGGGGTACTGGGGATTGAACCCAGGGGCACTTAACCACTGAGCCCCATCCCCAGCCCTATTTTGTATTTTATTTAGAGACAGGGTCTCCCTGAGTTGCTTAGGCTTTTGCTGAGGCTGGCTTTGAACTCATGATCCTCCTGCCTCAGCCTCCCAAGCCACTGGGATTACAGGTGTGTGCCTTCACACCTGGCTTACTGGTTGCTTTCTTGAATAGAGAAGTCATAATGGACAAAGGCAGGTACTTTTGCAGGGACAGCCATGTTCAAGTCTACTTATTTATTTCTATACCACCTACAAAAAATTTCTATTCTTTTTTTATTTTCTTGTTGAATTTCTCTAATATGTTGGATCCTCAATACAAGTCTCCATCTTTAACTAGAATTTTCATAAATTCTGAAATATATTTCCATAAAGAAGACAATGAGTGGGGCATGGTGGCACACACCTGTAATCCCAGCATCTTGGGAGGCTGAGGCAGGAGGACTGTGAATTGGCAAGGGGGCAGTGGGGTATGTGCTGGCACGGGGCTGGGTGACAGGGCTCCCCCGGGTTGATGTGCAGATCTCATGGGATGCTACCAAATTTAAATTCGGATTCCTGGGAACTATGACCTTTTGAGGGTGAATAATGCGATCTGCTTTGACTTTCCATTTCTCGTTCAAATTCTTGTCTCCATCTTAAGATCCCGCACTTCTCAAAACTCTCCTAAAAGCTTCCATTAATGAATTGAGCATCTGGCTTGGCAGTGCCTCTCTCTCTGGATTCTGTCCCCAGCGAGGCACTTCCTCTGCCCCTGAAATACGTCTTTTCTAGGCATCATCATCAAAGTTGTCTTTGGAGCTGACTCGCGAACAATGTGGAAGATCTATACCCAGTGACCCGGGAGTGTGAAGTCAGTCTCCATAGATACAAAGTCAACTTCTTCCCTGGCTGGAGTTTGCCCCCTCTAAATGACTTCCTGGACCCTGACTGCAGCCTCAACTGTGCCCATGCAGCNGGTACCCCCACCTCATAAAAAGAGTATAGACCTGTGTTGCCCAGTGGAAATGCAATTAGAGTCACATATATGGTTTTAAATCTTCTAGCACCCATATTTTTAAAAGTAAAATGAAGCCATTGAAAGTGATTTTAATATTGTATTTTATTTAACGGAATGCATCAAGCATCGTCATTTACGGAGTCAATATAAGAAATCATTCATGGGGCATTTTAACACCCCCTTCCCCTCCCCCTTCTTCTACTACAAGTTGAACATCCCTAATTCAGAAATCCAAAATCTGAAAACCAAAACTGTTGGACTATCACGTTGGCTCTCACTGGGTTTCAGATTTTCAGATCACGGCTGATGCTTTACCAGGAAAGTGTATACAAATATTCTAAAATCTGAAAACCTCTGAAATCTGAAACACTTCTGGAACCAAGCATTTTGGATCAGCGATATTCAACCTGCACCAAGTCTTTTAAAATCCAACGGGACTCTCAATTTGGACTAGCCACAACTGAAGTGTTCAATAACTGCGTGTGGCTAGTGGCTGTCGCCCTGGACAGTAGAGTCATAGTCTCTGGCTTAATCCTGGTTCCACCACTAACGAGTTCTATATCCTTGGGAGTCATTTCTGGTGGGTTTGGGTCTCAGTTTACTGATCTGTAAAGTGGGAGTGACTATCGTTGCTTCTTGAAGTGGATGAGGATCTGAAGAGGAGCAGGTTAGGTGGGGATCCACCCACCCTGAACAAGGAAGCAATGAGCAACTACCTGGTGTACATACAGACAGAACAAGGTCCAGCAGCACTAAGAAGACAGTGGACTAGCTTCCTGAGACAGCAAGTAATAACTGCAGAGAATGGGGGGAAAGGGGCTATATGGCATTATCACCAAAGGTCTCCCCGAGGAGGTGATCGGTTCATTACTCGCTAGCTCAACAGTGACATGGAGCCAGTCACGTCACCATGCAGGGTAGGGACTGGAGTGTGTGTTCCAGGAACCCAGAAACTGTCTCCAAGAAGAAAATCCTCCAAATAAGGATCCTGATGGAGATTTTTGGATTGGAATCCAGCTGGCTGCAGCCAGCATGGAGTCGTGTTCGAGTCCCCACGCAAGGAAGCGTTGGCAACAGCTGTTGAGTGTCCTGCATGCTTTTCTCAGGCAACCCCTGCACCTGTCCCAAGTCCCTCAAGAGAGAATTAAAGGGAGAAAAGAAACCATATTGACAGAAAGAGGTACAGACCCTTGGTGGCATGAAAAAAAAAAATGAAAGAAAAATCAGAGCAAAGATAGTGTCAGGCAACTCTGGATAGAATAGCCTGGAGCAGGTGCCTGGGGTGGCCCCAGCTGATCCTCCCCACGAGCGTGGAGGTTGGGGACAGTCCTGAGCTTGTGAGGTCCTGCAGAGACACACTCCCTGGGCGGTATCCAGCTTGCTATTGCTACTGCCAAGTGCCAAATTTGTCCTGGCTTAGGGCTGGCCCGGCTGCTGGCTGCCTTGTTTTGATTCCCTCTGCCTGTTTCTCTTTGAAAGAAAAGGGCCCCCACCCCAAGCTACCGATGACATGTCTCTGGCAGCTGGGCGGGCAACCCCCAGAGAGATTTAGGGTTTGCCATACAGGCAGGAAAGCCCGAGAAGGAGCTGAGCTGCCTATCACAACAGCGAGGAGTTCAGAAAAGGGTTTGTGCCAAAATCCTCAGCTCCTTATACACACTCCGGCTCCTTCCATTCTTCTCAAAACAACCTCAAGAGAAAGATATAATGACCCACACCCTGAGGCTCAGAAAGGTGAAGTCATTGCTTCAAGGTCACACAGCAGTGAAGAGGTGGTTGCCTCTCCTTGGATAGGTCCCCTGCTCTGAGCTGCATGGGCACAGTTGAGGCTGCAGTCAGGGTCCAGGAAGTCATTTAGAGGGGGCAAACTCCAGCCAGGGAAGAAGTTGACTTTGTATCTATGGAGACTGACTTCACACTCCCGGGTCACTGGGTATAGATCTTCCACATTGTTCGCGAGTCAGCTCCAAAGACAACTTTGATGATGATGCCTAGAAAAGACGTATTTCAGGGGCAGAGGAAGTGCCTCGCTGGGGACAGAATCCAGAGAGAGAGGCACTGCCAAGCCAGATGCTCAATTCATTAATGGAAGCTTTTAGGAGAGTTTTGAGAAGTGCGGGATCTTAAGATGGAGACAAGAATTTGAACGAGAAATGGAAAGTCAAAGCAGATCGCATTATTCACCCTCAAAAGGTCATAGTTCCCAGGAATCCGAATTTAAATTTGGTAGCATCCCATGAGATCTGCACATCAACCCGGGGGAGCCCTGTCACCCAGCCCCGTGCCAGCACATACCCCACTGCCCCCTTGCCAATCCCACTACCCACCTCTTTACCACATTTAATGCTTCCTCCCTCCTGACCATGCTTGGCCATCTTTGCCCTCCGGGTAGCATTTGACAACCTGGTCACTTCTTCCTCTCAATATGGTGCCCTCTCTCCTCTTCTGTGCCATCATAGAATAGTATCTAGCTTCTACAAAGCCATGTAGCAAGTTAACGCACACCTAAGTGGCTTAAAACAACACACATTTCTCATCTCATCGTGACCCTGGGTCAGGGAGCCAGGTGCAGCTTACCTGGGTCTTCTGGGTCAGGGTCCCTCCCAGGTGAGGAGAAGGTACCAGCTGGCCACGGTCCCCCCAGCCGGGGCCCCACCCATCTGCAGGTTCCTTCAGGGGTTGTTGGCAGGTTTCAGCTCCCCGTGGGTTGCTGGGCCACCCGTCTCCACTAGCCAATCCCTGAGGCCACCTTCACGTTCTGTGGGCCTCTCTGTAGGGAGCTTCAAAGGGACAGCAGAGAATGAGAATGTGCCAGCAAGATGGCAGCCCCGGTGCTTCGTGGAAGTGGCCTCTCGCCACTTCTGCTGAATTCTGTTTGGGAGAAGGAAGTGTGAGGGGGTGACACAGGGTGGAATGCCAGGAGCAGACACCATTGGCCGCCATCTTGGAAACCTCCCTCCCACGAAATCCTGAGTCCTCTCGACTGAGCACCACACCTGATCCTTCTACCTGCCCCAGTAGGAGGCAGCCACGTGTAACTTCTCATTTTCTTCTTCTCCTACCTCCTGTGCTGCCCTTGAGCTCATCCCAAGAGGAACATCACAGGAATCACTGTGACTTCAGACACAAAGAAACTGAGGTACCCCCATTTTCCATTCCATATACACTTTTGTTGTTGTTGTTAAACCATAAGACAGCCAGAGTTGTCTTTCTAAACTCAGATCTGACCATGACATGCCCTGCTCAGCATCTTTCAGTGGGTCCCCGAAGTCCTTATATGCTCATCATGGCTTTGAAGGTCCTGTATATGGGATCCGGATTTTCCTCTCCAATCTCATTTCTCTCCACACCTCCTCACTTGGGCTGTCTCACCCATATTTGCTTTTTTTTAGTTCTTTCAACATGACATTTTCTCTCCCCTCTTTAATTTTTTTTTCCTTTTTTTCCTGGGTACCGGGGATTGAACTCAGGGGCACTCAATCTCTGAGCCCCATCCCCAGCCCTATTTCGTATTTTATTTAGAGACAGGGTCTCACTCATTGGCTTAGTGCCTTGCTTTTGCTGAGGTTGGCTTTGACCTTGGGGTCCCCCTGTGAGATTCACTGGGCACAACATTTACTTTCCAACCCCTGCTTCCTGGACTTGACTGCATCTGGGGATTCCCGCTTCATAGAGAGGTGAGTCAGACCTCTGGCACACTGAGTTTTCAGAGTTGCAAAATGCACCAAGAAGCACTGTATCACTTGCTTTCCTTTGTACTGGGGGTTCTTGTCATGTGGTTTGGGCATGAAGGACTTACGAGATGGGAACACAAAGATCACCCACCTAAAACAGATGACAAGTAACAAAGCTAGCACTGATTCAATCTCACGCAACGGGCCAGGTGTTTTGCATGCAGTAGTCTCTCAGTTAATGCTGACAACACCGTGAGCAGATATTTTCATTCCTCTTTCACAGATGAGGTCAAGGTGGCCTGGGGGTCCTCGGTCCTTGTCCATAGTCAGATAATAAGCAAACTTAACTGGGACAGAATAAAGACAATGACCAATTCTGTTTTCGAGATCTTTAGTATGTGCCAAGCCCTATATCAGCTCTTGATGTGATTTCTCTTACTTAAACCTAGAAACCCATTAAAATTGGGCTCTCTGATTATTCTTCAATTTCAGATGAAAGAAATAAGGTTCAGGGAGTTTAGTAATAGTGCTGCTGATTGCACAGTGAGAAAGAGGCTGCACTGGGATTTTTAAATTTTTTTTTCAATATACACCTTATGACCATGATGTGGGTTTTTTGTTTTTTTCTTTTGGTACTGGGGGTTAAACCCAGGAATGCTTAACAACTGAGCCACCTCCTCAGCCCTTTAAAAAAAAATATTTAGAGACAGGGTCTCACTAGGTTGCTTACAGTCTTTTTTTTAAACTTTTTTTTTAGTTGCAGTTGGACACAATAGCTTGATTGTGTTTATTTACTTTTTATGTGGTACTGAGGATCGAACCCAGCGCCTTGAACATGCTGGGTGAGCACTCTTCCGCTGAGCCACAACCCCAGGCCCCTGCTTGTAGTCTTGCTAAGTTGCTGAGGCTGGCTTTGAACTCATGATCCTCCTGCCTCAGCCTCCGAAGCTGCTGGGACTACAGGTGTGCACCACTGGGCCCGGCTACCATGGCATTTCAAACAATAAATTTAATTTCCAAATATGAAATAGTTTGGACTCTCAGTTGACAACAGTGGTCAAGGGTAGCCCCACCCCTCCCAAAGAGGTCAATGTCAATATTTAGAAGTCTTAAAATCATTGCTTTAAAAAAATGTTATTCTTACAATGAATTTTAGGTCTGTTTGATAAAGAAATCAAGATGACTTTAAAGCCAATCATTAATATAATACTCACTGACATGTTTTTCAAGAAGAGAAAAATAAGCCAATATGCAAGAATACAGAAATGTTTTAATTCTATTTATTTATTTTGGTATTGGGGACTGGACCCAGGGACACTGAACCACTAAGCCACATCCCGAGTCCTTTTTATTTTGAGATAGAATCTCACTAAGTGACCTAGGGCCTCACTAAGTTGCTGAGGCAGGAGGATCTCATCTTAGAGGATCCTATCTCAAAGTGAAAAGTAAAAAGGCCTGGGGGGTATAACCCAGGGGCAGAGCGCCTTGGATTCAACCCCCGGTACTGAAAGTAAAGAAGAAAAAGAAAACAAGTGTAACTTGCTGTTTCCTCTCTCCAGCGTGGCTCTTGGCTGGCCGGTGATGGCCCAGGTTTTAACTATGCAGAATATCATGACCTGGGGGAGGGGGGCACTCCCTACATATTCCTCAGCTACTTCCACTTAATACTCAGTGTCTCGTCTCCCTCCCTCTCCCAGCCCTGGAACCTGAAATCAGTCATGTCTGGTGCCCAACCCTATATTACCGTCACCCGGCAAAGCACGGTCCTTTGTCTCACCCCCCAGGCCACTGTCCTGAATAGGAAGCGTAGAGAACATTTGTCCCTCAAATGCCAAGATGTCTGGAAGCTGTTGGGTACTTGTGCAAGGGAAGTTCACAGACCCTCTGAACTCTGAAAATAATGACAGCAGGCTCCTAAGTCCTTGTTGGGGACACTTCTCAGGCCTTTGTCAGCCCCGTGGTTTTAAAAGTGGGCTGAGAGTCCGAATCAGCTGGACATTACCACGAGTCACATCCTCCCGGGGACCATCACAAACCCATGCATTCAGAATCTCCAGGGCCAAGACTTTGGGATCTGAGTTAGCAAACTCCTCGAGGATTCTGGTGCTCCCCAGAAGGGAGCCACCCACTCCTTCCCAAGCTCCTGCTCCTGAGAAGAACCCAGCCCCTCAAGGCCAATAAGCCTGTCATCTCCCCCTTTGTAAATTTTGCAGAAAGATGCTCCATCCCCAGCTGGTGGCTGAGCAGACGCAGGTTTGGCCTGAAGGATAGCAAGAGGACTTCTCACTTCTCTGGAGACGTTTACCTTGGACCTGGCTTGGCGCGGGTCTGACCCTACTGACTGTTTCATTGGCTTTAACCCAAACGTGCGATCCTTTTAGTGTCCCATCTATAAACGATAAACCCCCATTTCAAAATTAAATATAAGATGATGATGATCTATAGCCATTCATGGGTCAACTGCTATATGCCCTATATATATTGTCTCTGATCTCAGCAATTTTACAGGGTACGTTTTATTCTCTCCATTATGCACATAAGGAAACGGAGACTCAGAGAGGCCAATCAGCAAGGGCCAAGATTCAAATCCTAACTAATTCTTTAAGCTCCAGACCCCAGGTTCCTTCACTAGCTGAGTTGTGGTAGGCATATTTATTGCATAACCTCTCAATGCCTCAAAGTCTCCATCTCTGCAAAAAAAAGAAAAGAAAGAAAGGTAATTAACTCATTTAGTTGTTGTTCATATTAAATGAAATAATTTATATAAAACAATGAGCTAAGTGAAATTAAATATTATAATTGCTATTTTGTACACATATTCCCAAATATGTCTTGGAAAATGCTTGATCCCTTTCAATAAAAAGATTGCAAATAAGCCAGGTGCAGGGGCGCACGCCTGTAATCCCAAAAGCTCAGGAGGCTGAGGCAGGAGGATCATGAGTTCAAAGCCAGCCTCAGCAATATGGAGGCTCTAAGCAACTCAGTGAGACCCTGTCTCTAAATAAAATGCAAAATAGGGCTGGGATGGGACTCAGTGGTCGAGTGCCCCTGAGTTTAATCCCCAGTAGCACCCCCTCCAAAAAAAAAAAAAAAAAAAAAAAAACATGGCAAATAATTTGAGCTGGTGCTGCAGGCTAAGTCTAGCTCTCAGGGATTCTGAAGGCTTATTAGCATATTAAAGACTGGAAGAAGTCCCACCTTGAAGAATGCAGTTTACCAACTGCAACCTGGAAGACCTATATATTTTTAAATCGCTTTATTTTCACTTCATATTTGTCTCCTAACCAAGAAGGAAAGGGGCCTTTTACGCCCGATTTGGAAGGGAATGGCTTTGGTAATCTCACCCTCGCTCAGCCCCTGCTTGGAAGAGGCCCTGTTGCCAGAACATACCATTAAGAGCTTGCTTTGATACTGGCTGTTAATCCCGCGGCCCAGCTTGACATTGCCGCCTAGCAACGCCCTGTCCTTTCCCCCTTCCTATTCTGGTGCCTCTAATAACACTTTGCCTCCTCTGCTGTCTCTCCTGGGTCCCCAGCTCCCGGGGCCCCTGAAGCCTCCCGTGCACAGAGGCAGGAGCTGTGGGCCCCGGTGCACATATTTATGTGAATAGTGCCGGGACCAGGACAGGCTGTTCTGGGGCTGCTTTCCAACTGTCCCATAAATCAGTGAGGGAAGAAAGTTATGAGTTTCACAAAGACGCTGCGGAGGAGAGCAGCAGGTCTTGGCAACACGTCATCTCAGCCCCCACTCCCTCTTCCCTCTTCCATATGTGGCCGGGAGGAGGGGGTGAGGCTTTCAGGGAGGCAGAGGATTTCCAAGTCAGGAGGGACCTCTGAGATCACTGAGTGCTCAATCACATGGAAACTTCTAGTAAATACCTCTGCCTGGGCCCTTCCCTGGGGGGCTTCTGGTGCAGTTGTCTGGATGTGGGGCATGGGAATGCTGGTTAAAGCCATCGAGGTGACTGGTCCATGCAGTCAGGGCTGGGCAGAGAGGGACTGTGGCCCAGAGAGCTGAGACTGCTGTAGACAACTCAGGCCAGGAGTGACATGAGAGGCAGAGCCTTGGCTCAGTCCTGCGCCATGCTTGAACTGAGTTCTGGGGTAGAGCAGCAGAAGGACTAGGCAGTTGGGCGTGAGGGCGCATGCTGTAATCCCAGGGGCACAGGAGGCTGAGGCAGGAGGATTGCGAGTTCAAAGCCAGCCTCAGCAAAAGCGAGGCACTCAGCAACTCAGTGAGACCCTGTCTCTAAATAAAATACAAAATAGGGCTGGGGATGGGGCTCAGTGGTTGAGTGCCCCTGAGTTCAATCCCCAATACCAAAAAAAAAAAAAAAAAAAAAAGATCTAGGCAGTGGATTTATCAGGACTATGCAGCCAAATAACTTGGAAAGTGATTACAAATATTTATTCACTTCCTTTGTTCCACCTGGACCCACTGAATCAGGACCTTTTCACAGGCCTCAAAGTGCAGGGATTTTATAGTGTTTTTTTTTTTTTTTAAAGTTGATTGTGTCAGGTGTTTTCCTACAGTAATGAAAAGCAGACTAACACAAAAAGCCCTTAGTGACCATTTTTACAATCTAAGAACACTATCCTAATGGAAAGAACACCAGATCTGGTATTCATCAAATCTGGGGTCCATTCAATATTCACTGTGCATCATGGTTGGGTATGGTTTGCCTCACAAGCTTCATGTGCTAGAAGCTTAGTTCTGAATTTGAGGCAATGGCACTTTGAAGAGGTAGGGCCTAGTGGGAGGTGTTAGGTCATGGGATTCCACCCTTGCAAGGTACTGATGCCAATCTATGGGGAATGGGTGAGGTGTCCTGGGACTGGATTGGTTACTGCGAAGGCAGGTTGGTACAGGTGAGTTGGGCTTTGTTAGCTCACTCTCTTGCTCCCTTTCTTGCCTTGTAACCTCTACCTTGCACACAATGCTTGCCTTTCACGCATGTGCTCCCACAAGATTCCATTTGCCATATTATGAGGAAGCAGGAGGGCCTCACAGATGTGGTGGCCCAGTCTTGAACTTCCCTGCCTCCAGAACCCTAAGCTAAATAAACCTCTATTCTTTATAAAGTTCCCAGCCTCAGGTATTTTGTTATAGCCCCACAAAACTAAGACAGGATAGTTCTTTGAACAAGTTACAGGATCTCTCTGAGTTTCTGTTTCTTTATCTGCAAAATGAGATGACACAGCCAAACCTCATTCATCCTTCATTTTTGTAATTCAAAGGTCTCTTCTCCCTGAAGGTCTTGACCAAGTTTTCAAACTAGACCAGTCACCTATCTTTGCAGGATATATTGTAGGAGAACACCCTGTACTCTTGCTTTGTGACTCTTTGTGAAGCTGGTACTCAATCAACACGAATTGAACAAACAAATGACTGAATAAATCACTGAACAAGTGACTAATGTGTATAAAGTCCCTGGCACATTAACACACAATAAATGTTAATTATAATTATCTGCAGAAAGGCCAAGTTTTCCTGCCCAAAGATACAAAGCAGAGCTAAGCCTTGAACTTGATCTGCTGGCTTAGTTTTTAATCCATTGAACTAATCTGCCCTAAGGTTTTTATATTGGAGGAAGGAATCTAGGAAAAGTGACAGGCTGCCTTCCTCACTATAAAGATCTGGAAACCTAACTGGCCTTTACACATTCCCCAGCCTCGGGTATTTTGTGATAGTTACACAGAGCTGATGACAGACAGGTTTGTGGGCAGCAATACTGATTTGGTCCTGATTCTAGTGCCAAACAGTACCCCCAATGCAGGCCACCCCTGTGTTGATTTCTGGGGCTCCCCGTACTTTCTCTGATTCTGGGGGAATGGGTGGCTAGAAGGGCACAGAGAGGAGGTGGAATTTGACATTTTTGGCTTCTTGGGCACACACTAGAGAAAGGAGTTTGGAATGAGATGAGGGGCAGATGTTCCTTGGGACTGACACAGGATGATTTCTTGTCTCTCTGCATACCCTAGCCTGGAAACCCACACACCCTGCTCTTTAAAAAAAAAAATTTTTTTTAGTTAGACATGACAGTAGAATGAATTTTGGCAAATTATATATATATACAGAGAGCATAACTTATTCTACTTAGGATCCCACTGTTGTGGTTGTGCCTGATGTGGAGTTAACCGGGTCAGGTATCCAGATACAAGGCAGGAAAGTGACATCTCATTCATTCTACTGTCTTTCCTATTCCCCTCCCCCACCCTTCCCTTCATTTCCCTTTGTCTAATCCAGTGGATTTCTATTATTGCCCTCGCCGTCCTCCCTGTTTTGGGTTGGCATCCACAAATCAGAGAGAACATTCAGCCTGTGGTGTTTGGGATTGGCTTATTCCACTTAGCATGATAGTCTCCAGTTCCATCCACACTTGCATTCTGAACTCAAAGCCATGTCTTCATCTCATCGTGAGGGAGAACCATGTGGACAAGCCCCTCAGGAGTAAGTCATGATACAGGAAAATCTGCCCCCAGGCTCTCTGCAGTGGTGCCCGATGGATCCACTGGCATTGAATCCACCCCATCAGCCAAACCCAGCAGAGCGAGGCCTCACAGAACAGGACGTGTGGAGGGCTGAGAAGAAAGGAAACCATACCTGACCCCATTGCCCAGGCTTCCTCCCTGGGCACCTCTGGTCACTCCATCCTGAATGAGGCCGATGGGGAGAGGGCCTGAGTCTCAGCCTAGAAGGCGAGGTTCTTGTGGGACAATAGAAACCTGGACCCACTCTGGCCCTCCTGGCTCTGCCAGCTCCTGGGACCAAGCCTCCCTTTTGATTGTATTCCCGCTGAAGAAATGTCCTGGCAAGGTGACAGGACAGAAATGTCAGCCAGGCTGGAGGCCAGGCTCGGAGCAAACTTGTGCCAATTCATGCTTTGAGTAAAAAAATTCATAGGGAATTAAGTGGTCTGGTGGTGTCTGTTTGCTCAGTGTTCAACATTTGTATGTCCCAGACTCAAATCCTGCAAGGAGCTGTGCATGAGATCCACATTAAAGGCCAGTGTGGCTTCTTCTGCGCAAAGTGCAGATTAAAACTCACAGTCAGACTGTGCAAGGCATAAAGAATGATCTTCGCAGACCTAAGACCAGGAAAGATCTTGAACCTGTTCTAAGCTTCAAATCAAAACTCCATCAAGGATCCAATCAAAACTGACTCAAGCTGGGCGCGCGGTGGCCCATGCCTGAAATCCCAGAGGCTTGGGAGGCTGAGGCAGGAGGATCGTGAGTTCAAAGCCAGCCTCAGCAATAGCGAGGCTGCTAAGGGACTCAGTGAGACCCTGTCTCTAAATAAAATACAAAATAGGGCTGGGGAGGGGGCTCAGTGGTTGAGTGCCCCTGAGTTCAATCTCTGGTTATCCCCCACCAAAAAATAGAATGTTCACTGCATTTGTGGTTCCAAGAAACTGGAGATAGCAGGAATGTAGTAAATCCATACCATGGGATATTACACAGCTCATACAAAATAAATCTCTAAGTACTGAGAATAAAAGAAAATAGTAAAGCACATAGTTAAATTTTTAAACCATGATATCATCCAATGATATAAACACAGACACACAAACAAACCAGGATGTAGAAAAAAGTAGTGGAAAGGTATTTTCCAAAATCAGAGATGATATCACGTCTAGGGATGGAGAACAAAGACCAAGAGGACCTTCTATTGTTGATTCATTCAACAAATTGCTTTAAAATGTTAAAACACTAACAAAATGTCATCTTCTCTTCCAGACACTGATGCTACTTTGTGAAGAAGAGAGGAAAATAATCTTTGGAATCATGGCATCTATATGCTAGTTTTCCTGCTGTTAGTAGGTAAATTTATAGGACAGGAATGTATTTATGTATCGCTTGTATAATTAAATGTAAGGAAAAATGAAAGCCAAGAACCCAACATTTTTTGTTATTATAAATGTCAGGCTACTGTTCATTTTGGGTTTTGAGAATACTTGCAATAGTCCCAATCATAAATACTGAATTGATGACTGTCACATGGCTACTGCAGTCCTTCAACTGGTCCTATGCAGATGGTTGGCACAGGGCCGTGGTGACAATCTCATACAGCTTAACTTGTGCCAACTTTGTGCATTCTTCTATCCACAGTTTTTGGGCCAGGTGTGGTGTCACATTACACATCTGTAATCCCAGTGGCTCAAGTTCAAAGCCAGCCTCAGCAACTCAGTGAGGCCCTAAGCAACTCAGTGAGACCCTGTCTCTAAATAAAATACAAAATAGGGCTGGGGATGGGGCTCAGTGTTTGAGTGCCCCTGAGTTCAATCCCTGGTACCCTCCCCCCGAAAAATGAATAAATAACAATCTTATTATGCATATATGCACCAACAGACATAAAATGACCTTAGCAGCACTATTTATAAGAGACACAAATTGGAAACCACATAAATGTCCACAAACAATTGAAAATAAAAGTAACATGATATCGACCCAAGGGAGTGAAAATCAGAGCTGGCAAATAAATGCATGTGACCCTCAGGCACGGTGGTGCACCTGTCATCCCAGCCACTCAGGAGGCTGAGGCAGGAGGACCATAAGTCGGAGGCCAGCCTAGGCAACTTGGAAAGACCCTGTCTCAAAAATAAGAAGGGCTGGGGATGTGGCTCAGGGGTAATAAACCACCCCTGGGTTCCATCCCTAATACTAAAACAATGAATCATAGGAAAAAAAAAAAAACTCTACCTGGCAATTTGGAGGGATCTCACCAATAGTGTTGAATGAGGGAAGTTAGGTACAAGAGGAACACACCGTGTAATTACATCTTTATGAAGTTCCTTAACGAGCAAACCCAACACAGGATATTAGATGGCAGGACAGTAGTCCCCCTTGGCAGAGAGGGAAGGCCGGGGTGCATTCTGGAGACTTTGGGGGTGCCAGCTTGTTTTGCTTCTGGTGCTGGCTGCATGGGTGCATTTAGGGAATGAGACTGTGTTGAGTTTTCCAATGATCACCTGTGACTTGTTTGTAGATGTTATTCTCTTTCCATCAAAAGTGTGCAAAACAAAAAGAAAATCAAAACGGACAGTCCTGCCATCCAGGTTGTATTTCTTGAATCTCATCTTGGGCAAATCAGCGACCTTACCTTTTCCCATCTGTAAAATGAGAGAGGAATTCGCCCCTTGCAGCTCTCTGGTTCTCTGTGGTGTGTCTTCCATTCCAACCAATCATTGCTGAAGCAGGAGGGGAAAAAATATAGAGCAAGCCTTGCACAGTGACTATCAGAATTTGTAGAAGGCTTCCAATGTCGCTTGTGCCTCACCTTCAAGGCATTTGTTATGAATTAAAGGCGCAATCAACAAACAAAACCTGACTTCTGGGCAAATACACGTAGCCAACTCTCTCCCAAAGTGCTCGTGGGGTAGGTGAAATGTCAATGGTGCCCTCTGCCAGGCATCCTGCCGTCATGCCAATCCAAACACCCTGTGGCGGGCTATTCCTGGTAGGAAGGAGGTGGCTATTTTGCTGGCCCCCAGCAACTGCAGTTTGAATAGACGCTTCCTCTCCCAGGGCAGGTGGTTCATAATTTTCCTCTTACCGCTACCGGGAAGGGCAACATCACAGCTTGTACCCACGCGCAACAGGAAAGTTTGACATCCGTAGACAATCTTGGCACGAGAGGAGAAAAAAGTACAATCGTGTGTGTCAACGTCTATATACGACCCAGGAAAACGATTTCAATAGTGTGGCCCGTGATGTCATCAGCAGCTTTGAGGTTGGCTGGGAGCCAGAAAAGCTTTTCTTGATTATTCACAAGCCTCGCCTGGCATTTGCAAGGCAAAGACCCAGTGGAAGCAACACTCTAGGCCCTGAGCAGACATATGGGGTCAACTCTAAGCCTCCTTGTGGAGGAGGGAGGTGGCCTCCAGGGAACGAGTGTGCTATAGGGGTTATCGTAACTGTTGGTGAGTTCTGGAAGGGTCGATCCCACAGGATGCTCAAACTAGCAGGTGAAAGATAGGCAGGCTCCAATTCAGAGAGGGATCTGAGGCTAGCGACATCAGTTTTCAAATGAAGGGAGGCGAAGGACCTCTTCTGTTGTTTTATTTCATTTGCTTGGTTATTTATTTTTAATCTTGTAATTCCCACTGCATTTTTTTTTTCTTTTGTACCAGGGATTGAACCCAGGAGCACTTCACCACTGAGCCACATCCCCGGCCCTATTTCGTATTTTATTTAGGAACTGAGTTGCTTAGGGCCTCACTAAGTTGCTGAGGCTGGCTTTGAATTCGCCATCCTCCTGCCTCAGCCTCCTGAGACACTGTGCCCGGCCTGCCCAATGCATTTTTTAAGATGCAATAAAAGTGAATGACCAAAAATGGAAAAAAGAGACAAGCAAAACACAAACCTCAGTTTTGATGAGCAGACATTATGTCAAGAGGTATGAAAGTTTTGGAACTATTCTTCTTGCCTAGCTGTTGTTGAATGGGTTTATTTAGTTTGCAAGGCTGTGTTGAGCTGGAAGCAGTATTTGCTTGTTCCCACCATGAACTGGTGGCAGTCTGGGGATGTCAGGAGAGCTTCTTGACAGACATATTCTCACTCTCCCACACACGCATCTCTCAAAGAACAAAGAGGGTTTGAAAAATGCTCAAGGCCAGGTGCGGTGGTGCACACATCTGTAATCCCAGCAGCTCGGGAGGCTGAGGCAGGAGGATAGAGAATTCAAAGCCAGCCTCAGCAACTTAGTGATGCCCTAAGCAACTCAATGAGACCCTGTCTCTAAATTAAATAAATAAATAAAAAGAGTTGAGGCTCAGTGGTTTAGTGCCCCTGGGTTTAATTCCCAGTATAAATAAATAAATAAATGGCTCAAAGAGAAGGAAAGATCAGGAAATGGCTATTGTAATGAGGACAGAGGCCCAAAACATCAGGATAGAAGATCAGGTAGAATCTCAGAAATAAAGGTTTAATGAGGACACAATTTTTGGTGATAGTGGCGTATTGTTTTTGTAAGAGGAAGATCAAAGAATAATTAGTAAATAACCAGATTAATTGTATAGAACAAAAGAGAGAGAGAGAGAGAGAGAGAGAGAGAGAGAGAGATCATTGTGTTTAATGAACCCAGATGCTAACCAACAAATCTGCATGATATGAGGTTTTAAAGTTTTGGTCCAGGTCAACCAGAGGACACTGGGTAGGTAAAATATCCTTTCTTTCTATCTATTTTCTATCCAAAAACAGCAGATGGGAAAAACAAATTTTTACAAAATCCAAATTTTCTCTTTCTTTTTGTTAAAATCAAATTCTAGACATATCAGCTGATATCCAAACAATCACAATTAATGATTCTCCAAAGCAAATTCAGAATTAGGGGAAGTTAAAACAAACATTAAGAGAACAGGCTGCAAAACAATTTCTTTAAAGTTATAAGAATCATTGCCTGATGTTGTGGCACACGCCTGTTAGTTTGGGAGGCTGAAGCAGGAGGATCATGATTTCAAAGTCAATCTTGGCAACTTAGCAAGGTACTGAGCAACTCAGTGAGACCCCATCTTTTGATTAAAAGAAAAAAAATGTGTGTGTGTGTATATATATATATATATATATATATATATATATATATGTATATATGGGCTGGGGATGTGGCTCAGNCAAAAAAAAAAAAAAAAAAGTTACAGAAGTAATTTTGCACTGAAGGAAGCCAAGCATTCTTTTCTCGTTTGGGTATTTTGGAAAAGAGTCAGCCTTTAAGTAGGTAAGACAAAAGACCGAGGTTCTACAAGCATTTCATTTCCAGCCTGAGACAGCTGTTGGGTGATATCACCCCTCATGAGAACAGCCGAGCGTGCAGGGAATTAGCAGATGAAAAGAAGGAACAGAGGATCTGGGCGTGCGCACGTGCCTCCTCTGTCTCTTCCCATCTCCACATGGACAGACACACTTAAAAGTGAAGTTCCACATGTGGCAGTGTGGACAACGCAGAAAGGGCCCCGGGAAGGGTTCACGACAGGAAACACGGGAGAGGATAAACATTTCAAGACTCAGATCATGTTGCCGCCTGGATTCAGGGAGCCTCTGAGGAAATGGCTCTTCCACTCTAGACTTCCCTCCAACCAACACAGAGTCTGCGGAGAACATGCCAAGAAAATGCCAGTGTGTGTCATCCTGACATCCTTCTTAAGGCTGAAGCTGGACTTGGGAAATGCGCACCACTGGGTCTGGGCGAGCAGAGTCATCCCTGAGGCTTTGACATCAGGTTCTTGAGAAGGGCAGAGGGAAATCTGAGAAGAGATGATGGAGACACCTGCTAATTAGAAAAGGCCCTGACACCAGAGACTCCCTGGCAGAGAGTGGCAGGGTCAGCCTGGCCTTGGCATTGAAGGTGAACTCAGAAACGTGGAATCCCCCCCAAACGGGTTTGGAAATGATTTCACTGGAGACAGACAGCGCCGGCCGGAGGGAAGGAGGAGTGGGGAGAAAGGGCACTCAAAAGTGAGATGCTGTCACCGAGAAGGGCACATGGAAAAGAGGAACATTCTAACTGCCCTGTGTCAGACCCAACAGCCCGCCCAGGCCCACCCGGTGGGCGGGACGGTGTCGCTTAGAAGCGCCACGAAAGCATCCTTGAAAACTCTCCTCTCTGCATTTGTAATTTTCAGGGAGGCAGCTTCCTGCAAACTGAAGGAAGGATTGTAAGACGATGTTCCTCTGGGGGTTGTAAAGACAATCTAAGAACAAGTCACTGCAGAGTCACAGACTGCACAGCCGGAGGAGGAGATCATTTCCATTGCATAACCACGCTGAGCCCTGGAGCTCTCATTGTCTCGCTGTTACCCCGCGGTGTCATTATTGGACTTACCTCATCGGGGGAAATCATTGTTTAAAAAACCCAATACAAAGGCCGGCATAGCCCTCCACTTCATCTTTTCCAGGATAATCGCTTCCCCCACTCACTTCCCGCGGCACCAGGGTGAGACCCAAATGGGTGATGCATTGCTCCAAATAGTCCGACTGACCCAGAGAGAGGCATGGGGGTAAAAATAACTAGCTGATTACCAAGAGGGAGCAGATGGGCCACCTGAGAATTCAGTGGCTGGAGGGACAGAAGAGAAGACCCTCATCAGGGGACTAGACTTTCTGATTAGTGCTGATGACCGCTGTCCCTGCCTCTCCCCCTCCCTGCGGTGTGATGATTTACATCTGATTGGACATCATTTCGCATGTGAGTGTCGGGAAGACTTTGAAGTACTTAATTATAACCAGGAGACATTTCGGGGCCAACCAGTGAAATGGAAGATGCTCTCTGGGTTGGGCTGATGGAATGTACATTTATGCACGGAGCCCAAGTCTGGTTGGTTTGGTCTGAGTTTTCATTCCATCACCCCATAAGGCAACCTTCCAGAGTTTTCTGGACGTTGGAAGAAAATAGAAACAAGAGTCGTATTCTTGGCCAAGGGATCTACATTCAAAGCAGACTTTCAACATGTGGATAATCTGGACTTTCTGTTAATAGTCAATTACTAAAAATAGAGATAATTTGGGACTCCTTTGAAGGAAGGTCATTTTTTACTAGTGCTCATTTGAACTAATCCACCAAGGGAGACGGGGCATACAGTGAACCGAGATGTGCTTAGTGGTGCTAAATCATGTCCACATGAGGAGACAAAACAGACCCATCAATCATTATCCCCCACATGGACACCACCCAATGAGCTATAAGAATTAAGAGGAGGAAAGGGGATGAGAAATTTATGAAAAAAAAATCAGGATAGGTTTCAGGAAGAAAGGATGATGTGATCCAGGCATTAAAGGATAGATAGAAATATAGAGGTTTCTGGATGGGAGTTACTTGAATAAACAACAGTACTGATTCATATTTTAATGATTTAGTTAGTGCAGCCTCAGTCTTGAGCAAAGTGGTTTTGAGAACAAAAACTCTGGAAAAATGAGACTGGTCAAAAGTTTCACATGTATGAATGGGCCTTTGATACCAGGTATTTTAGTCAGATTTTTTGATACTGTGATTAAAAGATCGCACCTGAACAGTTTTAGGGGAGGATAAACTTATCCAGGGCTCAGGGTGTCAGAGGTCTCCGTCCATAGACAGCAGGCTCCATCCCTCAGGGCTCGAGGGGAGGCAGGACATCATGGAGGAAGAGTGTGGTGGAGGGAAGCAGCTCACATGGTGATCAGGAAGCAGAGAGACTCCACTCTCCAGAGACAAATAGAGACCTCAAAGCCACGCCCCCAATGCCCCCTCCTCCAGCCACACCCACCTGCCTCCAGCCACCGCCCAGTTAATCCCATCAGGGGTTCATTCACTGGTTGGGTTAAGGCTCTCACCACCCAGTCATGTCTCCTCTGGACCTTCCTGCATCTTCTCACACTTGAGCTTTTGGGTGACAACACACATCCAAAACATAATACCAAGTAATGAATTAGATTTGACTATAAAAATCCCAGAGGGTCATTAAACATTTTGAGTAGAGTTAGAACTGTTTGAGACTTCTGTGGTCTTCATCTGAGAAAAAGCAGCAGCAAAACAAGATTATTCCCTAGGACTTTATCAACAGGTAAAATCAACAGGAAATGCCGCCATTTTGATTCTCCTTTGGTTTGTGAGGCTAGTGCTATGGAAGGTAAGAACGAACCACCACCGTGCCTACCACAGAGGACATAACCCATTGTTAAATGGGTAAACGAAGCAAAACTGCACAAAACCAAAGTACTACTTCCTAGATCAGGTGAGGAAGATCTAAGTCTCCCTCAGAACTCCCAAAGGCAGCAATGAACAACTTTAAGGAGACCACTTTGGGAGTTAGATGAATGAAGGCACATCATTGCACCTTCTTGGGTCTGCATTCCCTCATCAGAAAAGGCAAGGGTAAGTACTATGCATGGATTTTAAGTGCAGGAGGATTTTAGTGTATATTTTTGGGAAGAGATGTCACAATCTGGCTTGTGTCAGCTTCTCAGAGGGGTCTGCCATCCAAGATAAGATATGGATTATGCTCCTTTTAGACAAGAAGAATCTGTCATTCTGAGATTCCAAGGATACGCTGCCCCCCACCCCAGGAAGGACAAGTGGAATATTTGACAATATCACTCTAAGAATTTTGTCACCTTATAGGAGGCCTGAGGCTGCCCAGCTTGACTGAAATCAAGAGGAAAGAGTGTTGTTCCTGTCCGCCTACCCTCAGAGTCCTGGGCCATTTAAGGAGCATCATCGATCCAATCAGCCACCCTGAGATATAATTGACCATTGAGAAAGAAAAATCACTGGAAGGCACTTATTCCCATCAGAATGTGACATGGGCAATGTGTGACCTCCCACACAGCCCATTTTTGCAGATTCTGCTCTCCCCACCCCCCTCTTGACTTCTGTTTCCTTCTTTGGAAGTGGGCATGTTCCTGGTGGCCTCTGTCATCAGACTATTGGAAAGAATAACTAGTTAATGTTGGGGAAAAGCGTTGGGGAAGATGACTTACTTGTGCCCTTAAGGATCATTCCTCAGAACAATACGCAGTATTTTTGTTGAATGGGCACACTCAGTGCTTGCCCTGATTTGGGGACTTAGAAACGACCTGATGCTGGCCAGTTAACAGGAGCAGTTAAAGAAGCTGCCATTGTTCTCTCCAAGTTTTGTCTGCATGGAGAGCTAGCTCTGGCAATTTGTAATGAGGCAGGATGCTTATTAATGATTTTTGGCTTAATGTATTAATGAATAGAGATTTAAGGGATAAAAAGACTTACAATGTAATAAGGGAAACTCCAAGAAAGATTAGGCTCTAATCAAAATAAATTGTGTTCTCAGATTGATTTTCATAAAATTCAACTCCCTTTTCCCTTTATTTATAACCCCAAAGAAATGTATTGTGCTAAGCTGAATTATATCATTCAGAAGAAGAATGGATATTCTATTTTAATATAATATTAATAAACTACAAATGTCAACTTACTAGGAAAAAAAACACCCTGTAGAGCAAGAGTAGATATTTTCAGTAAGAAAAAAAATTTACATCTAAATGTCAGTCAATTTATTTTCTTTTTCTCAATAGTACTTTTCATGTTTAATTCAAGATCTGATTAGCACCATCAAAAAAAAAAAAAACAAAAAAAAACCCAGATAAAATAGCAATGTTATGAATAGTAATACAATTTGTTAAGATTACCTTTTCTTTCTCTTCTGTTAGGGTCTGTAAACAAGTCAGGATGGTGCCTGGCATTTTTGCCAGAGGGAGTGGTTTGTGAAGTAATGCCATGAGCCATTAAGTGTGGAGATTCCTTATTGGTTGACTGCTGTATCTAGTTTATGCTAATTAGATAAGCTGTGTGGAATGTATATATACCCCTCCTGTCCTACAATAAACGGCTCCCACTCCTGCTGTATCAATCTACACAAGTTGCTCGTCACCCCCCGATTATTTTGCTGCAGCCGGACTGCGGCAGATGGTGGCCCATACCGGGAGCCCCGGGACACTTGGGGGTAAGTGACGAAAAAAAGCTGCCCGTCCCTAGATAGGACGGGAGCAAATCTGCTCGTCTCTAGGCAGATAGGGCGAGAGGAAAAAATGGCCATTTTGAGAAAATGGAGAAGATTGATACAGCATGTTTGTGTCTTGTTTTTTCTTGAAATGTTGTATTGTCTTTGTGATGAAAATATGGAAGGGGTGAGAAGTAAATTACTAAGGGAAGAAGGCACCCCAGTGCAACCAAGAATAGTTAGAACCAAGAATAGTGTTGATAAGAGCCCAGGAACTCTAGTCAGAAAGAAGAAAGTTCAGAGGAGGAAGGATTGTCAGGAAAAAAGTTGCAGCAAAAGGCTATTACTGAATACTTTTCGTTACCGGAGGGTGCGTGAATCAGCGCAGCGGCTGCCATGTGTGCGAGCCGGTCATGGCGCAGCAAGGACTTTCCAAGCGGCGGCAGCCGGCTCTTCCTCCCCCCCCCCCCACTCAGGGAGCGGGACGCCACTTCGAGAGCCCAAATCCAAACCTGACCCGGAGGCACAGTCTCGCATGCTCTTGCTGCCTGTGCCCAGTGGCAGTTTGAGTCCGGAACACTCCCCAGACACTCCCCAGGGCCATCTGGGGCTGCCTGGGATGCTATAGCTGGCAGAAGACACTACCTGTGTCCCTGAAGTTTGATCATTTCCAAGGCCAGTAACTACAATGGTTCTCCCACACCTGGAAGCTAATGAGTAATGAGCACTATTAAGGCCTATTTCAAATGTAAAAAAAACCTTGAGATAATATACTGAATTGTTCGGATGGTTGTTTTCTTAGTGGAATGCTACAGGATTTTCTTTAGCCAGCATTGCCAGAGTTCCTACCTTCGTCCCAGTGCCAGTGAGGACGAGGGTGGAAGAATTTCCAGTGTTGCTGAGAACCAGATGAGACTTCAGATCAAGCTAGCTGCCTGCAGAACTTACCTGGATTGTGATTTACCTGGACTGTGAGTTAATCTATTGAGACACTGCTTTACCTGGACTGAGACAACAAACTGTAATCTACAACAAATTGTAACTCGGTATCTTTGCTAATGGTGTCATTGCTGGTATAATTTTTCCAAGGGCTTCTTGCATGGAGCCATCCATTGGCTTGGTATTGTAGCATTTTGTATCCTCCCCTTCTGCTTGTAGCAGATTATTTATGGTGTTTGTGTAAAAACCACTATGGTCGTTATTTAAATTAAACAAAAGGGGGAAATGTTAGGGTCTGTAAACAAGTCAAGATGGCGCCTGGCATTTTGCCAGAGGGAGTGGTTTGTGAAGTAACGCCAGCGAGCCATTAAGTGTGAAGATTCCTTATTGGTTGACTGCTGTATCTAGTTTATGTTAATTAGATAAGCTGTGTGGAATGTATATATACCCCTCCTGTCCTACAATAAACGGCTCCCACTCCTGCTGTATCAATGTACACAAATTGCTCGTCACCCCCCGGTTATTTTGCTGCAGCCGGGCTGCAACACTCTTCCTCCACCTCCTTCCTAATTTCTTCCAAGTCATAACAATGTGCTTTACTCTCTCCTATGAGGAGACAACTTCTTCTAAGAAAGTGCATTCGGAACTCCAATTTAGTCCACTTCTAAAGACCTAAAGAGAGTACTGTCAAATTATCAGTCAAGATCACTCTATTGAGCACCCAACTACTTTGGACTTGTCCATATAGTCATATTCTATCTCTTCAGCATGAAAGCAGAGATTTCATCTGTACTTTTCTTTCTTCCACTGCCAATAAAAAAAAAGTACCTAGAACATGCAAATCTGCCTTCCATTGGATACAAAATCCTTCTGCATCCAATTGACTAGAATTGGAAAAGGAAATGCAACCTTTGGACTAACTCTGGAGCCCAGTGGTATAACATGATGTCACTTAGCAGCCACAAAATGTTTAGTTCCTTTCCCATATGGCTATCTATCTTGCAAGAGGGCCCGACCATTAAAAATCCTTTACAATGAACACAGCCCCAAATTTGTAGTCACTCTTCGTTGGCAAATTGCGTGGGACTCTCTGGTAAAACCCCCAGTTGACATTCTGTGGTTTCCCGGGTTAATCTTTTTCTACATCATTGCTTAGTTTTGAAGAGAGGTGGCTCCATTTGTGTTTATGGTAATATTGAGTTATTATTCTAAAAAATAAAAAGACTGTGCAATATAGGCCTAAAAACCCCACAACCTGATTCTACTGCCACAGAATCTGGAATAGCAGTAGTCCCAGAATTTGATCATAGCAAACACCCACTTGGAAACATGGCGGCTGTCAAGGAGAGAAGCAAGACTTATCTTTTTGGAGCCCTCGTGGACTTCAGAAGTTGAGAGCACAACCTGATTCTAGACGGTTTACTCAAACAGGAAGCACACCAGTTTGGGCAGTTAGGGCATGCTGCAATGCTATCATGCACTTGAATTTTCTGGGTAGTAAGGAATTGCTGGTAAAACTGGGACCTGCACCTGTTCTATGGTAGATGTTCATGAATTGTATACAATGGGTTAAAACAGCAGCTAGAAACATTGGGGATTTTGCAGCTATTTTCTCTGGACTTTTTTGAGATTCTTCTTCCTGTAGGGGTTAAGTTCTCACTGCAGAGCCATTAACTCTTGGATGTTTCACAAGATTTCACAAAGCCCTAACCCTTTAGGAGAGCATGACTGTGGCTCCTGAAATGTAGGCTCCTCTCTAAGGGATTTGACACTCCTCATTTATCCTTTAAAACAAAGCTTCAGAGAAGTCAACCCGTCACCTACAGTGGCAAAGCGAACACATGGTCAACTCAGATTCATCCCACTGATTTGAAAACCTTGAGAGTGTTCTACCAGTATCCCCAGCAGTCTGCATCCCTGCAAGTCTAATCTTGAAGGTTCCCAAAAAGCTGCAATGAAGACGTAGTATGGGAGAAAGAGGAAAATGCATCTGAGCCTGGCTCGGGAGGCTGAGGCAGGAGGATAGCAAGTTCAAAGCCAGCTTCAGCAAAAACAAGGCCCTAAGCAACTCAGTAAGATGCTGTCTCTAAATAAAAATGCAAAATAGGGCTGGGGATATGGCTCAGTGGTCGAGTGCTCCTGAGTTCAATCCCCGGTACCCCAAAAAAGAGAATGCATCTATGTTGTCGTACATACATGTGAGGGAGACAGACAGACAGAGAGACAGGCAGGCAGGCAGGCAGGCAGACAAGGGAAAACAAACAATGGGATTTAGTTTTAGCTCTGTGATTATATCTCTGACTTCAGGAAGTCACTGTTCATGTCTTTCATTTCCTCAGTTGTCAAAACAGGGTGGGGAGATGGGCCAGCAGAGGGGTTCAACAGCCAGCCTTCTCCGGGGTGGCGCTGGGAGGATTCTAGCGTGTGTTTACACCCGTGCCTGGAAAAATGTGGTAGCTTCTATATCCTTCCTCTCTATCCTACCTCTAAATTTGAGAATTCCCAGAGTTCCACCCAAAACCTCTTGCTCTTCTCCAGCTCTGCTTCTCCCTGGGTGGTCTCAGCTTTTCTGAGCTGTTGTTTCAAAGTGGATCTTGTCTCATATAAACGTGGCCACTCCAGCTTGCTCAGGGTTGATGCTTGCCTGGTTTATCTTTTTTCCATCCTTTGACTTCCAACCGATGGGTATCTTTGCCTCCTAAGAATATTTGCTGTAGACAACACCTATTTGGACCTCGTTTCATTTTTTGGATCCAATCTGATGATCTCTGCCTTTGATTGGATCATGTAATTACTCATTGAACAGTATTCTTGATATGGTTGGCTTGACCTCTCCCACATTGTTTTTGGCATCCATGCCTCCCATCTTTTTCAAGAACCTTTTACTCCTTTTTTTTTTTTTTATCATTAGAGGACATTTCCTACTGGGTTCAGATTTTTTAAAAATCATTTTTCATTATGGTTTTAAAATTTATTTTGCTAGTGGTTGCTGCTGGGCTTGCAGAATACCCTTTCACTGATCAAAATCTAATTTCACATCCATACTCATTTAATTCTGACGGAACATAAAAACTTGACTCCTATTACAATAGCTCTATTCTCTCCATATTTTATCATCTTATTGTTCTACATAATCCGATTTATATGTGCTACAAACCCAATAATGCGTCCTAATAATTATTACTTTAGAGAATCATGTGCCTTTCACGGAACCAAAGAGAGAAAGTTCCTATGTACGCAGTTCAGTGTGCTGCCCCCTCTCACCCGCCATGTATGATCGAGGTCATTTCTTCCTTTAGATTTGAATTCTCATCTGGCATCTTTGCCTCACCCCCAGCTTTGTTCCTATCCACCTCCCTGGGCTGTGGTTTCCAAATGTTATGTTTCACTTCGTGTTGAGCCTAACAGCACAAGTATGAGCACATTGCTTTTGTGGACCCATTCCTCCGGGAATCAGTGAAGGCAAGAAAGAGGGAAAGTACCCAATTCCTACAACATAAAATTCAACTTACTAAACTGTAGATCTCAGTGGCATCAGCATCACCTCTTGAGTTTCCAAACTCTCTGGTCCCTCCAGAACTTTCCATGTCACCAAGTAATCACTTACCATACTCTGTGTCTGCTGACCATCACTCAGCTGCTGTGTGTCTCTGTGGATTTATCCATTCTGGATATTTCATGTAAAAAGAATCTGACACAATAGGTGGCCTTTCGTGTCTGGATCTTTTTGCATTTAGCATCATGTTATCAGTTTCATTATATTTTTTCTTTGTTCTAGTTAGTTATACATGACAGTAGAATGCATTTGGACACACCATACAGAGGTGGAGTATAACTTCTCATTCTTCTGGTTGTACATGATGTAGGATCACAGGGGTCCTGTAATCACATATGCACATAGGGCAATAATGTCCGATTCATTCAACTCTCCTTCCTACCCCCGGACTCCCTCTCCTCCCTTTTCACTCCCCTCTGCCTAATCCAAAGTACCTCTATTCTTCCCTAGCACCTCCCCTTTATTGTGAATTAGCAACTGCATATCAGAGAAAACATTCATTAGATTTTAGTCCATAGCAATCTTTTTTTAATGGGTAAATAATATTTCCTTGCATGTATGTACCAAATGTATGTGTCTATCCATTCATCACTGATGAACATCAGCATTTCCATTTTTTACCTTTTGGTATTGTAATGTTCATAAAGAAAAGTCCTGCTGTTATGAACATTCATGCCCAGGTTTCTGCATAGACAAAAAATGCTTTCACTTCTCCTGGCGGTGTCCCTAGATGGAGCATGGCTGGGTCATATGGTAATTCTGTGTTTTATTTCTTAAGGAGCCCCTAAACTCTTCTCCACAGCAGCGGAACCAATTTACATTTCTACCAGCAATAGACAAGGGCTCCTATTTCTTCACATCCTTGCCAACGTTTATTATCTTTTTATCGTCTTCCCGGTAGATGTGAAGTGGTATCTCATTGTGGCTTTTATTTACATGTCTTTAATGGCCTGTGACACCGAACAGTGTATCTTCTTTAAAGAGGAATCTGTTCAAGTGTTTGGCTCGTTTTTTAAATAAGTTGTCTCTGAGTCCTCAGGGTTCTTTATGTATTTTGAATACTAAACAGACCCTTATCAGATATAGGGTTTGCAAATGCTTTCTTTCCTTTGGTAGGTTTCCTTTGCGCTTTTTGGAATGTTCAGAACAGCTCTCAGAAGGTGGTCTCCTGTCCTCTCTCTGAAAGGTCATTTATGCACTAATCATGCCTATTGGGCTCTCTCCAGTCCAGCCTTTCATCTGGACCCCAGACTTCCATATCTAATAGACCACCTGCCACCAAGTAGTTTGGTTTTTTTTAGTACCAGGATTGAACCCAGGAGTGCTTAACCACTGAGCCCCCTCCCCAGCCCTATTTTTATATTTTATTTAGAGACAGGGTCTCTCTGAGTTGCTCAGGGCCTTGCTAAGTGGCTGAAGCTGGCTTTGAACTTGAGATCCTCCTGCCTCAGCCTCCTGAGCCACTGGGATTACAGGCATGCACCATAGCACCCGGCTTCTTTATCTTCTTTATCTCAGTGAATGAAACTACCATCTGCCCAGGTAATCAAGCCTATCTTCAACCACAGGAAGTCCTTCAGCTCATCTCACAGGTTCAATTCTCAAATACACCTAGAAACGGCTCATTTCTGTCTCATTCCCTGGCCCCTGAGTCTGAATCCACCCCCCTCAGCCAGCCTGGGCTTCTGGTGAGCTCACCCAACAACATGGGGCCCACACAGCCCTGGAGGAGCACTGGACATTTAGAGATGTCTCCCCTGCCACACGCTCCTTATGGGCCCCAGCCTGTGTGGACTGCTCTCTGCCTGTCCTTCCGACCTGAGGGGAGCCCCTGCCTCGCCCTCTGTACTCTGGTCTCACCGTCCTCTTTCTCAGTGGGTGGGCTCCCCTCTGCCTGGGGAAGCCATCTTGTCCCACCCCACCCTTTTGCTGAAATGGTCTTTCTCTTTGCTTTTAAACATCACCTCCTCTAAGAAGCTTTGTAGGTCGTCCTCCCTTGGCTCTGATCTGCTGATTCAGGTCCTTCTTTTACTTTTTCATCCATATCTTTAGAGATACATGGCAGTGGAGTGCATTCTGATATATTATACCTACATGGAGTCTAACTTCCCATTCTTGAGGTTGGACATGATGTGGAGTTTCCCTGGTCGTTTCATTCACTCCACTGTCTTTCCCATTCCCATCCCCTCCCTCCCTCCCTCCATTCCCTTCAGTCTAATCCAGTGAACCTCTGTCCTCCCCACCCTTTCCAGTGTGTGAGCCTCCACATCAGGGAGAACATTCAACTTTTGGATTTGGGGCTTGTTCAGCCTGTTCACTTGCTCTGCAGTTCTTGACCTTGTTTATAATTATTATTTGGTGATTTACCGACTGCTGCTCTCCATGGATGGATAGACTCCAAGACAGCAGCTACCGTGGTTGCTTTGTTCATCCTGCCATGACGGACGTCCGCGAGTAATCATAACCGTCCTCACTTGCCAAGCCCTGAACGTGCTCCAGCAACTATTCTCAGATCAGTAAGAGTAATGTGTATGTACAAACAGATGCATACAAACAGGTGCACGTAGACACATGTATACCCACACACATGTATGCAAATGCGTCTACACGCACGCACACACGTACACACACACTCATTCAATGCTCCTAACAAACCCTGTGAGGAACACAACTTCAACTTCATTGTTCACTCATCTAAAGGGACGACCAGTGACTTGCTCATGGTCACACAGTGAGTGAGCAGCTGATCCCAGCTGCTCCCGGGTCTCTACTTTGAAGCATTTGGTTCCTCCTCAGTGCAGAGCCAGGAATAAGTAGGTGGTTGCTTAATGTCTGCAGAATGAATGAATTGATGAATGAGGTGAAATGAAGGCACCATCGTCCCCTTGAGCACTGCTGTCCCACAGAGCCTTCTGATGATGGGAGGGCTCTGCGTTGGTGTCCTGTATCTCAGTCTCTGGTCACTTGTGGCCCTGCCTAGTGTCTCAGAAACTGGATTTTCATTTTGTTTGACTTTAATGGTTTTACATTTTAGTAGCAATCTCACTGTGCTGACTGTTCCAGAAGACAACCTAAGGCGTTTTGTTTTGTTTAGTACTGGGATCGGACCCAGAAGCTCTCTCTCCCACTGACCTTCATCCCCAGCCCTTTTAATTTCGAGACAGGTCTCATTAAGTGGCTGAGGCTGGCCTCAAATTTGGCAATCCTCCTGCCTCAGTCTCCTGAGTCCCTGGGATTACAGGCGGGTGCCTGGCTGTAGTCTAAGATTTTTGAAAGCATCTTGCTTTTGATGCCTTGAAGTTTATTCACAGTCTTGATGAACTGAAGTCAAAAGAGAGCCCTAAAATCTCCTCACATTTCCTTTGACCCTGGTGCCCTCCGCCCCTCCATCTGGTGGCTTTTCTTGACTGTCATCTGTAGAACATCTTCTCCCCTCATCTGTGGCCGGCAGCAGGGCCATCTGGCCCATCCCTTTAGCAGTGGGCCTCCAAAAGTAGTTAAGTGTTCAGTGAACATCAGGCGTCTACCCAGAATGGAGCTCGGATCCTTGGGGAGGGGTGGAGGTCGACAGACCAAAGAAACCAGTTCCCTGTCCAGTAGTGAAAGGACGGAGTTAGACTGATAAACTCACTGGTAAAGCCTCAGTCAGGGGGCTCCTGTGAGGGGAAGGCTGAAGCGTTAGTCAGCTTGTGGTCTCTGGGACCAAAATACCTGGCAAGAACAACTTAGAGGAGGAAAGGTTTATTTAGGGCTCATGGTTCCAGTCCACGGTCAGCTGACTCCATTGCTTTGGGCCTAATGCGGGGCAGAACATCATGGCGGAAGGAGGAATGCTGCTCAGTTCATGGCAGCCAGGAAGCAGAGAGGGGTGGGGTGGGAGCTGGGGATAAGATGTAATCCCTCAGGCCACACCCCAGTTACCTACTTCCTTCGTTCACACCCTACCTGCTTATACTTAGTACTCAGTAGTCCATATAGCTATATGGATTAATCCATTAATTGGATTAATCCATTGATAATTCAAAATGAAATTAAGCTCCTATTTCTAATCCAACTAATGGATTAATCCATTGATGAGGTCAGAGCCCTAATCATCATCTAACCCCATCCTCTGAACCTTGCTGCAATGGAGAACATGATTCCAACACATACATTTTGGGGATACATTCCAGATACAACCCATAACAGCTAAGTGTCTGGGTCCACAGCCTCATGGTTACAAACTGGGACCTGGAATGTCCACTTTGCAAAAATTGCTCTAAAATGGCATTGATTCCACTTGTACCTGCACAGAGGAATAAGTGGGTGGAGTCCTGCTTGCTCTCAAAACTGAAGGCATTCCCTCTAAAAACTGGAACAAGACAAGGATGCCCTCTTTCACGGCTTCTATTTGAAACTCTAGCCAGAACAATTAGACAGACAAAAGAAATTAAAGGGATACAGATAGGAAAAGAAGAACTCAAACTATTTGCCAATGACATGATTCTATGCCTAGAGGATCAAAAAAAAAAAAAATCCCACTAGAAAAGTTCTAGAATGAATGAATTCAGCAAATTAGCAGGATATAAAATCAACACCCATAAATCAAAGGCATTTCTGTACATCAATGACAAATCCTCTGAAAGAGATATGAGGAAAAAAAAAACAACCCCATTTACAATAGCCTCAAACAAACAAACAAACAAACAAACAAACAAAAAAAAAAACCCTTGGGAATCAACTTAACAAAAGAGGTGAAAGACCTCTACAATGAAAACTACAGAACGCTAAAGAGAGAAATTTAAAAAGACCTTAGAAGATGGAAAAATCTCCCTTGTTCTTGGATAGGCAGAATTAATATTGTCAAAATGACCATATGACCAAAAGCACTATATAGATTCATTGCAATTCCAATTAAATCCCATGACATTCCTCATAGAAATAGAAAAAGCACTCATGAAATTCATATGGAAAAATGAGAGACCCATAATAGCTAAAGCAATCCTTAGCAGGAAGAGTGAAACAGGTAGCGTCACAATACCAGAACTTAAACTATTCTACAGAGCAATAGTAACAAAAACAGCATGGTATTGGCACCAAACCAGACTTGTAGACCAAAGTTACAGAATAGAGGACACAGAGACAAACCTACATAACTACAGTTATCTTATATTAGACAAAGGCACCAAAAACATATATTGGAGAAAATATTTCCTCTTCAACAAATGATGCTGGGAAAACTGGAAATCCACATGCAACAAAATGAAATTAAGCTCCTATCTCTCACAATACACAAAACTCAACTCAAAGTGGATCAAAGACCTAGGAATTAGACCAGAGACCCTGTGCCTAATAGAAGAAAAAGTAGGCCCAAATATTCATCATGTCAGATTAGGCCCCAACTTCCTTAACAAGACTCCTATAGCACAAGAAATAAAATCAAGAATCAATAAATGGGATGGATTCAAACTGAAAAGCTGCTTCTCAGCAAAAGAAACAATCAGTGAGGTGCATAGAGAGCCTACAGAATGGGAGCAAATTTGTACCACATGCACATCAGATAGAGCACTAATCTCTAGGCTATATAAAGAACTCAAGAAGCTTAACACCCCCACCCCCCAAATAGCCAAATCAATAAATGGACCAAGGAAATTGGAAACAGACACTTTTCAGAAGATGGTATACAATCAATTAACAAATGTATGAAAAAAATATTCAACATCTCTAGCAATTAGAGAAATGCAAATCAAAACTACTCTAAGATTTAATCTCACTCCAGTCAGAATGGCAGCTATTATGAAGGCAAACAACAATAAATGTTGGTTAGGATGTGGGGGGAAAGGCACATTCATAATTACTGGTGGGACTGCAAATTGTTGCAAACAATATGGAAAGCAGGATGGAGATTCCTTGGAAAACTTGGAATGGAATCACCATTTGACCCAGCTACCCCAGTCCTCAGTTTATACCCAAAGGACTTAAAAACAGCATACTACAGAGACACAGCCACATCAATGTTTATAGCAGCATAATTAATGATAGCTAAACTGTGGAATCAACCTAGATGCCCTTCAGTAGATGAATGGATAAAGAAACTATGTTATATGTACACAATGGAATATTACTCGTCCTTAAAGAAGAATAAAATCATGGCATTTGCAGGTATGGATAGAGTTGGAGAATATCACGCTATGTGAAGTAAGCTTCAAAAAACCGAAGGCTGAATGTTTTCTCTGATATGTGGGTGCTGATCCATCAGGGGGCGGGGAGCATGGGAGGAATGGAGGAATTTTAGATAGGGCAAAGGGGAGGGAGGGGGAGGGAGAGGGCATGGGGATAGAAAGGGCAATGGAATGAGACAGACATCATTACCCTAAGTACACGTATGAGACGCGAATGGTGTCACTTGGCTTTGTGTAGGACCAGAGATGTGAAAAATTGTGCTCTATGTGTGTTCTATGAATTGAAATGCATTCTTCTGTCATGTATAACAAATTAGAATAAATAAAAAAATAAGAAAAAAAGAAACTGAGCTGACAGTGGATGAGAGAAAGTCTTACAAATATCCAGAAAGAAATAGCTGGTCTAGAGGGAGGACAATTAGTTAACCAAAAAATAGTCAAGGATGTCGTAGATAAGAATAGGAGAGCAGAATATCCAAGAAGATAGGAAGTAGAAGCGACGCACTGATCTTCCAATTCATGGGCCATTACCACTCATATTCTCAACAATATCCCATAACTGGGCTGGAGAGAGGGCATTTCTTTCCTCCCACTGTTTGCATACTTGGAATCTCACATACATTGTATGTAGGTTAGCGAAGAGATAGTGCTTTGTTTAGATTTTGCTTTTGCTGTGGAATCCATTACAAAGCAGTGTGCTTTTGTAGGTCAGAGGGCAGAAAGGCTCCACTTCCTATTTCCAAACAGCTTTGGGCAGAAGTCAACTACTGTCTTCACTCCATGCAGACCTCCACTGGGTTACTAGATGTGTGCTGGGTATAGATGCTCTGGTTTGCTATGGAAAAATCCACAAAGGACTTTCTAACTTGGCTGTGTCCTACAGCATCATGCCTCTGAAAGTGATATCGTCCCTCAGTCATCCAAATGTCACTCTACGCAGGAAATGTTTAAACACATACAAACACCCAGTTGATGACTAAGGGCCTCGTTTTCACCAAATAGCTGTTATCAGCAAACACAGGAGGACCGTGTCTTTTGTCTTCCCAAACTTCCTTAAAGTTACTCTCAAATGTCAATAAAAGCAGCTCACTGTATGCAAGAGCAAATAAAATTTCCTTCTGATGAATCTTTAAGACTTTTCTTATCAATTACACCACAGATCAGAAAACACCTTCAAACAGAAAACTACTAGGCCAACCATCCCTGTTCATTCTAGAACGGAAGAAATGTCTCTTAAGAGACTATCTTCCACCAGGTGTGGTGACGCACGCCTGTAATCCCAGTGCTGAGGCAGGAAGATCTCAAGTTCAAAGCCAGCCTCAACAATTTAGCAAGGCCCTAAGCAAATCAATGAGGCCCTGTTTCTAAATAAAATATAAAATAGGGCTGGGGATGGGGCTCAGTGGTTAAGTGCCCCTGAGTTCAATCCCCTGTACCAGAGAGAGAGAGAGAGAGAGAGAGAGAGAGAGAGAGAGAGAGACTATCTCCCTACTGTGAGCTGACACTATAGTTTCCAAAAGTGTGTTCGTGAGAACACAAATTCCACCCATTGTAGCAGACAGAAAGTGTTCCACAGTGATTGTCATCAGCTCACTCGCCATGCAAAACATATGGACTATTTTCATAAATATTTTCAGACTTTGGATGTACTTATCACTTCTCAACCCTGCTGCCATGTAAATAGTCACACATATAAAGATGCTTAGAGCAAATAAACATAAACTGGTAATGCATATTATTCTTGCAAGCTCAGAAAAGCCCTCCACTCGGTCTTTAGAATCTGCTGTAGGGCTGGGGATGTGGCTCAAGCGGTAGCGCGCTCGCCTGGCATGCGTGCGGCCAGGGTTCGATCCTCAGCACCACATACAAACAAAGATGTTGTGTCTGCCAAAAAATAAATATTAAAAATTCATAAAAAAGAATCTGCTGTAAACCTCTCTCATTAAATGTTTACTCTGGAGGCTGGACCAGCCTTCTGTAAGACTGTGTCAAGGGACAGAGCACTCCATGAACTGCGGGTGCAGGACCCTGAGTACCAAAGAGATGAGGTGACAGAATGTTAAGAAATGTCAATCACTTCACAATCTTGTAACACAGGCTTAGGTAAATGTGCTAAAGGCTCTGACACGTACTGCAAAAAACCCTTTGATGAATTCCAAAGGATGTGAACTCCCCTCCACCCTCAGGGATCAAATTCAGGGGCACTTGACCACTGAGCCCCATCCCCAGCCCTATTTTGTATTTTATTTAGAGACAGGGTCTCACTGAGTTGCTTAACACCTCACTTTTGCTGAGACTGGCTTTGAACTCATGATCCTCCTGCCTCAGCCTCCCGAGATGCTGGGATTACAGGTGTGCGCCCAGCCCCAGATGGCCTACATTTTAAGTTTGTACCGAGCTTCACAAATTACCATCAGTGCTATCTAGAACACTTAAGCTATAACTGAACTGAAGTTTGTAGAGTTCAGCCTAAAATGCTGCTCGGTGTAAAGGAAAGTTCCAGGAGCTAGTTTGGAAACGTGTTGTCCAGTCCCAGGTTGTAAGAAAAACTCCTGCCTTATTAGAAATCTAGCTGGGACAGGTAAGCCCCCAAATTTCAATCTACTGATCTCCCCACAGAGAATTTACTAGACTCTTAAGCAACAGGGCAGGTGTTTCCCAGCCTCCCACACAGAGCCTAATTGCCCAGGGTTAATTCCTACAAACTGACCAATTCCGTGGTTGTGTGGTCACACAGAGTGGTCACCGTCCTCCTAGCCACATGGCTAGGGATGCTCTGGATCCACCACCCTCTTTCCCACTGCTGCAGAGACTACCAGTTGGTAACCAGCCGTCTCCATCTCCCTTGCTCACCTGGACCAAAAGAGGCCGGAGGAGGGCTGGACACTTGCTTCTTTCCATCCTGCTTTGCAGATGCCATCCTGTGCCACATTCTGGCCAGTGAGAGTGAGGGGGATCTTCTGGGAGACCTCAGGCAAAGCTGATTTCTTTGTTAATAAAAAGAGGGTGTCATTCCAGGAAAGCTGATTCTCATGACTGTTCTCTTGCGTGGTTCCAATCTTAATGTTTTGGGGTTATAGCTGCAAATTTCCCTCCTCTGTGCACAGCTTCCTTATTCCAAAAAAGTCCAAATCACCAGGCATGGTGGTGCACACCTGTAATCCCAGCAGCTCAGGAGGCTGAGGCAGGAGGATTGTGAGTTCAAAGTCAGCCTCAGCAAAAGTGAGGTGCTAAGCAACTCAGTGAGACCCTGTCTCTAAATAAATACAAAATAGGGCTGAGGATGTGGCTCAGTGGTCGAGTGCCCCTGAGTTCAATCCCTGGTATCCCCCTGACCCCACAAAAGGTGGGTCTAACTCAAGGTGGTTGCACAAGGATTAAATAGAACAATGAACACCTATGAAGTGCTTATGACTAGGTGCGGCCCTTAGCAAACACTCGACAGTTGTTAATTATTATTGGTCTCCATTTCAGGTGCATCAGGAAGCTGTTTTGCAAAACTTTTCAAGGCATCACACACATCTAATCTGTGGCACTGAGAAAACATACAGTAAATACTTAGAGAAAAAGTAAATTGAAAAAGAATAGACAGTCACGGATCATCTTGGCATAGCCAGACGGATCACCAGATCTGACTTACGTGGTAGGTTAGAGCTGGGGATGTGGAGTTGAATGACCAGAAGGAAGCGCCCTCATGGTCAAGCCATCTCAGGTAACCTCGCAGAACCTCAGTCTTGTTAAATGCAAAAATGGAAATAATCATAGCACCCTCCCTGTGAGGTGTTTGGGCAGGGGCCTGGTTTCCACCTGCCATGTGACACTTAGCAAGTAGTCCATTAATGTCATTTTTTTCCCAGTGCACTTTGTAGGCAGCTCAGAGCCCCGTGCTGAAAGGAAATGAATATTTCATGGAGATGTCCCTGTTTTTCTGTCGGGCACTCTTTCTAAATCTTGGGATCATTGTCTACACACTAAATACATGGAAACCTCTGAGCTCTTCAACCATCTGCATAACCTTATTGGTGTATGTCACACACCACGTCCGTTTCCCCGTAATAAAACAAAATCTCCATGTGAGGGTAGTAATTCTCATTTGCAAGCTCATCTATAATTAGCTCTCTAAATGCATCTTGCAAATTGGATTCAGGCAAATCATTCTAGGAGCACCTGCTCTGGGAGCTAGCAAAACTGTCTCCATGTTGTCCAGAAAATTCGAGAAATAGCCCTCTCTTGCCTTCCAGGGCCATAGGCATCTCTCTTTGTTTCACAATCATGCCAGGATCATAGGAGGCAAATTTTTTGGGGGGGTGAAGAGTCAGTGTGATAGAGAGACCATCTCTAGCCAGGGGCGGTGGTGCACACCTGTAATCCTAGAAGCTCGGGAGGCTGAGGCAGGAGGATCACGAGTTCAAAGCCAGCCTCAGCAACTCAGTGAGACCCAAAGCAACCCAGCGAGACCCTGTCTCTGAATAAAATGTAAAAAGGGCTGGGGATGGGGGTCAGTGGTTAAGTGCCTCTGGGTTTAATACACAGTACCAAAAATAAAATGTACCATCTCTAGGTAATATTCAGTTACACAGGGTGACAGCCAGGACTGAGACCTCATTGAGATCCACATGCTCTGGACAGAAGAATTCAAGGGTAGCCAGAGGAGCACCATCTGCAGACAAGAAACTGAGGTCTTGTGGGTGAAGGACAGAGGTGCGGGAAGGAGTTTTATCCTAGGAAAGCTGAGCATGAAGAGGTCCTGACAAGCAGAGTCACAGGGGAGAGACATCAGGACATTTACTGTGCTTCCTTGTCAGTGTCCACACTGTGCCCTTTAATATCAACACCTCTTCCAGTCCCTGTGACTGGGCTGTGGCTCACACCGGCCCCTTGACGGACAGGAGTGGGAGGGACCATTAACCAAAGTTCAGCCAGAGAGACTTTTTCAAGCTTTTGCTTAAATAATTGAGAAAGCTGCGTCCCTTCTGTGTGGATGGTGAGCTGGTAAGACAGGAGCCCAGGACGGCTGGGGACATTCCAAGAAGAGTCTGCCTGAGAATAAAACCAACACCCAGGAAAGACGATCAGCAGGTGAGGAGAGAGAGCTGTGGTAGGTGATTATTTGAGAATGTTCAGCTGGCTAGCCACGAATCCCCTGGATTTTTCAGTCATAAGCCTGGTAAATTTCCCTTTTGCCTAAGCCAGTTGGAGTTAGTTTTTTTTTTCCGTTGCAACTGGGAAAAAAAAATCTGACTTATTACCGAGGTAAAGAAGTCATACTTATTTAGAGTATGCAGTCCTTTTGTCTACAGCACACCAAGGATCCTTAATGAGCTCTCTCTATTGGTCTGTGGTTACCATATTTTCCCAACCACTTCCTAAAAATTCAGGACATTTGCTTAGACAAACAGAATTTTACTCGTAGAACGAGGCAAGCAGAATGTTTGAGAATCAGAACTCTTCTGAAAACCTGGGACATGGGAAGAAAACACACGTTCTGAATAGTAATGGTCCCATTCTCCTCGCCCCAGAAGAGCTACAGGCAGGCCCTTCAAACTCCCTTTCTTCCATTTAGTAATCAGGCTAAAAGTAGCTTGCCCACACTCTCTGCTGCAAGATTGAATCACACAGCTCAGAAGCCCTTGTGCCAGTGATCTGCCCAGACTCGAAATGGCCAGTCGAAAGCTGGACCCTGTGGTGAGAACTCGACAGGGGAATTCAGGCTTTGGTAAATATGTTAAAGACTCTGACAAGTCCTGCAAAAAAACCCCAGCCACCTTGATTGCTCAAGAGCAACCCATCTCGGTCACTTAGGACATTTGACTTCCCAGAGATGACACCTTATGCCTTAGATTCTCCTGGAAGCTGGGCTTAGCCAAGCTTGTTCTCTCCAATCTAAGCATGGTTCCTGAGTATTTCACAAGTATGCATCTGGGGCAGGGGCTGGGGTTGAGGCTCAGTGGTAAAGCACTTGCCTGGCATGTGTGAGGCACTGGGTTGCATCCTCAGCACTAAAAAGAAATAATAAATAATTAAGTAAATAAATAAATGTATCCATCTGCAGTACTTATGGATTGGCAGTTGGCAAGGGCTCCTGATACAGTAGCTAATGATGTGACAGACACTAGCATTCATTTCCTTTTGCAATCCACAAGGCCAATGCTAGATTCAGCCTTCATGGTGTATATGAGGCACCTTTTAAACATTTATATTTATCAAGGAGTCCCAAAACTCCATGACTTAGGATCTATTGATATCTCCGATGGACACATAAGGAAATTGAGACTCCAAACAGCCCAGCAGATTTCCAAGGTCATGCGCCTAGTAATCGTAGGCCAGAGCTCAGTTCTGGAACCAACTCCTTTATTCTCAAACCCTGTTCTTCATGCCTACTATATTTAGACTTTTTTGAGAACTTTGGCGTTTGGTTTGGGAAAGGTCATCAGCTTTAATTTTTATAATAATATTTAGTTAGGAATTTTGAAAATCATTGATTAGGCATTCATAGCAGGGATATGCCACAGTAATAAAGACTTACCCCTCTCCCGGGTCCGGCACTGTGCTAGGCTTTGGGACTACAGAGGATGAGAGGAGACATAGTCTATGGCTTCCTAAAGCCTCACAGACGGACGAAGGGCCCCACTACCCTGGGAGTTTCAGGAAGGCCTCTGCTCTCTTGGAAGCCAGCTGGTGACTGGCTCTTGGTAAAATCATTTGCCCCTTGGGAATCTTAGTTTTCTAACCAATAAGAGCAAAGACTGGGCTCCACGGTGTACAAACCCTTCTCCTATCCTGGAATTTGCTAAGGCTCCAGTTCCCTTCCTGGGGTCTTGAAGGGTAAGGCACACAGGCAAACCCATGCAAGAACATAGTTCTCACGTGGAGTCAACTGCAGAAAAAATGTGGGGAACACGTGAAAAACGACCCTTTCCAGATCCACGACCAGAGAGCCGAATCCAGAAGTTCCAAGATGGGGGTCCAGATCGACATGTTTTTATAAATCTTGCAAAGGATTCTGATACACAGATTGTAATTTGAAAGTCTGGTTATGCAAAGCTGTGGCAGCACTTGGGAACTTATCAGAAATGCAGAACTCGGGCCACATCTCAGAGGTACTCAGAATTCAAGTCAGTATTTTATCCAGGTCCCTGGTGACACCTGGGTAAAATAGGCTAGGAAAGCAACTTAATAGTTCTGTGCACTCGGAAATGACTGTAGAAAAGGATCCTGCTGGGTTAGGCTCCATACCATGGTCAACGTCAAAGCAGAAACCATCTACTGGTCACCAAGTGTTCTTAGAGTAGGTGTTCTTAACCAGGAGAGATCTGGGATTGCCACTCCCCAAAGCATCATCGGGAACAGCATTTTTTTTTTTTCAAATCACACTTGGCAGAGCCCTCGGCTTCATCCTCTAGAACCACCTGGGGATAAGGATTGTCTGAGGCAGCCTGGCCTGAGCCTTCAGGCTACAAACTCCACTTCAAACAGAGCCTCTCTGCTTTGATCAGTTTTAGAAATTGGGATTACAGTTTGATTTCCTTTGAAAAGAAGATTTTTGCTGCCTTACTATTCTTTTTCCCTCAATCAACCTGGTGCTGCTCACAATGCCCGTGGATGCTAATGGCATCCTCCTATCACTACCCAAGAGATGGGCTGAGAGAAGAAGCATTTCCCTCAATGCATCCCCAGGAGGCAGAGAGGTGACCTTCGAAATGTCAAAACCTTCTCCTGTTCCCAGGAGGACGATTCAGTTACTCTCCTATCCTATTTTAACATGCGATGACCAAGAATGAGGCTAATGTGGAAAATTCTGAGTCCAGCTCATGCACCACCCCTAGTTTAGCCTCTCACAAGAGCTCCATTGTATTTTTTTTTCTTATAAACCAAAACATTCCCACCAGTCAATGGGAATTTGATACTTAAGGTAAACAGCAGAAGTCCGGATCTCTCTTTAGACCCAGTATTTTGGGGACATCTTTAGTGATCAGCATTGCTTAGTGGCTCTACTTAGAGTGTCTCAGAATTCACTCACACAGCAGCTGCCTGGGGGCTCAGGAAAGGATGATCTCAGTTTTAGTAACACCTAAAAGGTGGGTCTCTACGGGGATGCATAAAATGGTCGCGGGGCGGACTTTGGTATTTCGGGGAAGCTATTTAATGAACACCTCCTGTGCCTGATTTGGTCAGAGAAATTAGACATTTAAAAACTATCTGCCAGCTTGGGAGGCTGAGGCGGGAGGATCGCAAATTCAAAGCCAATCTGAGCAACTTAGTGAGGACCCAAGCAACTCAGTGAGACCCTGTCTCTAAATAAAATATAAAAAGTGGGTGAGGCATTTGGCTTAGTGGTGAAGCACCCCTGGGTCCAATCCCTGGTGCCTTAAAAAAAGAAACAAACAAAAAAACCTATCTGCATGGATCTAGTTAGTTACTAATGAACATTTTTTAAAAAAAATTTTAGGGAATAGATGCTTTTAAGGAGGGAGAATAGGGTGTCAGGTGTCAGTGTAGTTCATAGACACAGACTCTCTGAGAGGCTGGCATGTGGGTTTGGGATGATATCTGAATTTGGGGGAGATGGAGCTATAGGAAGAATGAGGGGTAGGGGGTGGAAGCCAACAGCACAAGTGCAAATGCCCCCAGATGGAAATGACCTTGTGATTCAGAGAGACCAAAAGCTCAGGTGGCTAGAGCAAAGTGAAGGAGCGGCCCAGTCAGAGGAAGGGAGATCCTGGTGGTAGTAAAGATCAGATTATTGCGATTTTACAGGACACAGAAAGACAGTGGGCCCAGTGCAGGGGAGCACGCCTATCATCCCAGTGGCTCAGGAGGCTGAGGCAGGAGGATCTAAGCAACTTAGCGAGACTCTATCTCAAATAAAAAATAAAAAGGGCTGGGGATGTGTCTCCGTGGTTAAGTAACCCTGGGTTCAATCCCTGGTACCCAAAAAGAAAAAAAAAAAAAGACAGTATAAGGGATAATTTCTCAAATAACTTTTCCAGTGGGAAAATTATCTATACAAACATCTACACCATTCACATGAACAATGGCCTATATTCTGAACAATACTTTCCGATTTTATTTGACTTGAGTTTTGTGTGTAGGGTGGATCAGAGTTGGTACTTTTCCCTGGGGACACTTATTGGAACTACTGGGAAAGAGTTTTTTTTCAAGGGGTATGGCATACAACCTGCTTGTTCCTCAGAGGTATGATTCTCTTGCTTTGCCTTAGGGGGTGACGCGTACCCACAGTGACCACCTGCTACCCACACGAGCAGACTACATCCAGTAGTGCCTCAAACCAACCATACACACGCTCAGGATTTCCATTCCCCCTCAACGTCATCTCAGTGCATTCTCCCTAAATGACACACACCTGCACTTTCTGTAGATCTGTACTCTGAGAGTTCAAGGGCTCCACAGCCCTTAAAATCCAATAAAACCCAAACTGACCTGTTCTGCTTTAGATGTGAGCTTTTTTGGTGGACCGTGTGTGACACGGTGAGAGTTTGGAGGTGAAATGAAGGGGTTGCGAGAGTTTTAATCTCATTAGTGCATTGATCCCCACCTGGCAGGGATTAATGGGTGGTGACTGTAGGCAGGTTGGCTGTGGCTGGAGGAGGAGGGTCACTGAAGGCCTGCCTTGGGGCTCTGCTCTCTGTGTCCACACCCTGAGCTCTTTTCCTCTGCCTTACTCTTCTGCCATGATGCTTGACCTCACCTGGGGCCCAGAGCTACACAGTTGGCCATCTATGGACCGAGACCTCTGACACCACAAGACAGAAACTTTCCCTCCTCTCAATTGTTCTTGTAAGGTCTGTTGGCTGCAGCAGCACAAGAGCGGAAAACATCATTTCTATCCATAAACCAGGCCTGCTTTCTCTTCCTGTGTCAGTTGGTATCAATATGTCCCCAAATAGATTCATTCTGATGTCCAATAAATGTCACATGAATGAATGGCCATGTGAATAGACTTCCAGACCCCAGCAAGAGCAGAACCAAAAGAGAGAGGAGGTGGCAAGGCAGCCTGTGTCTTACAGCCCGTGTGTCCAGCCCTTCTGTGCCTGGGGCAGTGGGTAGAGTGCTGGACCTCACTTTCACATTGGAGTCCTCCGGCATCTTCTGAGGACCTTGAAATAAAGTTCTGAGGCTGAAGTCCCACTCCCAGAGATTCTGATGTAATTTTTTGGGATGTGGCCCAGGTACCAAAAGTTCTCAAAGCTCCTGGGTGATTATTTTATTCACTCCAACATAAAAGCCACTCTTTGAGTGTCACTGAAACTGAAGTCATCTTTCCCTGACCCTGTCAGCTTCTTTATGAAGTGGATGCTGAGAAGCTTGAATAGTAAAGCCACTCAGCAGCTCTCATCAATCGGGATGGCTCCAAAATACTGGTCTAAAGAGAGCTCTGGGCTGCTGCCATTTACCTGAAGTCTGGACTCCCCTTGAATGGTGGGAACATTTTGGCTCATAGAGAAAGAGCATTTGGAATGTTCTCATCAGTGTTTTTGCTGCTGTGACTAAATGATCTGAGCAGAACAATTTCAGGGGAGGAAGAGTTTACTTAGGGGCTCAGGGTTTCAGAGGTCTCCGTCCACAGACAGCAGGCTCCATCCGTCGGGGCTGGAGGGGAGGCAGGACATCATGGAGGAAGAGTGTGGTGGAGGGAAGCAGCTCACATGGTGATCAGGAAGCAGAGAGAGACCCCACTCTCCAGGGACAAAGAGAGACCCCAAAGCCACGCCCCCAATGCCCCCTCCTCCAGCCACACCCACCTGCCTCCAGCCACCACCCAGTTAATCCATCAGGGATCCATTCACTGGTTGGGTTAAGGCTCTCACCACCCAGTCATGTCTCCTCTGGACCTTCCTGCACCGTCTCACACGTGAGCTTTTGGGGGACACCTCACATCCACACCATAACATTGAACATAGGGGACAAACTAATGTAGATAGGAACCTCCCTCAAACCCTACAGTCCCAGAGGTCTCCCTCACTCCCTCACTAGTTCTGACTCACAAAATCTTTACTTCACCAAATAAGGCCCCATTTGTTCCCACTGGGGGCATTCTTATTTTATTAGGCTGAAAGCATCCTGAGAGTATGAGCCAATGCTGCTTTCACATCTGCTGACGGAATGAGGATCAAAATCAGCACCCCATGCCTTCTAAGTACGCGCAGGTCTCAGAGTCACATGGGCTGTTGTTCAAAACCCAGCTGTGGCGCACCATGGTGGCCCCACACCTGTCATCCCAGTGGCTTGGGAAGCTGAGGCAGGAGGATCACGAGTTCAAAGGCAGCCTCAGCAACTTAGCAAGGCCCTAAGCCACTCAGGGAGACCCTGTCTCTAAATAAAATATATTAATAAATAGTGCTTGGGATGTGGCTCAGTGGTTAAGCACCCTTGAGTTCAATCCCTGGTACCAAAAAATAAAACTAATAAACAACAACAAAGAAATCCCAGCTGTACCACAATTTAGTTGAGTCAATATGTGACCCTATTTACTCATGTGTAAAATAAGTATTAATGGTGGTCCCTAATAGTATCAATGGTAGTCCCTGCCTTGCAGAAGTTGGATAGAAATTAAATTAGATAATACATGTTCTTCTTTTTTCTTTTTGGGTACCAGGGATTGAACCCAGGGGCACTTAACCACTGAGCCACATCCCAGCCTTTTCTATATTTTATTTAGAGACAGGGTCTCACTGAGTTGCTTAGGGCCTCGCTAAGTTGCTGAGGCTGGCTTTGAACTCCTGATCCTCCTGCCTCAGCCTCCTGAGCCGCTAGGATTACAGGTATGTTTTTCTTTCCTCTTGAGGCATAACTACCATCTCTACAACAATTGATCCTTATCTCTCATGGTTCCCAGTGTTGGCAGGCCCAGCTAGAAGCTTCTTCCTCAAGAGTTCTTTGCTCGGTTATCGCCAGATGGCAGATGCTGGACAATCTCATGGCTTCTTTACTCACCTGCCTGGTGCCTGGGGCTGGGCTGCCTTGAATACCTGGGTGGTGGCCAGTTCAGGTCTCTCCACCCCCTGTGGCTAACCTGGGCTTCCTTACAGCCCTGTGCGCTCAGGGCTGTTGGACTCCTTCGTCAGCGAGCTGCTGCCCTGAGTGAGTCCCCGAGAGACAGGAAACCGAAGCTGCCAGGGGACTGAGGGCTGAGTCTAGAAATAGCCAAAGCCTCACTTCCCCCATATCCTCCTGCTCCCAACAGCTACAGTCCTCACCCAGATTCGAGGGGAGGGGGCAGACGCACCTCTCCAGAGAAGGAACACTGATAGATTTGTGGATATGTTTTGTCCACTACTGTATATAAAGCAAATGCCACCCCGTCCCCTATGTCATGAGGTGCCCTTGGAACTGATGGACGATAGGATCAGCAAATCTAGGAGGAACCGGAGGGAGCGACTGTTCTAATCCCTGCAAAGGAACAGTTCCCTGTGGGAAGCCCTGAGTCACCATCTACGTGTGGGGCACTTCAGGACTACAGGAAGTCGCTGTCACCATCCCTCCAAGGCAGTTATTGTGAGGTTGCATAGAAGAGGCGGCAGGCAGGGAGACTTGTCACATTGCCACCGCAGGGTGGCCTGAGTGCTTGTGTAAAGATGTCACCGTCAGCAGGGAGTAGGACTTGTCACCAGGACAGCGAGTCAGAGTGAAATCATGGCTCCTAAGGTCCTGATGTCTGCCAGGCTGGGGGGCAGTGACACTGGTCCAGCACCCCACCCTCTCCATGGAAAGATCCAGGACACTTACATGAGGGGGGGAGAGGACTCAGTGCCTTGACAACTCGGATTTGCTTAGGGGACAATGGTGACCCAACACTTTTCTTGAAATGTATTATGGAGGGAAAAAGAAAATGAGCCAGGGCAAGTAGTAGAATATCTGATTTAAAGATAATTCATTATGACAAAATCGGGATTATTCCTGTTATGAAACCTATTAGTGACATTAGATAATCAAATGGATAAAATTCACCATGTTAATAGATTATTGTTCTTCTCTAAAAATGGCCTCTTGACATCCTACCCATGGGTGGTCCCCTCTCTTACAGAATCTGGGCTGGGCTGCTGTGGCTTGCCTTAGCTAACAGAACATGGCAAACGAGATGCTTGCTAATGCCAGGCAGCGTCTTTGGGATTCCCTGAGCCACCATGTAAGAAGTTCAGCCATAGAGCTTGAGAGACCTTGGACAGATCACATAGATCACGTAGAAGAGGACCGGACTTGACCTAGATAGAGGCAAGCCCCGCCCTCCCACCATTCCAGCTAGACTGGAGCTGTTAGCTCTCTCCATCAAGGCACCCATCATGGAAGGGGGCCATCTTGGACATTCCAACGTCCAAGCAGAACTTCCAGTTAACTCCAGCCCTCAGCTCCCAGCCTCTGCACAAGAGCCCCCCAACCAGAACACCACTACCTGCTGGGCTCCTCACCACAGATTTGGGACAGATAATAAAAGTGAAAGTTATTTTTATCTACTAACTACTGGCATGGTCTGTTATATAAAGCTCAATTCACAGTAGCTCAGCAATGGAACCAACCTAGAGGCCCTTCAACAGATGAATGGGTAAAGAAAATGTGGCATAAATACACAATGGAATATTCCTCAGTAATAAAAAAAGAATGAAATTATAGCATTTGCAGGTAAATGGAAGGAACTGGAGACTATCATGCTAAGTGAAATAAGCCAATCCCCCAAAACTAAAGGGTGAATGTTCTCTCTGATGTGTGGATGCTATCCCACAATAGGGTGGGGGAGGGAAGAATAGAAGTTCATTGGATTAGACAACGGGGAATGAAGGGAAGGGAATAGAAAAGACAGTAGAATAAATCAGACACAACTCTCCTATGTTTATATATGAATAAACAAAAATATCAATAAAACTCCACCTTATATACAACCACAAGAATGAGATCCGAATTAGAATGTTATACTCCATGTATGTATAATATGTCAAAACACACTCTACTGTCATGTGTAAAAAGAATATTTAAAAAAAAACACAATAACTGTATCATTTAAAGGAAAAAAAACACATAAGCTAATCCTAAAGAATGCAGAAAAACCCATTTAAAAATATTCTTGAAGCAAACATAGACTCAAAGGGACCTCATTAATCTGATTAAAAAAATCTACAAAAACACCCATATCGTCATGCTAGCTAGAAAATCCCCTTTTGAAACCGAGAAGGAGGATCAGATGCCCACTATGACCACTTCTACTCAAAATGACACTGGAAGTTTCAGTCGATAAAGTGAAGAAACGAAAAGAAGTTCAAAGGCATACAGGTTAGAAAGGAAGAAACAGGACTGTCCTTGAAAAATTGATATGATTTTGTATGCATAAAGTCCACAAAAGACTTTGAATTAAACAGATTTTCTGGATATAAAAGCAACAGACAAAATCAATTATATTACTATACACTAGAAATCAGAAAACAAAAAATTTCATATGATAGCATCATAATAGCATCAAAAACATGCAAGAATATGCTTAACAAGAGTCAAATCCTTCTGAGTAAACTATAGAATGTTAGTAACAGGCATTAAGAAATATCTACTTATGTGGTCATAGATTGTAAGATCCAGTATTCTCCTCCAGTGTAATCCCAATGAAATTTCCTCTTTTTAATTTTTAGAATTCTGTAGATGATTTTAAAGTGTATACGGGCCAAGCCGGGTGTGGTGACGCATACTTGTAATCTCAGCGATTTGGGAGGCTGAGGCAGGAGGATCCTGAGTTCAAAGCCAGCCTTAGCAATTTAGCAACACCCTAAGCAATTTAGCAAGACTGTGTCTCAAAATAAAACATTAAAAGGGTTGGAGATGTGGCTCAGTGGTTAAGTACCCTTGGGTTCAAATCCCGGTACCAAAAAAAAAATTATATGGGCCAGGTGTGGTGGTGCCCATCTGTAATCCTAGTGACTTGGGAGGCTGAGATGGGAGGATCACAAGTTCAAGCCTCAGCAATTTAGCAAGGCTCTGAGCAACTTAGCCAGAGCCTGTTTCAAAATAAAAAATTAAAAGGCCTGGGGATGTGGCTCATTGGTAAAGCACGCAGGTTCGATCCCCAGCACCAAAAAAAAAAAAAAATGGTAAGAATGTGCTCAACTTTATGCAAACAGAAACAAAACAAAGCATTGTTTCTCCTCTACTAGACCAACACATTTAAACAGAAAATTTTAACTACAGAGGGAACATAAGGTTATTAGGAATCATCATACACGGCTAGTGTAAATAAACACTTTGTTTCTTTTTTATAATATCAATTCAAGCTAAAGCTATCTTATGACTAAGTGATTTCAGCCTTGGGTATACATTTTAGAGAAATGGATTCATTGTCTCCAGGATCATTGCAGATTGTAATAGTGACAATCTGCAAGCCCCTCCTGTGTAGACTATGGTACAGTCAAAGGAAGGTATGCTGTACAGTAATGAGTGAACCAACCACATGGGTAAATCCGACAAACAACTATTGAGCCAAAGAAACCAGATAGAAAGTTATGAATTCACTTCTATGAAAGTTTAAAACAGATATTTTAGGGGATTATTTTTTTGGTGGTGGTGGAGGGTACCAGGGATTGAACCCAGGGGCACTCAACCATTGAGCCCCATCCCCAGCCCCTAAATAAATATTTTATTTAGAGTCAGGGTCTCCCTGAGTTGCTAGGGCCTCAGTAAATTGCTGAGGCTGGCTTTGAACTCGTGATCCTCCTGCCTCAGCCTCCCAAGCCACTGGGACGACAGGCATGTCCACCATGCCCAGCTGGATTCGTTCTTGAGTGATAAAACTAAGAAGAAAACAAGGATGTCCAGTGGTGGTTTCTTCTAGAGCAGCAGGAGGAAGGTATGAGGGGAGAGAAGCTCATGGGCTGCCGGCCAGGATCTCTTTAGCCTGGGGAGGAAATGACGTAGGGGTTCATTTTTATATTATTCAACAAACTATATGAAAATGTTTTCTGCACTTTCCTGTTATTGTGTTTTACATTTCACAATAAACGAAACAAAAATAGCACATCAAGTGAGTGCATACAAGGATGTAGTCATAAAGATATTAACTATGACTCTGTTTACAATAGAGGTGGGGGGAGAGACCCAAACACTGAACTGTTTGTTTGACTTTAAGGGAGGAGACCAGGCACAGCACCACACACAGCCCAGATGGGCGCTCCTGCAATCTCGGGCGTTGATGACAGGAGAATATTTCACAGCACTGAAAGATAATTGCGATGGATAAGTAGGTGAGAAATCTTTCTAACACATTCTGCATAGATATTGCAATGTTTTAAAATAAATGATGAATATTTATGCATGGAAAGACTGGGAGAAACACATGCTACTAGGATTCTGGGAAAGCCATGACTGATTTTATTTTTCTTGGTTTATTCATTCATTTAGTTATTTTATTTTGTTGGTGCAGGAATTAAACCCAGGAGCACTGAACCACGGAGCCACATCCCCAGCTCTTATTTGCATTTTATTTAGAGACAGGGTCTCACTGAGTTGCTTAGGGCCTCGTTAAGTTGCTGAGGCTGGCTTTGAACTCGCGATCCTCCTGCCTCAGCCTCCCGAGCTGCTGAGATTACAGGCGTGAGCCACGGCACCCTGCTCATTCATTTAGTTTTAATTCTGATCAATGAATATGGATTACTTTTGATAGGAATCAAAAGGAGACAATCTATGTTATTGGAAATAATAATGGGGAAAAAAGACAAGATTACTCAAAATGGGAATGAGAAGCAGTGTGTTTGGAACAGAGTGTGTCTGTCATGACACATGTATTTGGAAAACACCTGGGGTCCTCCCAGCACCTATGAGCCCTTCTGAATATCACTTTTCCTTGCCGGTGGCCACCGCCTGGTTACTTTTCCCAGCGTTCATTGCTCTGACAGCACAGTGGTTCAGCTCTGCAGGGAACCCAGTGGTGGTGAGCTGCAGAGGTGGGGGCCAGGAGCAAACGGAAGGGAAGTGGAAATCCTCCAACTGCTGCAGAAATCAGCAGCACCTCTCCTCCCACAGCAGGGAAGGTAAAGTGCATCTAACACAGGAAAGGAGGTTCTTATTTGGATTGCACAGTATGGGCTTCAGAGAAATGTTGCAGGAGAGCAGGCAGGGATGCCAACCCCCATGCTCACACCTGACCGCACTCCCCTAAAGACTCAACTGTAGGTGACAAGGCTCATACAGAACAGGACAGGCCGGGTGCGGTGGTGCAGGCCTGTAATCCTAGTGGCTGGGGAGGCTGAGGCAGGAGGATCATGAGTTCAAATCCAGCTTTAGCAATTTAGTGAGGCCCTAAGCAACTCAGTGAGAACCTGTCTCTAAATAAAATACAAAATAGGGCTGGGGACGGGGCTCAGTGGTCGAGGACCCCTGAGTTCAATCCCCGGTACCCTCTACCCCCAAAAAGAAATAAAGAGAAATGTGTGTGGAATACCTTAAAAAAATGGCATCTCCATGATTTTGCAAAATAAACGAAGGATGAAGGTGTGGTTGACACACCTACTTAACCTACTCTATACGCATAACTGGGTTAGGGTGTTTAACTGATTTGCTTTGAAAACAACGGAAGGAAATATTCCCCCAGCAGGACTGCCCTATGGATGAAGTCATCCGTCATAAGGAGCAAGACTGAAAAGGGTTAAGAATTCCACAGCCTTCTCCCTTTTTTCACAAATTCCAGGTAGACTCTTACATTTGCAGTAATGTAAACTCCAGCCATCCGAGAAAAAATTCAAATTAAGTCTCCATGCCAAAAGAAATACAACTTTGCATTTATTTTCTGTTCCTACTTCCGCTTGGAAGGTGTCTTTTCCCAAGAAACACGTTTAAAAGGATAGAAAAGTGGCTTTCTGTTTGGGGGCCTGAACTGGAAAATGAAAGACAATGAAGAAAAAAAATATATTAGCTCAGCTTTTCCAGACTTGAAATAATGTGTGATTTTGGCTGTTTCTCCAACTCTGGGGGCCGGGGCCTGCTAGAATGCTTAATTCCTTCAGCCTATGAATCACCTTTCCTTTGTGGGAATATTAATGCCAAACTAAAATTTCTCCCTATGAGGAAGGGGAAAAATTTCTTTTAAATATAGCGAGGCTGGGAGTAGACTGATAAATAAAATTGCTTTGTCTTTACCCCATTAACTCTCCCATCCACCATTTGGAGATCCTCTGGGCAATAGCTGTGTATCAATTAAATCGTACCTTCAGGTGTGTCACCGAGACCCAGTTAAAATGGATGTCATCTGGTGATTCCTTGTGCAATTTGTCTAACTCTTTGCAAATGGCAAAACAGAGTCCTTTTTTAGGAGTTTCGTCCTTCAAGAAACCGCCCATTTCCCTAAGGCGCTCCAGAAAATTCTACAACCAGCTGGAAGAAAACTTAGAGGCCACCAAGTGGACCAGTGGCAAGCTCTCCAAGGGGTGCGTTTGAATGGACGCACTGCAGAAAGCCCACTCTGATTTTCATTTCCAAAATCCCAACAGGACTAATGAATATTTTTTAAGTTTCCCTTCTATGTATTTATTTCCACCAAAGGTCAGTATTGGGCTCATTCTATGAACCTTGGAAATAAGGCTTCGTCTAGGCAATAAGATCCCATCCCTTGGAGCTCACAGTCTTGCAGGAAAAGGCAGACCTCAAACTTGTGATCAACACGTGATGACCACATCCAGCGGAAGTGACCTCTGCTGTGAACTTAAGCTGGGGGTCGGGAAGGTCATTTGCCCCAAAGAGGTGAATTTGAGACAGCTGAAGGATGCTCAGAACCCAGCTAAGAAGAGGCATGTGTTGCAGATCATCAGAAATAACAGCTGGGTGTGCACTTTCTTTTTTTATTTTATTTTAGTTTTGGGATTGAACCCAGAGGCGCTCAACCACTGAGCCCCATCCCCAGCCCTATTTTGTATTTTATTTATTTAGGGATAGGGTTTCACTGAGTTGCTAAGGGCCTCGCTAAGTTGCTGAGGCTGACTTTGAACCCGCGATCCTCCTGCCTCAGCCTCCCAAGATGCCGGTGTGCTTTCTATTCTTCTTCATACTTTGGTCTAAATGTTGCCTTTAGTTTCACACAGCCTAACACCACTCTCCCCTCATGCAAGGGCTATTTTCATTTATCTTGTGATTTTTAAAAGACAATGATTTAAAAATAAGCACTGCTACTTATTGAATGTTCACGTTGCATCAAGCCTATTGAACTTCACACAAAACCTTTTCTTTTGTCCACATTTGAGGGAAATTGGAGGTCAGAAGATCCCCTAGGTAGGCACTCAGTGAGCTAGGATAGGATTCAAAGCCAGGTCAGAGATGTTCCAATGCCACATTTTTCACCACTTTCCCAGGGTTTCTTCGTATTCCCATCTACAAACCATTTCATCCAAATGATGGGAGTGGCCAGGCACCACAGCACACACCTGTAAACCCAGCAGCTCAGGAGGCTGAGGCAGGAGTACCATGAGTTCAAAGCCAGCCTCAGCAAAAGTGAGGCCCTAAGCAACTCAGTGAGACCCTGTCCCTAAATAAAATACAAAATAGGGCTGGGGATGGGGCTCAGTGGTTAAGCACCCCTGGGTTCAATCCTTGGTGTAAAAAAAAAAAAAGCTGTTTTGAGTTTGAATCTCTCCAGGAGGATGGGTTCAGCAAATTTGCATTTTTACAAGTTTCCCAGGTGCTTCCCATGTATTTGAGAATCATAGAACTTCATCCCAATCCCACTTCCATTTCCTGGTGAGAGAGACAGATCAACCAAAGAGAGACAGAAAGACCACTGCTAATGCAGTTTTCTGAGCCCTCATCCGGGCCCTGGGATTGCTCTTCTGGTCACTGGATGCAGCCTGGCAATGCAGAGCGGTTCTGATTCACAGACTACCAAGAATGGAGCTTCACACTTTGGCCAGATCCCTCGGCAGGGCCCAGAGAGCTGCTCGCTTTAGCCGGGGCTTCAGGCAAGCTGTGAAGAGTGAGGTTCTGACAGAGGAAGTGAGATAAGACAAAAACGTTTAAAAAAAAAAAAACAACAAACATCCTGAGGCCCGTGTTCCAAAGGCCACTGGCAAAATCTATAGCCTGACTCCCAAGTGCGCTAAACAAACACGTTGTGGGCCCATCCAGGAAACGTGAAGCAGATGCTGGAAGCTGGCTGTGTGCTTTCGACCCGGGGAGTGATGATATGGAATCGGACACAGAGTTCACAGAAGAACAACATGGGGCATTGGCAGCAGGCCGGGCACCCAGGGAGGACAGGAGGTGTCCAGTCACGTGGCTCGGAGCAAGTTGAGGGCACAGGGGAGACCCGCGTCCTGTCTCATGTAAAGCTGTGTCTTGCTTTTCTTCTGGCCACCGAATTACCTAACGCAGCTACGAACATGGGGGTGGGAGTGGAGTCCCAATGGAGAGGTGAGGACCAAAGTTTTAGAGCTTTTTTTTTTTTTTGGTACCAGGGATTGAACTCAGGGTCACTCAACCACTGAGCCCCATCCCCAGCCCTATTTTGTATTTTTTTTAGAGACAGGGTCTCACTGAGTTGCTTAGGGCCTCCCTGTTGCTGAGGCTGGCTTTGAACTCACGATCCTCCTGCCTCAGCCTCCCCAGCCGCTGGGATTCAGCTGTGCACTACTGCACCCAGTGTATCAACAGAGATTCACTATAATGTCCCGATGGCTTCTTTCCCCTTGAAGGGATGTGAAAGCCCTGGCTTCTGTGGAATGCATGTTTTGCTGCTTGGCATGGCTTGAACCTGGCTCTGCAGAAATAAGCAAGGTGCTCCCAGATGTCAGGTGCCTCCTCTCAGAATCCAAAGCCCAATTCTTGACATACGCTTTCCCAGGGGACCCTTCCTTTCCCACACATTCCCTGTCACGTCATGGCATTTAATTAGTTACCATTTTTGCTTGCTTTTAATTAAAGAAACACTGTTTGCACTCATCTCGGAACCATTCACTGAATGCCACCTAGACTCTTGACATTTATTTAGGAAACGGCATTTTTTTTTTGGCAGAGTTTTTATAGCATGAATATTTGATGATTGGAGTAATTCAGGACCCTCTGCAAATACAGGCTCATTCCTCTTCTTTTTAAGATCAGATGAGTCAGGTGAACCTTGCAATTCCGTGTGACTCTATCATATTGAAATTTCCACTGCACTTTGGGTGGACATTATCAGTACTCTCCGGGAAAAACTGGGGCGATGGTGAGGTAGCCCTCTAAGTGTTTGTTATGCCCTTGTGAAATTGCATCTATTATCTGAACAAAAAAAATTAATGTTTTTGTGCCAAGCAACTGTGTTTGTCATCAGTGATTTTTAAACACTTCAGTTGTCATGGTGAGGTCTAATTATTATTACAAGAAAAACATTCAGATCTTGATCTGGGTAAATACGAGGTATTCTCCAGGGGAGAAGAAAAGCCTACAGAAAAAACAAACAAACAAAAAAAACAAAAAACCTGTTCGCCTTTATTTCCTGTGTTCAAGTGCCATATTCGGTTCACTTCATCCTGCCCATGACATCAAGGATCTCTGCTTTCCAGAAAAGCTGGTTTTACACAGGAAAAGCAGCCCCTCCCTGAGGATTTCTAAGGATTCAAGAAGCCTTCAGAGGACAAAGCAGGTCTGTATTCCAGGGCTCTCAGCCTCTCTGTGGGGGGCAGGGATTTAGGACTTGGAAATTGTGTTTTGCCTCCATGTTGCCCTGTCCCATTTGCTGCGGTCACTGGGGACAACTGTGGAACTGGTAAAGAGGAAATGAAGTGGGTTGAGGCAAGACGCCAATGCCCACTAAAAGAACCAGGGTTCGTGGAGGGTCTCAGCTCTTAGTAATGGGACAGAGATGCCCCCTGAGAAGGGGAAGATACATGAGCCATTGAACATGGTGGCCATGATGGGGGTGACTAGAGTGTGTGTGGAAAGGGTTAAAATTTCTAATTCATTCCACTGTCTTTCCTATTGCCATCTCCTCTCCCTTCCCTTCATCCCCCTTTATCTGATCCAATGAATTTCTATTCCCTACCCCCTTGTCTGGTGTTAGCGTCTGCATATCAGAGAGAACATTAAACATTTGTGTGTGTGTGTGTTTTTTTTTTTTTTGGATTGGCTTATTTTACTTAGCGTGATAGTCTCCAGATCCATCCATTTACCAGCAAAAGTCATGAAGTCATTCTTCTTTATGGCTGAGTAATATTCCACATTGTGTATGTAGACCACATTTTCTTTATCCATTCATCTGTTGAAGGGCACCTAGGTTGGTTCCATAGCTTAGCTATTGTGAATTGAGCTTCTGTGAACATGGATGTTGGTGCTTCATTGTATTTGTCAGGAAATGGATGGATCTGGAGACTACCACGCTAAGTGAAATAAGCCAATCCCCCAAATCCGAAGGCTGAATGTTCTCTCTGATGTGTGGATGCTAACACACAACAAGGCAGTGGGAGGGAAGAATAGAATTTTACTGGATGAGACAAAGGGGAATGAAGGGAAGGGAGGGGAATGGGAACAGGAAAAACAGTGGAGTGAATGGGACATAGATTTCCTATGTTCATATATGAACACATGACCACTAAGCCACATCCCAGCCCTCATTTGTATTTTATTTAGAGACAGGGTCTCCCTGAGTTGCTTAGGGCCTCGCTAAGTTACTGAGACTGGCTTTGAACTCACTCAAGATCATCCTGCCTCAGCCTCCAGAGCCACTGGGATTACAGGCATGTGCCCAGCAACAGAAAGTTATATCTCTCAAAGGCTTTAGATTAGAAGGAGGGTTTGATGTCATTTGTAGGATGTTTGCAAAACATGTCGAAGATCTTGACCCTGCACACAGGGCAGCAGGAACATATATATATATATATATACATACATACATACACCAAGGAAATGTGACAAAAATAGATTATTCCAATAAGAATGGCCATCATCAGAATTTCAGAGTCCCTTTGAGAGAAATCGGGGTGCATATAATACACCTTATACAGTGCTAAGCCTCTCATGTCAAAACGTTAACCCTTCCTGCCACCCTACAGAGTAGCATGTCCAAGCAGACGAGGAAACCCAGCCTCTCTGTGTGACTTCCCCAGGTCCCGTGAGTGGTCACATGGACCCTTCACCCCGGGCTGCCTTCTGCTGGAGCCTGGGTCTGACGTGCTCAGTCCAGGCCTGGAGGAAGCCCTGGCAATCTGTCAGGTTACCAAAGGCTTCTGATTCCTTGTTTCTGATTGATTGTCTCTCAGCAATCTCTGCCTTGAAGTCATTCCCAGAACTGAAGAGGTCCTTTGAATGTCTAATAAACTCGACACATTTGATACTCATACATTTTTAACTTGCCCAGGGGACCCAAACGATGTCTCAGCATCTGATTTCTCTCATATTTTCTTCACTGAAATTTCAAAGTACGCTCCATGGATCACAGCCAGGTAACGGCCAGGCCAAGAGTAGATCAGAGGCCAGGCATTTTCACTCAACACAGCCCCCTTTAAGTGTCAGTTTCTATACAGCAAAGCCATCTGTGTTAAAACAATCGACTCTGGGATCATTTTCTGCCTTCGGAAAAAATAAGTTTTTATAAATCGTATGCACGGTACAATTGTGACCTGGCTCATAATTCACTACTTGCAAAGCAGTCCCTGAAGTTTGTCTCCTCCTGGCTGAGGTCACTCAAGCCCCTATGGGAGGGGGTAAGAGGCATGGGAAGTTCACACTCTGAATCCTTCCTGCTAGAAATATTTGACATGTGACAGCTTTGTCGGGGACTCCTCCATAATCAAGGTGTCATAACAAGGTGAAAAGCCATTGGAAGGGATGCCGTATATAAAAAATAGTTTCCTTCCTATAAGATGATTATTATGTCCTTCATAACTCTTTCCTAGGCGTGAAGCTATGTTGAAATAGGGGGATCCACGGGAATCTGTTTTGCACACGAGAAAGCACCTTGTATGTGTCAAAGATGATGTTTGTATTATCAATGGGCCTGTTTTACCTTTGATGTGACCAACCTGAAAGCACTTTGCATCAGTGTGCCAGTTAGCTTTTCAATAGAGTGAAAAAATTCCCGACGTAGACATCTCCAAGGAGGAAAGGCTGATTTGGACTCCAGGTTCAATCCATGGGGGCTGGTTCCACTGCCCTGCTCCAAAGGAATGGCAGAACATCACGGCGGAAGAGTATAGCCAAGGGAAGCTGTTCGACTCCCTATAACCAGGATGAGAAAGAAAGGCAGGGGATGGGGACAACATATATAGTCTTGGAGCACATCTCCCAGAACCCAACCTCCAACTAGTTTCCACCACCTCCAAGAACCCATTCAGACTACAAATCCATCCATGAATGAATCCAGTGTTGAGGTCAGAGATCTCATGATCCAATCAATTCCCCAAAGCCCTACCTTTTAACATTACTACACTGGGGACCAAGTCATTAACACCTGAACTTTTGGGGGACATTCCAGAATAAAACAATAACCATCAGAAAGCTATTGGGTATACCCTGTTAAAATCCAAATTAAATGATTTAGATTTTTTTAGCATGCTTGCAAATGCAGGAAATTGGTATATTTGATTTTTAGTGCTGAAGGGGTGAGTTAGAATCAGTTGTCTCAACTTCAGCAATGGGCTAGTCAGCTTTCCTTTACCATGACAAAATACCTGAGATAATCAATTTAAAAAGAGGAAAGGTTTTAGAGATTTTGGTCCAAAGTCAGTTGGCTGCACTGTTATTGGTCCTGTGGCAAGGCACTATGATATGGTAGGAACACATGGAGGAGAAATCTGTGACCTCATGGCAGCCAGAAAGCACAGAGATAAGAAGGGGTAAAGGTCCCTATGTTCCCTTCAAGAGCATGCTTCTAGAACACCCTCTTACTAGACTCTACCTGTTAAAGGTTCCTCCACCTCCCAAGAGCACCACAGATAGCAACCGAACCTCAACACACTGGCCTTCAGAGGACCCTTACCCAAAGCATAGCAATTGACATTTGGTTCAAAGATCCTTGCGTGGGGGACTGTCCTATGTACTTTGGAATGTTACTAACATCCACTTGGTCTCTACCTAGCTTCACTTCCCTGCCGTGACAATCAGAAAGTGTCTAGATCTTGCATGAGTCCCCTGGAAGTCAAAATGGCCCCAGATTGACAGCCACTGCGGTAGACAGATAAGACAGGTAAGCTCTATATAACTTTGGTCCCTTCAGGGTTGTTTCTAGTTTATAGGGTTGACAATATTTTCATCCTACTTGGCAAATCTGAGAAATTAAACTGAGGGTCCCCTAGCGTGGCAATGAATTACGTGGTCAATGGCAGAGGCTTCGGGAGGATTAGCCACACTTGATTAAATTAGCATTTGGGATTATGTCTGCGTGGGGACCCAGAGGGGAGAGAAGTAAAAGAAAATAAATAATAAGGTAGGGCTTTGATTCCTCTGTTGCACATGGTTTATAATTTTGGTATTAAAAATGTAAAGACACAAAAGACCGAGGGCCAACATTTCCCATACACAGCTCAATAGCACACGCACACGCGCGCACACACACACACACTGACACACACACTGACACACACACTCACACACACAAGCTCTAAAGGCACCAAATTCCAGGATTCTTGCCTTCGAGGTGCAACAGGAGAACTTTGGAACAGTTAAGCCCAGTGAGCAGCTATTTCTTTTGCCTTGTTTTTTTGGGAACAGAGAACTTCCCTACGTTCTGACAACTGAGAACTTTATCAAAGTTCTTTGCTGTTGCTCCCTATGGAGTAAGATGCCAAAAATCCTTGGAGATGACCAGATTCTGAGAAACCTGAAGTAGAACGCACGAGTCCTAACTGGCACTTGTATCCACCTTTCCATGAAAGGGCACCAAGAACTCTGAAGTTTAACTAAGGTTCACATTTGAGGGCACAAAGTCCCAGGCCAGGGGATTCACCCAAGTTCACGTAGGCAGAAAGCCACAGACCAGGAAACGAAGACAAAGGGACTTTAGAATTCCTCCTTGTGAGTTCCTTTTATTCTTCTCTGCCGAAGTCTATCTCCTGTCTTTATCCCTCCCTCTTTCTGCTCCCCTTAGTTGAATCCCGTGTCTGGCTCATAATAGGTGCTCAATAAATAACTCATTCAATGAAGGACTCCAACCACGGACACCAAGGAACATAAATCAAGACAACTTCCCACCGAAGTCATAATGACTTACAAGTCAGGATGTCTAGGACTTCAGAATGTTGGCTTTCTCTCAAGTTACTTGTTCACAAATAAACTCTAGAAACTCCACCGTCATCTTTGGTGTTGGAGGAAATGTAATCTTTCTCCATTCACCAAATATGGCTGCTGGCACGATATAGCCTTTAAAATGTCTGCTTGTGATGGGGGCGTTTTCACAAACCGTCAGATGTGTGAAGGCCTAGCAAAAATCTCCACGGAAACCTCAAGATTCATAGCTCTTAAGACCCCGCCCTGACATATACATGCACTGCCACTGGAAAACAGGTATCCTGTCTCCCTCCTTTTCAGATATTCCCGGAGCATAAGCAAAAACAAAGCAGGATCTCTTCACCCCTGTGATTCTCTGTCTCCTCAGCCCCCCCGCCCATGTCAAGGAGATGGAGACCCAGGGCTAGTGCCCGAGGAGCCCCTGTTGTGCAACCCAGACCCCACACACTGTGCAGACACTGCGAACCCCCCAGGGTCAGATCCTTACACGGTGCTAGGATCACACAGAGGTGCGTGGGAGTCTCGTGGCCTTGAACAATCCCACAGCTTACAAAGGCACAGAGGCCCAAACGACCCCGGTGAATGAGGAGGAAACAGACGAATAGAGACACCCCACTCTGGTCCCTGGGCCCGCCAGCACTTCCATCATTAGAATGGTCCAATACCGCACCCTTTGCCTCCACCACGGTCCTTTCCCACCAGTCTCCTCCCTGAATGGAATGTGAACATTGCAGTTGGAGTGATCGCTCTTTTTCTTTTCTATTTGGGGGGTACCAGGATTGAACCCAGGGCTGCTTAACCACGGAGCCCCATCCCCAGCTCTTTTGTATATTTTATTCAGAGACAGGGTCTCCCTGAGTGGCTTAGGGCCTTGTTAAGTTGCTGAGGCTGGCCTTGAACTCGAGATCCTCCTGCCTCAGCCTCCCCAGCTGCTGGGATGACAGGTGTGCGCCATTGCGCCCGGCTGACATTTCATTTTCTCTCCACTCCACCGTACAGTGAGCATCTAACTCTGCCTGACACGTAGTGATCACAGCAACACTGGTTAAATAAGTGAACTGGTATCACCACAGAAAGAGGGTGCCAGGTTGGAAAGGACAGATTTAACCTTATCAGAGACCAAATTTAACTTTTCTGCCCCCAAACTGCATACCCCGTAAGCCCTCTTTGTCTTCTGTGCTCTGGTTACTCACCCCCTGGCCAAGTTTTGGGATTTACAGGAATTCAGAGTCCTCCCACACGGCAAAGCCAAGGAAACCCCAAATCAGTCCATGGCTTATGTCTCATTCCCAGATTTTTTGACCCCTGTATATTTTAAGAGAAACCGAACCTTGATTCATTTATACTTGGTGTAAACGACTTCATCTAATTTTCCTCAATTTTGGAAAATCAAAACCTTCTCCCGCCGCCATGGGAAGTCATATTTTGTCAAAACTCCATGAACTTGAACCCAGAGAGGTTGGGATGCTGCAGCAATCTCAGAAACCACAAAAATGGCAGAAATGCGGGAAGTCAGAGCTGTCCCTGTGCCTCATCGGCGGGTCCTAACATTTTGTTCAAGCTGCAGAGATCTGTGTGATACCAGCTTCACCCCAGCCGAGGCTCTTGGCACGGACACGGGAGGCTGGGTGCAGATTCTGACCTTAGAAGGCAGTTTGCCCAGCGACCCTTGCGGCCTGTTGAGTTTCCAATGTGACCTTTGAAAACAGCTGGGCCCAATTCCATCTGTCCCAGACCCACACGGGCCTCCTCTGCACCGCGCAGTGTGAGGGCAATGAAGTTGGAGGAGGACACTGAGCAAGACACGGAGTGGCCCAGTTGGGCTGCAGCTGCTCTGAAGGAAGCCCCCCCAGAAAGCAGATTTTATTGTTTTTTTTTTGTTTGTTTGTTTTGTTTTGTTTTTAACTTTTAAATGGCTTATGGGTCTGTATGCTTTGAGACCGTTTTTCCCAAGCTCGGAGAGGTTTTAACCCTGCCACGTGCTGTTCTTCCCATGAACACAAACCTTGGATATGCATAAGACACCCCCCCCCATGACTGGGTGAGTCCCCATAAATGATGAGGTATAGTTGAATTTGATTAAATAATCCATGTGACATCTTTTGATGTTCAATGTGAGTCCGACCTCAGTTTTTTTATCTTGAGGCTCAAAGATAGAAATCTACCAAAGTCGAGGGCAGTGGTGCACGCCTGTCAGCCCAGCAACTCAGGAGGCTGAGGCAGGAGGATCATGAGTTCAAGGCCAGCCTCAGCAACTCAGCAAGGCCCTAAGCCACTCAGTGAGACCCTGTCTCTAAATAAAATACAAAAAGGGCTGGGGATGGGGCTCTTGGGTTCAAGTCCCAATACCAAAAAAAAAAAAAAGACATCTAAATGTCAGAGGGTTCCTGTGGGTTCATGCCATAAGACGCTTGACAGAGTGCCTGGTATATGCTATATTTGAAAGACACAAGAAGGAGGCATTCCCCTGTACTCTTAGGGGAAATATAAACTGGAATAACCACTTTGAAAAATAGTACAAAATATTTCTTTTTTTCTTTTTTTGCTACCAGAGATTGAACCCACTGAGCTTTACCACTGAGCCACATCCCCAGCCCTTTTTTAAATATTTTATTTAGAGACAGGGTCTCGCTGAGTTGCTTAGGGCCTCGATTTTGCTGAGGCTGGCTTTGAACTCCAATCCTCCTGCCTCAGCCTCCTGAGTCGCTGGGATTACAGGTGTGCACCATTGCGCCTGGCTTTATTTCTTGTATTTTAAAGTTGGTCCAACCACAAGAATGGGATCCTAATTAGAATAACTATACTCCATGTATATATAATTTGCCTAGCAACTCTACTTCTCTGTATTTACAGTATAGAGATCCTTGCATCCAAGGAGACATGTGGAAAGTATTCAGAACAGCATGGTTTGCAGTAATGAGACACTGGGTATAACAAAAGAGTTCCTTCACTTGTAAGAAGGAGAAGCAAATTCCTGTAAGAAATGCCCGGACATATTTCAAGAGGTGAACAATTTCAACTGCATGTTGATTCCGTGATCCAGCCCTCTGTCATCTTGCAGCTCTGCCACCCCCGGGAATGTGGAAACTTCTGCTCATTCAGCTGGTGCGCTGGGGCATGGGTAAGGGCTCGGAAACCCTACCAGGCTATAGCAGATGAGGCCAGGAAGTGCCGTCCGTCCCTCCTCCCCACAGTCCACCGGGCGGAACCCAGTAACCCAGCCCTGCCTAATCGTGCTCTCCAAACAGGGTCAGGAAGAGAGGAAATTAGATCTCCAATGAGCTGCATGGTCACCCAGTTCTAACCAGAGAGGACAGTAGGAGGTAGACCTGGGTTTCTTAACAAATGGACCCTCCAAGCCATACCAGGGTTCAAAACACATGGCTTGTCACAGCATGGATCCTTGGGAAAAGGACCATAAGATGGATTTGACTGTTCCGAATTTTTTCTTAATTTTAATTTTTTTTGTTCTTTTAAAATATAGATAAAAGTAGAATGCATTTTGGCAAATTATACATATATGGAGTTTAACTTATTCTCATTAGGATCCCATTCTTGTGGTTGGACATGATGTGGAGTTTCCCTGGTCGTGTGTTCATATATGAACATAGGAAAGTTCTGTCCCATTCACTCCACTGTCTTTCCTATTCCCATCCCCCTCCCTTCCCTTCATTCCCCTTTGTCTAATCCAATGTATTTTTGTTCTTCCCTCCCTACTATATTGTGTGCTATCATCCATATATCATCAAGAACATTCAGCCTTTGTTTTGGGGGGGATCGGCTTATTTCAGGCAGCATGATAGTCTCCAGTTCCATCTATTTACCAGCAAATACCATATTTCATTCTTCTTCATGACTGAGTAATATTCCATTACACACACACACACACACACACACACACACACATACCACATTTTCTTTATGTTCAGGATGTTTGTTGGAAATAGTCTTGAGATCAACCTCTGACAAAGCAGGTCTGGGCATACAACAGTTGAGCTGTCATGCAGTCCCAAAGGTAGACTCAGTTACCCCATGGGGAGCTGTGGAGCTATGAAGGTCATTCTGAGTCATCCCAATTTGATCCAACCAGACAAAACATTCATAGTCTTGTAGTGAGCTTGCATAAGAACTAGTCTGTGGGTATGAGATGATACTGGATCAGTTGCTAGATATTGCCCCGACTCTGGGATGGGTGAGGCTGAGAAGGGTGAGGCTGGGGGTGAGGTGACTCTGTGCATGAGGGGTCCTGGGGTGGGGGGCGGGGGCACAGCTGAAGACAACTGTTGGCACTGCTCACAGCTAAGGAAATGAGTCCTTCACACTAGAGAGTTTAGCAATGACAGTGTCTGCCACATAGCCACTCAATATAGTCTATTATGACTGCAGAAACCAAAGGAACGTACTGATTTTCTCTGACTAAATTTCTATGTAGACACATAGAAAAGGCATGGATAGTTTGTCTAATAAACAGGTGTCAGGGTGATGGGGGTCACTTTGAGAAAAGGAAGCAGGTCTGAGATAGAGGATCAAAAACCAAAACAACAGCACCCAAAAAAGAACTGCAATCACATCTTCAATTTTTTAATCCTTTAAACAACAACAACAACAAACAAAAATGAATTGCTATTTGACTTACATCACGGGAAGTTGATACAAATTGCATTTGAGATGCGCTTGCTGTATAAGTGTGTGCAGTCGGTATATTGATCTAAACTGTTCTGCACATGGCTGACCTTCCACTTCTTCACATAAAAATAGCTCTTAATTATTCAAGGATGGATCGACTTTCCTTCTTTCTTCCTCCTACAGATTTTTGGCTATTTTACTGCTCAGGAACCTCACCCTCAGAGGGTGGCTGGGGTTGGGTGGTACCGGGTGTGGGGCAGAGAGGAATGAAGCTGGATCAGCCATTTCTATGACTTGCTAGCAACTCTGGTAAATAGGTTTAGTAGAAGGAAATGTTGAAAATCAGTTATTCGGATCCTCTGACCCGCTCAGACATGCGTGTTACGCTCTCCTCCCATTAGCACAGACCCCTGAGAATGGGTCATAATTGCATTTGCAGGGATGACAGATGAGACGAGATTCCCTCCAAGGAGTATGAGGCTCCAATTAGACTCATTTTTTTTTTTCTCTTTCAAATCGTACATCCTAATAGGGCATTTTGATAAAAAGTCATATTCTATTGTATTTTCACCTATTACCCATCTGTACATCTTTCTGCATGATATAGTTAATGTAAACAGACCAAGATCATTCCCTTGAATTTGAAAAGGGGATTTTCCCTGTTATGTGGTCTGGCAATGGAGTGGGAAGTGCAAGCCAGCCACAAGGAATAATGTCACTGGAAACGGTTGATCACGACATATTGAAATATTTGTTGAATTTAAATATGATTCAGATGGGTTAGCTAAGAAGATTATGGAATTAGGTTGACTTTATTTATTTTTCTTCAATTTCCTATTATTCTTTTTTTTCCTTTTTAATTTGTTCTAACTAGGTACACATGACAGCAGAGTGCATTTCAGTTCACTGGACACAAGCAGAGCACAACTCTTCATCTCTCTGGCAGTACACGAGGTAGCTTCACGCCACAGTGCAGTCATACATGTACCTAGGAGGATGAGGTCCATCTCACTCCACCATCTCTCCTGCCCCCGTGCCCCCTCCCTCCTTTTTGCCCCATCAAACTCCCTCCATTTCTCCCCCACCCCCATTATGGATCAGCATTCACTTATCAGAGAGAATGTCCGGTCTTTGGTTTTTTGGGAATGGCTTACTTTGCTTAGCATGATATTCTCCAACTCCCTCCATTTTAGTTTGACCTTATATGGAGAAAAACTTTATTCCTAAATTTAAATATTTAAATGATTGTCGAATTCACTATTCCATTTCCAGACTGAAATAAAAGAGAAAATCCCCTTTTCAAATTCAAGGAAATTATCTTGGTATGTTTAGGTTAGTTATTTTTTTCTTTAATCAATTTTTTTTAAATTTATATATGACAGCCAAATGCATTACAATTCTTATTACACACATACAGCACAATTTTTCATAAATTTGGTTGTATACAAAGTCTATTCACACCAATTCGTGTCTTCATACATGCACTTTGGATAATGATGTCCATCACATTCACCATCATTGCTAACCCCCGCCTCCTCCCTTCCCCTTCCACCCCTCTGCCCTATCTAGAGTTCCTCTATTCCTCCCACGCCCCCCCTCCCTACCCCATTATGGATCAGTCTCCTTATATCAGAGAAAACTGATTTCATCTCACTCCAGTCAGAATGGCAGCTATTATGCATACAAACAACAATAAGTATTGGCAAGGATGTGGGGGAAAAGGCACACTCATACATTGCTGGTAGGACTGCAAGTTGGTGCAGCCAATATGGAAAGCAGCATGGAGATTTCTTGGAAATCTGGGAATGGAACCACCATTTGAACCAGATATCCCTCTCCTTGGTCTATACCCAAAGGACTTAAAAACAGCATACTACAGGGACACAGCCACATCAATGTTTATAGCAGCACAATTCACAATAGCTAAACTGTGACCAACCTAGATGCCCATCAGTAAATGAATGGATAAAAAAATGTGGCATATATGAAATGAAATATTTGATACAATGGAATATTACTCAGCAATAGAAGAGAATAAAATCATGACACTTGCAGGTAAATGGATGGCGTTGGCCAATCCCAAAAAACCATTCACTATTTTATGATGCCGCTGTCATCTCTGCCCTTAAAATCCTCCCTGTTATAACTGTTGACACCGTTGGTTTTAACTGAGTGATTCTATCCAATCCAAAGATGAACAGCTTTCTCTCAGGATTAAAAGGCTGTGGCCAAAAAAAAAAATCTTCAAATAAAATTCAAAGAACTAAGTTTCTCAATCAGATAGCCACTTAGTGATCTTGAGGTTAATCCCTTAGACTGCCTCAATTTGTTCAGCTCTAAAATGAATGTACAAGAAATTGGGTGCAGTGATGCACACTGTTCTCCCAGAAGTTCAGGAGGCTGAGGCAGGAGGATCAAAAGTTCAAGGCCAGCCTCAGCAATTCAGCGAGGCCTTATGTAACTTACTGAGACCCTGTCTCAAAATAAAAAGGACTGGGGATGTGGCTCAGTGGTTAAGTGCCCCAGATTCAATCCCTGGTATAAAAAACAAAACCAAAACAAAACAAAATAAATAGACAAATAAGTAAACAAATATATAAATGAACAATGAAAAATCTTACACTTAATGTCTCACACACATTTTTGCATTCACAATTTTCAACTCAACCCTGGTAGTAATGAGCTTTGGTACAGCTATGTTATTGGTATCAGATGGAACTTCTTCCTGAGCCACATATTGGCTGTTTGATGTTTGGGAAAATAAGTGACCGCTCCAAGACTCTATTTTCTCACGGGTGCCATGAGATCACATAAGGGCTCATTCATCACGAGATTGGTTTGAAGGTCAAGAAGGATATGGTCCTAACATGATGCCTGCGACTTAGCAGACCTGTAAGAGAAGGGAGTTATCCTCAAATCTCATCTGCCCCTTGAACAAGATGCATTCTGTTTTTCTCCTTTCCTAAGGAAAAAAAAAAAACACACATTGTAAAATAAGCAGTCTTCAAAGACAACCTGAAGACGTCTGGGAATTCCAAAGGCTGAAAATTCCCTGAGTTCAGGGCGGTTTCACTCATTCCACGGATCCAAAGTCAAAAAGGAGAGTGTCGGTCGACTGTGTGCCCAGGCTGGTTCCTGATGATCCCTCCCCTCCTCCCCGGCTGCCTCTCCTGGGGATGGTGGTGTCTGCAAAAACCATCGGAGCTGTCAGGAACAGAGTCGCCTCGCCAGACTGGGAGGTCAGAGGAGAGTGTCCCTTTCCTCAGATCAGAGGGGTTGGGTGAGTAAGAGCGTCCAGGTCTGCAAGAAGACAGAGCTGGGACACAGAAACTCATAAAGGACCCAGAGCACACACCGTGGGTGAGTGATACATGCAGCAAGAGTGACCCAAATGGGACAAGGCAGGATCTTAAGGTTACAAAGGAGAAGCCCAAAGATCCAGCCTATGATTACTAGTGTAGGTGGCAACCAGAGGCTGGCGACATCCCAGAAGGCTCTAAGTTACACAATTTCAATGGATCAAGGGAGGTTTCATATAAAAGTGAGAGTCCCCCCGGCCCTCCCCTTAGAACTAAAGCTCCAAAGCAAGTTCCCACTGGGGACCCTGAAGTGGGCTGCATGACTCAGGGGGTTAGGCTGAGAAGACTGCGGAATTAGGTGACAGCTTGATTCCTAAAAGCGTGGAAGGACAAGGTGGGCGTAGGCAGTAAAATGCTTAGGTGCTGTGTCTTCTTGTCAGGAGGCCATTCGTCAGTATGCAACTGCAGACAGCCAAGGAGACGTCCTCCTTGTCACTAGAAGAAAGGTCCAACTAAGCAGGTAAGGACTTCCGTCTGTTTTGTTCCCTGTTGTTTTACCCGGCACTGAGAAGACCCTTGATAAGCAACTGGATTAAATGTTTTCTAAGCTCATTCTAATTTAAAACTTAGGTGGGTCCATCAAAAAATACAAATGAAAAATGGTCATTATTTTTTTTTTGGTTTTGTTTTGTTTTGGGTACTAGAGATTGAACCCGGGGATACTTAACCGCGGAGCCACATCCACAGCCCTTTTTTTATTTTTTCTTTAGAAACAAGATCTCACTCAGTCTCACTAACTTTCGGAGGCTGGCCTTGACCTCAAGAGCCTCCTGCCTCAGCCTCCCGAGACACTGGGATTACGGGCGTGCGCCCCTGCACCTGGCTCATGGCATATACCTTAAAACCTGATTTGGACGAGTACTCTCTAAGGGACTAAATCGCCTCTAACATCATATCTATTTGTGGTAAAATAGTTGCCTGTTGTGCTTTTAAAAAATATACTTGTTCTTTTTCTGGCCTCAATAGAAGTTTATTGGAGAGATAACTTATCACAAAGAATTAAAAACTGGGGTTGGACAGCCCAAGACTGTGGCCCCTGAGAGAAAGAAAACAAATGAGCTAAGGCTTGAAGCAGCCCTGGTGTTATAGCTAGTTGCTTTCCAGATTGCCCCAAGGAAAGAGAAACTCAGGTGGATCACTGGAGTCTTGCTGAGTAGGAGAGAGACAGAGGATCAAAGACTGAGGAGACCAGAGTGACCACAATCTGTAGGTCAGTGACTGCTACTAAGGAAGGAGCTATGTAGAGAAAGAAAGAGCTCAAGAAATTTGCACCAATGTGCCTTTGAGTTTTGGCTGATTAGTAAGCTATGTAGTACCAGATGCCACAAGCCACGGGAAAGAAAAATCACTGCAAAACTAGGCCATGAACAATTACCAGATCTCCTATCAGCTTCAGACATACTCAGACTCCAGTCGACCACAGTGGGGAAACACTACTGAATCTACACATCATTCCATAATATTCAGGGTCGGTAATCATGCAAAATTACCCGGAGAATAAGTTCAACTCTGTACCTGCCCTAACAAATTCTGAACACACACACTCAAAAGATCAAACTAGCCCGCATGAAATTTAAACTCTGGCCAGAACAAAGCACAACTCTATTTAAAAGAACACAACAAAACCCAGACATTGGGTAAGGTAAAACGGACAATGCCCAACAGCCAATAAGAAATTACTAGACACACCAAACATGGGAAACAATCTCTTTTCCACAACAGGGAGAAAAAAATAGTAAATAGGACCGACCAAACATAGAAGTGACAGTGATGATGGGAATCGGCAGAGAAAGACCCAGAAACAACCATCACAAGTCATTCCAGCATTTATAAGAAAACATGAATGCAATGACTGAAATGGTAACTGTACAAGAGAACTTAGTGGGACTTTTAAAACAGAAAGAGGTGACATCTGAAGGGCAGAATCCACCAAATGGTCCCAAAAGCTACTTCCTGTTGCAGAAGAAAAGGCCAGTGACCTTGAACAGAGAGGGACAGCAGGGTCCTTCCAGCCTCGGATGCTGTGACAATCAAATGTCTGCATCCAAAAATATTAGCTTTGATCCCATCTCTTGCCACACACAAAAATATACTGGAAAAAGATTTTTTAAAAAGTTAAACATAAAACCTTAACACTATAAAACTTTCAGACATTAGGTAGGCCAAGGTTTCTTAGGGCACAAAAAATACGAACTATAATAAAAAGAATGGATAAAATTGATTTCTTCAAAAGCATACAAACTTGTTACTGAAAAAAATCATTAAAAAAAACAAGATGTTGGGCCAGGTGCAGTGGCACACACCTGTAATCCCAGCAGCTTGGGAGGCTGAGGCAGGAGGATCACGAGTTCAAAGCCAGCCTCAGAAATTTAGGGAGGCTCTGAGCAACTCAGTGAGAACCTGTCTCTAAATAAAATACAAAATAGGGCTGGGTATGGGGCTCAGTGGTTAAGCGCCCCTGGATTTAATCCCTAGTGCCAAAAAAAAAAAAAAAAGATATTGGGACTGGGATGTTACTAAGTGGTAAATTGCTTGTCTAGCATGTGCATGGCACTGGGTTCAATACCCAGCATACCACCCCTCACCGCAACACGAACCCAAATTAAGTCCATAATTAAAAGAAAACACTTACATTACATGCCATAGAATTGTATCCAGATTCATCACAGCATTTTATCCGGAATATAAAAAGAACTCTTATAACTCAATAACAAAAACATAACACAGTTTTTGAAACAGACAAAAGATTTGAACACAGACTTTACAAAAAGAGAAATAGGACTGGTTAATAGACACTGGAAGATTCTCATCATCACTGTTACTGTAGAAAAGTGATTTTAAACCATAAGACTATGTCACTATACAAAGGGACTCAAAGGAGAACTAAAATGACATTATCAACATTTGGAGAAGATGAGAAAAAAAAAACAACCAAAAATGTGACATATTGGTGGTGGGAGTTGAAAATGGTACAAATATCTCAGAACACAATTTGGTAGTTTCTTATAAAGTTGGATAGATCCTTACCATGTAGCCAATGGATTCCTCTTGTAAGTATAAATCTAATAAAAATGTCTGTCTGCACAGACTACTTTCCTATTTCTATATAAGTGTCCATTGGAATGCACAATAAAAATCTCAGGAACCTTCCACCAAATGAAAGCAGCAAGACGCAAAGATCACGTACTGCCTCGCTCCATGTGTTTGAAGGTCTGAAGCAGGTACTCAGTTCATATGGATAGAAACCGTCATGGTGGCCGGGTAGGGGCGGGGCATTTGCCTGAGCAGGGTCAGAAAGAGTGTGTAGGAGGGGGTAAGATGTTTAGCATGTAGGCAATTTTCTGTCTCTTGATTTGAGGGATAGTTACATGTGTTTGTGCATACATCCAAATCCACGGAGCTGTTCACTGAAGTACATTCATCTTGTCATATGTAAATTAAGACTTCAATAAAGCTGATTACATATGTATATTTATATTCTCCTAGGGAAAAGCTATTCTAGGTTTCCAGCTATCCATCTTTCCTATCAGGGAATCTCTTGAATTTTTCTTTTGTTTCAGGTTTCTGCTATTCTGCAGCCCTGGTAAATTTCAGCCCTCTTACCGCCATGCCACACGACAAACACAAATGATAGCTGTTGTCATGACTACAAATACCTTCGGTGGCACAAAAAGAAAACTTTCCAGACTTTTCCCAACTAGATGACTGTGAAAGTTCTGGCACGCTCATGGAGATCCATAGGTCAACAATCTCACTCATACTGATCCCATCATGCATAAGTTGGGTGTTTCATATACAGAGCTTTAATGATTCTGCAAAAACTAAGGAGGTTATCCATGCTCCTGAAGGGAGAGTCAACTACTGTAGCCTTGTTTTTGATGATCTCAAAGCCTCTTTGGATGAAAATAATATCGACTGTGGGGTTTGTTGCAAAAAACAACAACAACAACAACAACAAAATTCATGATCCAGAAGTTGAATGTATGTTAATTTAGTCATAGTATTCATAGATGGGTGCACAAAATGAAGCCAGCAATTGTCAACAGCCTGAAACCAAACAGACAGGGTGACTTGCAACAATTAATAAGAGAATCCTAACAGAGGGAATTTATAGCACCACTGTGGATGAAGTTGGTAACCTTCAGCAAGGAGACTTTGAATCAATAGCTGCCCGAGAGTTTGCAGCTACAGAAATTTAAGTGGGAATCGACGGGGAAGTCAGGTGTAAGAGAGGCTAGCAGAATATTTAGACCCAGATGCAAAACTTTGAGATTAATTATAAAGTGTCCAAAAAGTGGAATGAGAGTAATGATTTTGTTTTCAGGTTTCCAGAAAAACTGAACAAATGTTTATGGGAAATGTTGCAAATTTAAAGACACATACCTCGATAAATTCATGAAAGGGGCATTTGAAAGTGCAGAACAGGAAAATGTCTTTTAAAGATTCAATGCATGCACTTGGATTTATCGATGAGCCATCTATTTTTCTGCCTACTCAGTTGGACCACATAGATATGGATGGACAGAGTTAATCAACAGACTAGGTAAGTAATAAGGCCTCAGGGAAGATAGTACATTGGGGCTCAATTTGGGCACAATGAGTCATTAACACCCTCGGGAGTTTATAGCTGTTAAACTAGACAAGGGAGCAGAGAGGCTCAGTGAATGCAATGGGATCTAATGGGAATTTCAGAGTAAACTTATTTTTAAGATGTATAGGAACCTTAATCATTAAGCTTTCTTATTCCAAAGCAAATCACCCCATCAAAAGATGCACTTAGGAGTGATCTTTCTTCTCTCTAAATTGTGCATTTAAAACTTCTTTTATGCTTGCAATGAAACTACCATTTGACCCAGTTAGCCCACTCCTCAGTCTGGAACCAAAGGACTTGAAATCAGCACACTACAGTGAAGCAGCCACATCCATGTTTATATCAGCTCAATTCACAATAGCTAAGCTATGGAACCAACCTAGGTGCCCTACAACAGGTGAATGGATAAAGAAAATGTGGCATATATACATGATGGACTGTTATGCAGCCATAAAGGAGAATGAGATTATGGCATTTGCCAGTAAATGGATGGAACAGGAGACTATCATGCTAAGTGAAATAATCCAATCCCAAAACACCAAAGGCTGAGTGTTCTGTCTGATATACAGATGCTAACACAGAATAAGAGGGGAAGGAAGAATAGAAGCTCACTGGATGAGACAAATGGGAATGAAGGGAAGGGAGGGGGATGGGAACAGGAAAGACAGTGGAGTGAATGGGACAGAACTTTCCTGTGATCATATATGAACGCATGACCAGGGAAACTCCACATCATGTCCAACCACAAGAATGGGATCCTGATTGGAACAAGTCATACTCATTCTATGTATCCATAATGTGTCAAAATACACTCTACTATGATGTAAAAAGGACAAATGAATAAAATTTTTTTTTAAAAAAACCCCTCCTTTTGTGAGCTGGGAATGTAGCTCTGTTGGTAGAGTGCTTGCTTAGCCTGTACAAGGCCCTGCGTTCAATCCCCAGCACCACCAAGAAAACAAAACACAACTTTTGCAGCTTCCTACAGATCTATACTACCTCTGCCTTTAGAAATTCTGTAGTGTTTATTATGCTCCTGTTTTCAAGTAGTAAAACATCAAGAATAAGAAAAGAGGTCACCCAGAAACAGAAGATAACATCAAGTGACAAAATGATCAGGTAATTTTGGGCAACAAAGGTTCTGAGTTCAGCAGAATGAAATGTGATTATATACTCAGATATTTCATCCTGCTGTTTCAGAGTATTTATTTTTTAAATGAGTCCAGGTGTGGTGGACTACACCTGTGACCCCAGCTACTCGGCTGGCTGAGGCAGGAGGACAGCAAGTTGGAAATCATCTTGGGCAACTTAGCAAGACCCTCGTGTCTGTAAGATAGAAATAAAAAATAGAACGTCTAAGATGTATCTCAGTAGCAAAGCACCCCAGGTTCCATCCCTAGTACCAAAAAAATTTTTTAAAACCCAACTCTGATAATAAATAAATCTTAACTTTTTGCATAAACAGCTCTGCTTACTCTTACAAATATATCAACTTGGAGTCAGAGAATAAGTCTTGTGAATTTTTAGAAAGTGACTATTTTACACACAAGGTCCAAGAGCAATCGAATCTGTCTGTCTGAATAATTTAGTAAGGTCACCAGGAAGGCTTTCTCATTGTCACTGTCTTTCAAAGATCACAAATAAAACATGCTCTTAAATTAAAAAAAAAAAAAAATTGAGATAGGCTCTCACTATAGTTGTTTAGGGCCTTGCTTAGTTGCTGAGGTTGGCCTCAAACTTGCGATCCTCCTGCCTCAGCCTCCCAAGTTGCTGGGATTACAGGCTTACGACACCGTGTCCTTGTGTTTAAACTAAATGAAATTAAGGGTGATTTTTGTGTAAGAGGGTGACATTTTTCACAGTGACTCTTTGTACTTGAGAAGTCTTGACTGAAGGTTTGAATCCTCTGCTCTCTGCACCACTCTGTGCATGAGGCCTTCATTTACCTCAGTAATAAGAAGAAGCACAATTACAACCAACTTTTTTGTGTGTTTTTCGGTCGTTTTTCTCTGTTCAAATCACTCGGCCCTTCACATGTAACTCGGAATAATCCTATTCGTTAGTTATCACTTTCATCTTGCAGCTGAGGAATGGGAGCAGGAAGAACCACCTGGTCCCAGATGACAGAGCTCAGAAAGAGCTGCAGTGAGAGTTTGAGCTTTCCATAAAACAAAACCCACAAATGCAAAAGGAGGGGGTCCCCAAAGCACCGCCTCTGGATGCCCTTCTGCTATGAACCTCATCAATTGATGTCAGATAGGGTTGCTATTTTTCAATGTCTGACCATAAAATGGAAAAGACCTTTCTGATGGTTAGTCTATATGAATTTGTACTGAAGAAATAAGTATCAAAGCACGACAGCACACCTTTTGAAACATAAGAAAGAAATTTTAGAATCACTTTAGTAGCTCATATTGCTAAAGAGTGTTCTCCCCTGAAAGTAGCTTTCAAAAATCAACTTAAGACTGCACCTTCCTTCAGGGTGAGCTAGGCAAAGACGATAGGGCTTTTATGGGATATTACTATGCAGTAGAGGCCCGTTGAATGTTTGTCAGCAGGAATTCACATGGGGCACTTCACATGGGGCGTGGCTTGGGGAGTTAGGAATTAAGTCCTTCACCCAGATTTGGGACTTAGGGCTCAAAATGTGTTAAAGGTCACGCAGCTTCTAGGAGGTAAATTAGGATTCAAGTGGATTACAAAGCTCTTCCTCTTTTCACTGTTGAGGCTCTTCAAGAGTGTGTTCAAATAAATCCCTTTTCAGAAGTCCTAAATGCAAAGTGGGGTGGATAATCCCATCCAAAATGAATTTCAGTTGTCAGTTTATTGAGAGAGACATTTTGACCTCAGGGGGAAAAGTTACCTATTAACTATTTCACCCTATCTCAATTTCTCTTTCAGCTAATCCATGAGACAATTCCCTTAAAATTATATTGTTTCTGCCAGGCATAGTAGCGCACACCTCTAAACCCAGCAACTGGGGAGGCTGAGGCAGAAGGATCACAATTTTGAGGCCAGCCTCAGCAATCTAGCAAAGCCCTCAACAACTTGAAAGCTAAGCACCCAAAAAAAAAAAACAAATGACCCCAATCAATAAATGGGCCAAGGACCTCAACAGACACTTCTCAGAACAGGATATACAATCAGTCAACAAATATATGAAAAAACATTCATCATTTCTAGCAATTAGAGAAATGCAAATCAAAACTACTCTAAGATGTCATCTCACTCCAGAATGGCAGCTATTAAGAATATAAACAATAAGTTTTGGCGAGGATGTGGGGAAAAAGGCACACTCATACACTGCTGGTGGGACTGCAAATTGGTGCAGCCAATATGGAAAGCAGTATGGAGATTGCTTGGAAATCTGGGAATGGAACCACCGTTGGACCCAGCTATCCCTCTCCTCAATCTATACCTAAAGGACTTAAAAACAGCATACTACAGGGACACAGCCACATCAATGTTTATAGCGGCACAATTCACAATAGCTAAACTGTGGAGCCAACCTAAAAGCCCTTCAGTAGATGAATGGATAAAAAAAAAAATGTGGCCTATATACACAATGGAATATTACTCAGCAATAAAAGAGAATAAAATCATGGCATTTGCAGGTAAATGGATGGAGTTGGAGAAGATAATGCTAAGTGAAGTTAGCCAATCCCCAAAAAACAAATTCCCAATGTTTTCTTTGATATAAGGAGGCTGATTCATAGTGGGGTAGGGAGGGGGAGCAAGGGAGGAATAGAGAAACTCTAGATAGGGCAGAGGGGTGGGAGGGGAAGGGAGGGGGCAGGGGGCTAGCAAGGATGGTGGAATGTGATGGACATCATTATCCAAAGTACATGCATGAAGACATGAATTGGTGTGAATATACTGTGTATACAGAGATACGAAAAATTGTGCTGTTACGTGTAATAAGATTTGTAATGCATTCCTCTGTCATTTATTTTTTTAAAAAATCAATCAAAAAAAAAAAAAAAGGAAAAGGACAGTAGTAAAGCACCCCTGGTTTAATCCCCAGTACCAATAAGAAAAAAGAAATTTAAAGGTTTCAAACATACCCCGTCTAGTGATAGCAGATTAGCTCAAATTCTCCAAACAAACAAGGTGTAGGAGGCGTGGGAAAAGAACCTGACCTTGTTCTTGAGATCAGCGCTATTTAAGTGCATGTGTAAAAAGCCCCCCAGAGGAAAATACTCAATATTTTCCACTAGTTCAGCTCAGGTTCTGCGGCCTAATCATTTTCTTATCACCAAATATTACATATTTACACAGGTGCTCCTCTGGTTTAATCATTTGGAAGCCGTCCCTGGAAGCCGAGCCTGTGCCTGGGCTTTGGCAATGCAGTCCAGCTGGGGTCTGACAGGTAAATAATGACCACTAATCAAGGCCTAAATGAATTCAGGTTCTTCAAAGTCAGATGCAGGAGGAGGGGACAGGGGTTATTAATGAACTGTTGGAATATCAGGAGAAATAAGAACTGAGCAGTCTAGTCTTCAATGAAAAACAACAAAGAACAGTTGACATCAGTTAGAGCTCGGCCACTGTGTCTACTATGGCACGGGGACCTCTGCCTGGGCTCCCTGGTGCCCCCAGCAGCCATAAGGAGCTGGTGTATCTCAGGCGTCTCCTTGGCTCTGTGAAACTGACCTGGACCATGAGCTGTGTCCTGTTGGGGTTCTCAAGAGCACGTCATTTCGTGATGGCATTATTCAGAATTCAGATATCTTGACCTAAAGAGAAAAAGAATTCTTGGGCCTCTACCAGTAAAAATAATCTAAGATAAAAACTGAGAATAAACACACTTCCTCCTTGAGAACAAACCCTAGGCTCTGAGGGCTTATTAAGCAAGCCGACTTACCCTCCCGGGCCAGAGGGTTTCTGTAGAAATTTCCATGGAGTTACTATGAAGGCTCTCTTCCCCAAGGCCTGAGTCCCTCGGTGATGGGCTCCAGTGCTTCGAGGTCATTTGTTTAAAAGGGAGCCTGGACAGGCCTTTTAGTCATTTTTCAGCTTTCTGGTAATGCATAAAACAGCTCTGATAATTTTCAATAATATACTCAGGAAATGTGCGTGGTGCAGCTCTGGAGCGCTTGACAAGAGAAATGCAGTTCAAACAGCATTAAGTTGCAGTGCCTGCAACCGCCTCCCGGGTTTTGGGACCAGCCAAGAGAGTCGTATCAGCCACAACAAGGCACTGTTTTGACTGGTTTTCATCAATTTGACTCGTGGTTTTTTTTTTTTTTTTTTTCCTTTTTTCTTTTCTGCCCTGCTTCTTCTAAAAGCATTTGGCTCCAAAGCAGAAAAAAAGAATATTTTTCATGGTAACTCAGAGAACTTTCTTATGGTGTCCCATAAAAATTGTGAGCTGGAGGATTTACCGTCTGGTTTGGCTCCTGGCTAGAAGGAGAGAATATTCAATGACTGTCCTCTTCCTTGGCCTGGAATGATGGGGCTCCATTCACCCTGAGCACAGTTCCCACCGGAGTCCTGAATGTGGGCATCTGGGGGGAATGTTTGCTCTCTTTGGGCAGAGTGAGTGCTCCAAATATCACAATCACTAAGGAAAACACAAAGGAAAAGCCTCTGACTCCACGGAGGTCGTCCAAGATGCAGCACCGTGCGTGTGCTGACTCAGGAAAACTTAGGCAACATACTGAAGACATTTGCAGGCCTGGAAATGGCAAATGGCTGACTTAAGAATTCAAGATGTTTTGTTTTTTGGGTGGTTTGGGGTTTTTTTGGTTTTGTTTTTGTTTTTTAGTGCCGGGGATTGAACCCAGGGGCACTCAACCACTGAGCCTCATCCCCAGCCCTATTTTGTAGTTTATTTAGAGACAGGGTCTCCCTGAGTTGCTTAGCGCCTCACCATTGCTGAGGCTGGTTTTGAGCTTGCGATCCTCCTGCCTCAGCCTCCTGAGTTGCAGGGATGATAGGCATGCGCCACTGCGCCCAGCTCACAATGCTTTTTAAGTCACCAAAAAAATAAAAAATGTGTGTGTGTGTGTGGGTGTGTGTATAAAAGCAAACTTCCTTTTCCAAAGTGTGGTTGTATGATAAGTGACTTTTGAAATTAAAAATAAATACATAACTTCCAATGCAAACCCAGATTTGGGAATCTCTCTAACAATTAGCAAAGAACCTGACCACCCATACCAATGGGTGAATGGAAATAGGTTTTTCTTGACTTCAAAATATTTAGATGCAAAGTGAATTATTTCATCAATTTCCCATTCATTTGCCCCCTGCTGTCCTATGTCTTCATGTTCCTGGAGGGTTTGCCAAGTGTTTCTGGGACATCCGTGAGGGTTAGCTTTGCCCTGGGTGATTATTTGCTGAGGCCTTGTCCCATGGATGGCAGAGTGAATTGAGGGACCTGCTGGATTTCATAGTCTAGTCATTGACAAAGCCTGGACTTCAACTTGGGCTGCAAAGCCGACAGTCTGTCGGAAATCTGACCACCCAAGCATCTGGCTTGGACAATACTGTAGGGGCTTCACCTTATTGTCTAAAAAAAGTTTTAAAAATAAAGAAATAAGCAATTTCTCTGAAGAGTCACAAAATCGCTCTACTCGAATTTACTCTCAGTTCAAAGAAGCTTCTGGAAAGGCAGGGAAGGAGCTCACCGTTGGCTGTACCTGGATGTGGGAAGCTGAGCCACATGTAACTGCTTCCATTTGCTGCTTACTGTCGTTCCTATTTCACTCACTCGCGTGCAGAGCCGAGTCTAAAGAGCCTTCCAGATCCGCCATGCAGCAGGCGGTCCCCGCTCTGGTTGACAGAAGCTCTTCTGTGTCAGTGGAAAGGGCATCAAATTGGGGAGTAAGACTCCTAGAGTGTTCTGCTCGTTGGCTCTGGGTGTTTCTGGACACTGATGAACTCCCTCTCATTCCTGAGCTCTTATCTGAAAGGAAGATCCTAACTGTCTTGCAAGGTTCTTGTGAGAAGATGACCCATCAGAAGCCCATGACAAAGAACTTGTGCTTGCTCTTGGTTCACTTGGTGGCCGTAAGTAGCCTGAAGGCTGCTGCTGAGCTCACGAGCCAGGATGTCCAACGGTCTGCCTGTAATCAGAAGTAACATTGGCAGATGGAAGGAGGTGAGAGGGGGTGGGACAAGTTGGGGTCAATCATGACAGGTTTGGGCGCTGAGTCGAACATGCAGGCTTGGACTCAGTGAAGGGCTCCGTCTGAGGTTTGTTGATGAGGGGCTGGGACGATGATACCCCCAGGGGGATGCTCCCCAAGACTCCCACGGATGCCTGAATCTGCAGAGAGCATGGACCCTGTATATGCTACGGTGCTTCTATTCGTTCTTGCCATAGATTTTAGCAATCTCTGCCTATGACTTATTTTCTTTCTTAAAATCCACAGTTTCCATCTTTTTATTTAAAAGAAACACTTTGTGGCTTCTCTTTGGCCTACCCAAGCTACCAGCCTCACTACTCGTACATTTTGGGACCGTTATTAAATAAAGTGAGGATTAAACCCAAGCACTGTGACATCCAATCTGACAACCAAGATGGCCACCAAGTGACGGACAGATGGAAGTATGTATGGTGCAGATCTATAATGAACACACAGACGATTCGCATCCCAAGCAAACCGCACAGGAATTCTTCAAGCTCCTCAGAGTGATGCACAGTTTAAAACTTATGAACTGTTTACTTCTGGGATTTTCCACCTGATGTTTTTGGACCACCGTTGACTGTAACTCAGACCATGGCAAGCACAGCCTTGGATAAGGCGGGGGCGGGAACTGTGGGAATGATTGAGTGCCTCTGAGGTGCCAGGCATGCTGCACTACGTACACTTCAACACTAAGCCTGGCTCCTGGCATTTAGAGTAGGTTGTTGGGGACAAAGTCACTGAAACGACTGCAGCACAATTTGGATGTATTTGAATAGGGTAGTGTGAGGTGCCAGGGTCTGTGACCCCCCCTTGGGAGATCAGAGAAAGCTTTCCCAGAGAGGGGGACACACCATGACACCTAGAACCTGAAAGATGAGGATAGATTTTCTAGAAAAGGAGTGTCGACAGAACATGCTCACCCTTGAAAGGCAGGATCATGGCTTCTCTGGAGAACCCAAATCAGTTGAGAGCATCCGGGGAGTGGAGTGCAGAGGGAGTGGAGAAGAAGAATGGCCAAAGCTTTGGAAAGGTGAGTGAGCATCACAGACAGGGGCTCCAACCTGTGGGAAGCCTTCTCTGCAGACCATGGGGAACCACAGAGGGATTTTAAATTGACTACTTGAAATGTTAGCTTTTGAGATTAAAAGGAGACTGCACGGCCAGGGAAACTTGAATCAGTTACCATTTTTTCTTTCAAAAATATAGGCTTGTAAAACAATCCAGCCAGGCACAGTGGTGCACGCCTGTCATCCCAGGGGTTCAGGAGGCTGAGGCAGGAGGATCACAAGTTCAAGGCCAGCCTCTGCAACTTAGTAAGGCCCTGAGCAACTCAGTGAGACCCTGTCTCTAAATAAAATATAAAAAGGGCTGGGGATGTGGCTCTGTGGTTAAGTGCCGCTGGGTTCAATCCCAGGTACAAAAAAAAAAAAAAAAGAAGGAGCCCCAAGAGGTGAATTAATTAAAATTTCAGATTGTAGAAACCAAATCACAGTAGATCATCTGGTGAAGGGAAATGGACAGAAAATCACCCCTATTGCCAGGTACTCATGAGCTCTGGATTGTCATACTAGTCAGTTGCACAAGAAGCAGGAGGTGGCAGCATCAGCAGGTGCCGCTGTCAGGAGGCACAGACATGAAAGCAGGACATCAGTGGCCTCTGTGGGGAGAGGCGTCCATCACAAATGGCAACAGGGTACCTTTCCTAGCTCCCCACCATCTGGTGTCAGTGCTGCAACTTTGTATCGAACAGATTAGACTTGCCCTTTGCTTCTGTGCTACTCCCCCAACATCTGGTCATTGTAACAGAAACAAGGGTCTTGACGAGGTATTGCCAGGATACATAATTGAAACTACGCCACTCTTTGACAACACACTGAGAGAGGCAAATCCTTCCCGCCTCCTAACCTTCCAGATATGCCAGGAAGCAGGTGAGATCAAAATAAAATGCAAAGAATTCATCTCTGGAAATTTTTGCAGGAAATAATCTGTCAAACCTTGAAGATAAAGAGCTCCTTAAAACCAGGGCGAACGTCTTGCATACCCAGGACCAGAAGTAACAGAACTAGAAGGAGCCCAGGGACAGAAATGGCGCATCAGCATGGACTTCCAAGGCTCAGCATGGATTCAGAATTAACCTGGGAAATAGCTATTAAGAGCTGTTCTCCAACAAAATGTTCTTGGCACTGAGGAAGATGATGCGGTAGCCTGGATACGCTGTGTACAAACCTTAACGACCACTTGCCTTGCGTTCAAGTTCAAGAGCATTGTGTATCCTTTTGCTGCAAAGACTAGCTTTCAGAAGGGACTTGCTCACCACTATGCAGTACCAGATATGCTGACAGCGTGACTCCCCTGGAGAAGAAGACAACCTGAGCCTCAGATAAGGTCCCCTGATTGTGGCCAAATGGACTTTCTGGGTGATAGATCTGGGTGTGACACGGTGCTCCACCACCTATTGGCTGTGTGTCTTTTGATAAGTTACAGAACACCTCAGAGGCTGCGCTTCCTTGTGCATAACGAGAATAAGAAGCAGGGCTTTAATGTAACAATGTGAGAGGAGCCCAGGACAGAGCTCAGGAGGAGGCAGCCCACAGACAGCCCCAGTTACCCAGGGGCAGTCGGGGGAACTGCTTTCCTCTGGCTCCACTGCAGGTACCACTACTACCCCCAAATCAAGGACCTTTAACAAAGAGAGTTCCTAGTCTTTTAAGGAACCTCCATACTGATTTCCATAGTGGTTGCACTAATTTACAAGTTCACCAACAGTGTAAAAGTGTTCCTTTTTCTCTACACCCTCTCCAGAATTTATTATTGCTTGCATTCTTCCGTTTTTTGGTACTGGAGATTGAACCCAGGGGCACTTAACCCAGCCCCTTTTTAATTTTTTATTTACAGACAGGGTCTCACAGAGTTGCTTAGGGCCTCACTAAGTTGCTGAGGCTGGCTTTGAACTCACGATCCTCCTGCCTCAGCCTCCGGAGCCGCTGGGATGACAGGCGTGTGCCACCATGCTCAGCTATACATTTTCCATATAATTTTTGGCCACTTTTATTTCCTCTTTGGAGAAGTGTCTGTTTCATTCATTTGCCCATTTATTAATTGGGTTATTTGGGAGTGTTTTGATGTATTGTTTTTTGAGTTCTTTGTGTGTTCTGGATAATTATTCTGTCTGATCAGTAGCTAGCACTCCTTAGCATTTATCCTAAAGAATTAAAGTCATCAAACCTTATGACCCATGCACACCCTGTTATGCTCGAATTTGGGACCCCCAAAAGACCACCAGAGACCCAAGATCGATGTAAGCAGCAAAGAGGTGTTTATTTTGAGCTAGCTTGGTCCTCCGCGTGCACACAGCAACTGGTGACGCTGAGAGGCCCCGAGCCCAGGGTTTCCAGCAGTTTTATACATTCTTTGGAGAAGGCAGGGACCCCCACATACATCACAGCATCTCTTAGCAAATCATCACACACCGCGGGGAAAATCAAATAACAAAATAAATAACATGATTAGCACATTCACTGGTGGGAACAAATTGGGTAGGGGCGATTGGTTACTACAAGAGGGGGATTCATTTGAACTGATTGGTTTGAGCCAAGAGGGGGTGTACGTGCTGAACTACATGGTTTCCCAACACCATAAACTACTGGGAGGGTCATCTGGCATCCCAGGTATTTCCCTGTCTCATGCTGATTGGTGGCTGCTAGGGGGTCGCTATGGGTCCCCACCTAGCCTGACTGAGTCAGGGACACCTGGCGCAGCAGATCTCTACTGTTATTTATAGATAAACAACTTAGCAGGGTGGGAATGTGCCTAGGAGTGATCTGTGGGTCTTTTCAAGGACAAAGGTCACGCCCCTTCCTTGGACAGGCTTTGCTCTGAGGTAGAGGCTGGTTTTTCAACCCCAAGTTTATGGCATTATGGTTTTCATCAGAGCTAAGCCACGGAACCAGTTTAGGTGTCCATCAACAGATCAATGGATAAAGATGCTGTGGCCTACGGACACAATGGCATTTTGCTTGGTCATAAAGAATGAATGACCACAGTTGCAGGAAAATGGATGAAACTTTAGAACACTATCTATGTTCAGTGAAATGAGCCAGACGTCCAGGGTCCTATGTCTCCTCTCCCATGTGGTAGCTCGAGAGGAAGCAGGAGAAGAAAGTTGGAGGGAGGAGCTCATGAAAGTCAAAGGCAGATCAGTGGAGTAGAGGGAAGGGGGGGGGACAGAGGGGGGATGCTGTGCCATGACATCAGCCGGCCGGATTATACTGCTCTGCTGTGTGCATGGACGAGTACGTGACTGTGAATCCTACCGTTGTCTACAACTATCATGCACTAATTAAACACAAAACACACACACACACACACAAAAAGTGAGTTCCTGAACTACCAAGCTGAGCGTTTTTCTACAGGTGTCCTGAAGGCTCAGCTAACACAGGCCCCTTGCAATAATGTCCCCTGTGGCCCCGAGGTGGAGAATCAGGCTTTTTTTTTTTTTCTAACACGTGTTCATTTCCTGTCTGTATGATAGGCATGATTTCACCTTTTTTATTTGTTCCTTTTAGATTAGATATCCATGACAGTGGAGTGCATTTTTACCTGTCACACACACATGGAGTCTAATGTCCCCTTCTTGTGGTTGGACATGATGTGGAGTTTCCCTGGTCGTGTGTTCATATATGGACAGAGGAAAGTTCTGTCCCATTCACTCCACTGTCTTTCCTGTTCCCGTCCCCTCCCTTCCCTTCATTCCCTTTGTCTCATCCAGTGAACCCTCCCCTTATTGTGTGTTGGCATCTGCATATCAGGGAGAATGTTTGGCCTTTGGTTTTGGGGGATCGGCTTATCTCACTTTTCTAGTTCCAACTATTTACCGGCAAATGCCAAAATTTCATTCTTCTTTATGGGTGAGTCGTATCGTGTAATATTCCACTGTATATATGCACCACATTTTCTTTGTCCATTCGTCTGTTGAAGGGCACCTAGGTTGGTTCCATAGCTTAATGTGAACCCAGCCAGCGCACGTTGTTTTAATGAAGGTATTTTCAACATTCTTATTCTAATAATTCCATGAAACCAGGATTTAAGACTCATGCATCAAATAGATGATGCTCACTAGAGTTCTTTTCCTGCACTTCTTCATTAACCGAGGGAATAGATGATTTTCCCCTGGAAGTTTTGAACTGGCCACTCGTTCATTGGTAAATACCTGTGACATACAATGTTATGGAGGCCGCCCGTTATGGGTGACGAGTCCTGCAACGCCACATGTTGAAGTATGACATTAGAGAAGCACACAAAGGCAAGCATATAAAGCAGGGTTTATTTAAAAAGGGGTCACATAGACCTCTCCAGGGAGAGAGAAGGGGGCCACAGCTGGGATCCTGATATCTTAAGAAGGGAGGGTGTTCTGCCTTTTTCCGTGTCCTAGGCTCTCTTTGTCCTCCTGTCCTCTACCCCTGCTCTCTCCCCTTCCTGCTTACGTGACTAGGCTCAGGACATGCTCAGGTGGGGTGGCCAAAAGGTGAGAAGCAGACTGGGCTGCAGGAGACAAGCAGGAAGGGGGCGTAATTAACAAGGCTCTGTAGGGACCATCCCTGGGCCGGGGCTACCTTAGCAACAGGTTGGAGCCGGGGCAGGTTATCTTGATCAGGGTGGAGGAAGGCTCAGGAGGCATTAGCATTTCAATCTCTCCAAGGGCCCAGACCAAACTGGCCTCCTTGATCCGATCTGACTCCATCTACCTATCTATACTGACTGCCTCTTTTAACTTCTTGGCTTTGTGCTGGGGACACAGTGCTGACCAGGAGGCACTGGCTCTCACAGATAAGTGCAAAGTGTCAGGACAGACAGGAGGGTCGGACTTGGAGCGCTGGGGAGGGCATTCTGGAGGGAGAGTCACAGGACCTGGAGCGTGAGTGATGGCAGACAAGAAAGAAGACACAGGAGGAGGGCCTGGGGCAGAGGGGGTGACATGTGGCAGGCTCCAGGATGAATTCCCTGAAGGAAAGACGCTTGGGCAAGGCTGGACCTCGACCTTCCCTCTATGTTTGGTCCTTTGATGACACAGGCTGGCCAGGTGTTGGATTTCAATGAGCATCACTGTAAAACACCTTCTAGATCACTGTGGCCTTCAGGGACCCCTAAGGATGGGCGGAATCCTAACAGAGAACAGGAGGGAGCTTTGGGGAACAAATGGGAGCACAATTCTCAACTGCATAGTTGAAGGTCCACCCAACTCAAGAGAAGGCTTAGCTTTTTTTGCCGCTCTCTAAAGGATCTGACCGGAACAATTTTAGGGGAGGAAAACTTTTGGGGGGGCTCAGGGTTTCAGAGGTCTCAGTCCACAGTCAGCAGGCTCCACTCCTCAGGGCTCGAGGGGAGGCAGGACATCATGGAGGAAGAGTGTGGTGGAGGGAAGCAGCTCACATGGTGATCAGGAAGCAGAGAGAGACTCCACTCTCCAGAGACAAATAGTGACCCCAAAGCCACGCCCCCAATGCCCCCTCCTCCAGCCACACCCACCTGCCTCCAGCCACCACCCAGTTAATCCCATCAGGGGTTCATTCACTGGTTGGGTTAAGACTCTCACAGCCCAGTCATGTCTCCTCTGAACCTTCCTGCACTGTCTCACACGTGAGCTTTTGGGGGACACCTCACATCCACACCAGAACAATACCTGTGATCTTCAAGCCTCAATTCCCACATCTCTCAATGGAAGAGTTTCAGGAGCTGGGACCATTAAACATACGGAGGGTCCTGTTAAAGGACCTCATGGGTGCCCTGATGAAGGACAGGCACTCAAGGAACCATGAGGGTCAGTCACCACTCAGTTGAAATCTGTGAACTGGCCACACCCACACTATGGTCAAACCCAGGTGTATGGGATCTAGAGTTTTCTGTTTGGAAGGCCCAAACCCTCCTTAGTAATCCACAGTGATAGTACTTGCTTCTATTTCACGACAATGGGCCAGACACTGTAGGAAGCGTTTACTTAAATTCTCATTTAATCCTTAAAATCCTTCTATTGTTTGTATTTCATGAAACACTGCCCTCATTTTCTATAAAGGAAAAAGAAAAAGGTTCTTGAACTCAAATGAAATTGTATGTTCAACAAAGTGAAGCAGATTTGCTTCCTGCAGAACCTGTCAGGGTCTTTAACCTGGCGGTATGCATGATCACATCCAGGAGAGAGCAGTCTATGGGGCTTTTGGAACGTATTTGCCCATTAACTCTCTTTTTGGTTGGATGCGTATAAAAATCTCACTTAAACATACTTTGTGAAGTCCCCAAATAAGATCAATCAGCTCTATTTGATACCTGAGAAAACTGAGGCTCAGAGAAGTTAAGTAATTTGCCTGATGTCACACAGCTAGCTTGCAAGAGGCCACTCTGTGTGCCCAGGTATCAAATGGTACCCTGTTGTGGAGAGGTGCTAAGCCCCGAGCTGAGCAGCCCACCCACCAGGCCTCTCCTTGCAGGCTGCTTCTTTCCCCAGAGCTCAGACCTCACCCACACTCCCCAGTTCTTCCAAGGAGCTCTCACTGTGGTGCTCAGTGACAACGCCCACCTGGCTGTCCCCTTGGCACAGGCCACAGCAGCCCGCCGCTGAGCATCACTATTTAAGTCAATGACACATTTAGCCCAGACCTAATAATCCCTCCAAAAAACTCAGAGAATATAATATGAAAAAGAATCGCCCCTGCCCACTCCCTGGGCATCATGGATGCAGGCGAGATTTCCATGGACTCTAGCTGACCAGATGTTTGAAGGTCAAACTGCACCTGGGTATTTCTTTGAAATAACTAATGGAGGCTGATGATTTAGAGCCAGTCTTGCTGGGTCCCCCATGGCCAGGCCAGGCCTGCCTTGAACACTCTGGATCCTTCCATCCCCAGCTTTGTCCAATGGCGATGGATATTTGTTGAGGTTCAGAGATGAAGACGTGGGTCAAACTAAGTCCAGAGAACAAGAAGGAACAGCTTTCAGACCTGTGTGGGCCTAGGTGTTCACGGTAGCCCCAGCCAGACACAGGAAAGTCCCCGCAGAGGCCTAAAAATGGAGTGTAGTTTTAAAACCCATGCAGGGGCAGTTGCGCCTGGGAGTCACGGTGACCATGCAGGCTTGAGGCTGGCCCCGCCTTGGGGCTGGCTTTCTGGAAACCCTGTTTGTGGGAGACACAGAATGGACATACAGAGCATGACTCAAATTGGGAGAAAATTTTTGGTTTTACCTATTTGGATTGCATCCGATGCCACCAAGTGTGCCAATTGGTAGGTTTTGGGTGGCCTCAGGTGGCATAGGGGTGGCAAAACCTCTCCCTCCTTAGGACTAATCTCCAGTGGTGCAAACACCTGAGACTGAACTCTGGGGCCGTATTTCCCTCCTGGACAGTTAACGTCTTTGTCTCCACAGTCAACTCCACGAGGATCTGTGCCCACCTCTGTCACAACCGTATCCTCAGAACCCTGCACAATGCATCCTAAATCGTTGCAGAATAAACAAATGATTGATATTAGACACCAATAGCAAGGCCGATAAATAATTGGAATAAATACACTGGGTGAGCATTTTTGAAAAAGAATGAAAAAATTCTTCAGGATCTTGAGATGAGGTGATTATCCAGCTCAGACCACAGAAACTCTTAGTCTATTGGACATGGACTGATGTGTTACTCAATTTTAGAATCACAAATAAAACCAATTAAAAAGAAAAATAGATTTTTAAATGGTAGGGCTGGGGCTGGGGCTCAGTGGTAGAGCACTCACCTGGCACGTGTGAGGCCCTGGGTTGGATCCTCAGCACCACAATAAAATAAATAAATAAAATAAAAGTATTTAAAAAATAATTCCATGATTTAAAAAAAAACAACAGCTTTCCCCTAATTGGCTGTGCTTTAAAAAAAAGGGTGGGGGAGGCTTGAACACAAACTGATTTTGATCTCATCATTTAAAAATGTACTTTTTTTTTTCAGGGAGGTACCAGGATTGAACTCAGGGGCCCCCCACCACTGACCCCCAGCCCCAGCCCTATTTTGCATTTTATTTAGAGGCAGGGTCTCACTGAGTTGCTTAGCCTCACTTTTGCTGAGGGTCCTTTAAACTCAGGATCCTCCTGCCTCAGCCTCCTGAGCTGCTGGGATTACAGACAAGCATGAGCCACTGCACCCGGCTAAAAATGTACATTCCTGTTAGGATTCCAATCACACTTGACTGTTTTGATAGTGTGAGATTATGGAGACCACAGTAATGATATTAACAAGGAAGCCACCCATACTAATGAAGATGCTCAGAGCTAAGATTTATGAGGGACTTTTGTGCCTGGCCCCATGCTAGGTTTTGTTCATGTCTTATATTGGACAATAATCTCAGTGATTCTGATCTGTAGGTAAAAATGAGGGACTGGGTCCAGTATGGTGGTCATGCCTGTAATCCCAGCAGATCAGGAGGCTGAGACAGGAGGATCACCAGACTCAGTCATTTAATGGGAACCTGTCTCAAAATAAAAAACAAAGGCTGGGGTGATCCCAAGGGCTCAGGACTCTAAGGCAGGAGGATGGCGAGTTCAAAGCCAGCCTCAGCAACTTAGCAAGGCCCTAAGCAACTTAGGGAGACCCTGTGGCTAAATAAAATACAAAATAGGGCTGGGGATGTGGCTCAGTGGTCGAGTGCCCCTGAGTTCAATCCCTGGTACCAAAAAAAAAAAAAAAAAGACCAGGGCCTGGGAGCTATCCATGAGGGCTCCATACATCTCTGCACACTCTGTAAGGGAAAGTCGGTTTCCTCCTGCATACACTCATTCATCAATTCTCTGAATGTGCTCTGTCCCGGCATGAGGTGCTGCGGACATTAACAAGCAAAGGCAGATCCAGTCCCCATGTGGTTTGGACAGGGTTTCTCTCCTGGAGGGTCATGTGCTTGGTCCCCACAGCAAAGGTATTGACAGGTAGTGAGACAACTTTAAGAGGTGGGGCTGAGGGGGAGGAGATTGGGTGATAGGGACACGGCCCTCAGGAGGGGATTCCAATCTTTGTGCAAGGACTTGGGTCCTCTCAAGGCTGGATTGGTCTTGTTAGAGGGAGTCAGGTCTCTCAGGTCTGGGTTGGCTACCGCGAGAGTAGGTGGTTACAGGTAAGTTGGCCTCCCCTCCTCCTCACTGACATACAGGTGCCTTCCCTTATGTCTGCCTGCCCCGCCCACATAGCATGACTCGACCCTGCCCAAGGGCTTTCCTAGAAGCTGAGTGGATGCAGACCTCTGGAACTGTGAGCTAAATAAATCTCTTTACAAACTCCCCAGATGTTAGTCAATAACCATATAAAGAAGAAAAACAGAGCTGATTTTAAGTGCTACAAGGGAATATAACATTGTATCAGGACAAAGTAGTCCTGGGTCCCTTCATTACTCTAAGACCTGACAGAAGATTAGACATTAACCAAGGAAGGAGAAGCATTCGTGGAAAAGGGGAGAGCTGTTCAAAGGCCCTGTGGTCGGTAGAAGCCTGCGGTATGAGGGAATAAAGAAATTATAAAAGTCTGGAGTGGTGAGAGCAAGAGGCCTGGTGTAGCCAGAAGGCAGGTTGAGCTCTAGAGGAGCGGCTTTCAGTCTTCAGTATATAGATCAGAATCACCTGGAGAGCCATGTTAAGGCACAGTCCACTGGAACCCCACATTCCCAGAGTGCCCAGTGTGATAGATTCCAGAAGGGACTCACGCTTTTGCATTTCAAAATATAATACTGACAGACGCGGATGCATTCCAAGACCACACAGAAAGAACCCCTGCCCCAGAGTACATAGTGGGCCACGGATGGATTTCCGATTCTATTCTAAGAAGAATGAAAAGTATTTGAAGGGTCAGACACTTGAGATTGACATGACCTGATAACTATTTGGAAAAAAAAAAAATCACTGTAGCTGCAGGATGGAGAGATTAGAGGGGAGGCCAGAGAGGATGGGGTGAACCCGTGGGAAGGTATTTTAGGTAGGTTTTTTCATTCCTGTGACCCAAAGACCCCACCAGAACAATTTAAAGGAGGAAAAGTTTACTTGGGCTCTCATTTTCAGAGGTTCAGTCCGTGGCCAGCTGAATCCATAGGTCTGGGCTGGAGGGGAGGCAGATCATCACGGAGGAAGGGCCTGGCGCAGGAAAGCATCTCAGGCTGTGGTAAGCAGAAAGAGACAGCCAGCACTAGGAGCCGGGGACAGAATAGAAACCCCACAGGCACCCCCCTGGGACACAGCTCCTCTAACCACACCCTCCACTCACGAGGTTACAGCTCTCTCGTAATCTAATCATCTCCCCTCTGGACATTCTTGCATGGTGACACATGTAATTTCAGGGGACACCTCATATTGAAATCGTGACAGATGGTAAGCAGCATGTTCAGAAAAGAGTCTGTGGTGGTTTAGCCTCTGTGATGGCTGGGGACATAAAGAAGAGAGAGAGAGTCAGGAGAGATTCAGAGGGTGCCATCCCTAGGCCTTGGTGGTGAACAGGGGGGTCAGGGGAGAGATGGGTTCCCTGGCTTCTCTTTGAGCAAGTAGACAGACAGGGTGCCGTTCACTTAGAGGGGCCCTGGACGAGGACCAGGTCTGGGGGAGGGAGGTCAGGGAGCTCAGTCCTGGGCCTGCTGAGCAGGAAGTCCCTTTGGGCATGCAGAGGATGTTCAGGAGACAGTCCTGTGTGGGTCTGGAGTTCAGCGCCAAGATCAAGGCAGCAGATACACGGTGAGTCATGTGAGGTGGAGTGTGAGGCCAGGAGGATGAGATCACCTGGTGGATAACAGAAGAGGAGGCGAGGGCCTGGGACGTCTTCCTTGTAAGGGCTAGGGGAGAAGAGGTGAGCCGCTCACCAACGACCAGCCACACCAGGAACAGAATCCCACAGGATGGGCCCAGGGAACACAGTGTCCAGCTCTCCAGGTCCGGCCCGAAGTCCCCTAGGTGAAGGCTAAGCAAACCTGCTGGATTCAGGAATGTGGAGGTGATCATGTGGAGAGGGAACCTGGGGAAGGGGGCAGGGAGACGACCTCTGACGTCTGGGGGTCCGTGTCCCCTCGACAACCTTCACTGACTATTATTTTCACCCCGCCTCTCCTTCTTGTGGCAAATATATTCTTCCCGCCCATGTTCATTGCCAAACAAATCGGAGTGGGCTCTCTCCCTTCTCACCTCCCATTCACTTCCTACCACCTCAGCTTGCCAGCCGGCCCCGTTATTATTATTATTATTTTTTAGAAATGTCATATCTATTTTTATTTGTTGTATCCACCCACAGAATAATTGCAAAATTGTATCTGCTCTTAACAAGGAAAGATTTCATCTCCTAGTTTTCGTTAAAGGAGATCTCAAAAACACAAGGCCTTAGGTCCTGCCCTTATTTCTCTTGTTGGCCCATTGTCTCTGGGGAACGGATAATCATGGCAACACCTGCCAACTAGGTAGGCCAGTTAAGAGTCTCACATGCCCTTCACTTGTCTGCGAGATGTGTTCAAATGTCTACACAGGCAAAGACCTTTGTTGAAAAATCTCTGGCCCAAATCTCTCTCTGTTCAACAACAAAACTAGATCTTGGGATTCAGTCACCTCCATCAGAACACAGACCTTGTGTGGCTTTGCAACTTTCCATCTGTGTGACCTTGGACAAGATGTTCAACTTCTCTGAGACTCATTGAATATAAGTACCTTCCAATATGGTTGTAAAGGATTGCCTGTTCAGCACAGTGTCTGACTTGTGGTAAGCAACTAGTACATCATAATAATCACTGCAGTGATGAGCAACCTCAAAAGAAAAGGATCAGAACTGGGGCTGTGGCTCAATGGTAGAGCATTGCTTAGCATGCATAAGGGTCTGCATTTAAGCCCCAGGAAAACACACACACACACACACACAACACACACACACAAACACACAGAGAATGAAAAACAACTGTACAAAGAAAAGAATGTTTTCCAAAAGCTAACCTTAAATGTTGAGTATTTATTTGGGCTTTTTCAAACTAAACACTTTAAAGAACTCTTAAACCGATTACATTTTAAAATTTATTCACCGTGGATTGAGCCTCCTTCAACCAATAACATCGCACTCTTCCAAAAAGGAGCTTGTTGGACTCACTGCTTAAAATTAAATACTTGAGGCCAGGTGCAGTGGTGCACGCCTGTCATCCCAGCAGCTCAGGAGGCTGAGGCAGGAGGATCATAAGCTCGAGGCTAGCCTCAGAAACTTAGCAAGATCCTGTCTCAAAATAAACACATAAAAAGGGATGGGAGGTATGACCCAGTGGTTAAGTACCACTAGGTTTAATCCCTAATGTCCCTCCACCAAAAAACTAACTTACTTCTGGATGCAAACTAAACACCCCCCCCCCAAGTTCTGGATTTTAAAAATACTACATCCTTCTTTACCCTGCCGACTGATGCTTTGAAGCTCATAGCCATTCTTACAACTCAAGTGAAACTTCCTTTCTCCCTCTACTACCTCTTTTCCCCTGAGCCGCTCTACAAAGTAACACAGACAGATGCCCAGCCAACCTCCCTTCTCCAAAACTAGGTTTCCTCACCACCCCTCAAAGCAGGGAAGCCCCATCTAATTGGCCTTCCAGAGCTTTCTACAAACCAATCCCTCCAAATGCTGAAGCCCAGCCAAACCTTTCTCTGTCTGAACCAAGAACAACAACTGTTTGGGGCACCGACAGAATGCTTTCCCTCGCTGACACATGGGGCTCTGACACTAGCCAGGAGGAGCGGCAGGCCTGTTATGACCTCTGAGAGCACCAGGCACTGTGGGCCTGGAAACCCCAGATGATAGAAAGATAGCGCTTCCTTAGGATAGCCACAGACTCCTTATACTCCACCCACTATTTCCAAGGACAGTGTCATTTTCTCGGGTCACTCAGCCCTTGCACAAAGGCACAACCTGGATTATCTCAGCATTGCATTCCTGCAGTGTTTAGGGGTTGACTTTACTTTTTAAATATAAGAACTAATCACTTGGGGGCTGGGGTGGTGGCTCAGCGGTGGAGCGCTTGCCTAGCATGGGTGAGGCACTGGGTCCGATTCTCGGCAACGCATATCAATCAATCAGTCAATCAATCAATAAAGGTGTTGTGTCCATCTACAAGTTAAAAAAAGGAAAAGAACTAGTCACTTTGTGCTAAGGGTCTGTATCCCCTTTGAAGTCCTAGAGTGTAGCAAAACCACAAAGATCTACTTTCCATTCCGTACTATTTGCTGTGTTTTTAAACCATGGATATTCTTGGCTGAAAAAAAAGTGAGTAAATGATTTGGGATCATTTATTAGATGCGAGCCTCTGTGCTAAAAGGTCTTATCTCCTATTACTTTTATAATCCTTACCAGAACGCTTGGATGTGAGAATCATTATTGGGATTTTACTGATGAGAACGTGGTTAAGTAACTTGCTCAAAATGTTGACAGTTTTTGAAGCTGGGCATGGTATATATCCCTGTATACCCATTATACTACTCTCCTTTCTCTAATTTTTTCATAATGCAAAGTTGCCATTGCTATTGCTCAGATGGTAACTATCCTGAAGCCACTGAGCTAATGAGAAGTATCTCTGATTTCAAGCCCAAATCCAACCCTGGCATGCCTGTAATCCTAGCAACTTGGGAGGCTGAGGCAGGAGGATCATGAGTTTGAAGACAGCCTCAGCAACTTTAATGAGGCCCTTTCTCAAATTTTTTAAAAAAGGGGCTGGGGGTGTACCTCAGTGTAAAGTATCCCTGGGTTCAATCCTCAGTACCAAAAAAAAAGAAAAGAAAAAGAAAAGAAATCCATTAGCCTATAAAACCCAACCTCTTAACCATGAACATGTTTTCTAATATTATCCCAGTGACTACTGTCTACCTAGTCTTAAAGTAACATCTTAGAAAACCCAGACCCAGACCAAAATGCATCAGTCCATCTGAGGTACTTAGCAGCTTGCCACTAGATCAAAATCTCGGGGTATATTACATCACAGAGAGAATTCCTAAATTAAAATGGCTAAGTAAAAAAATAAAGGTAGGGGCTGGGGCTGGGGCTGAGTGGCAGAGCCCTTTCGGGCATGCGTGGGGCCCTGGGTTCCATCCTCAGCACCACATGAAAATAAACAAATAAAAATAAAGGCATTGAAACAAAGGCTAAGTAGTTTTTCAGACCAATCAAAGCTGCATGCTCATGACAGGCTGGCTTTATGTGTCTATATACTTTTGCAAACACTTTACAGGATGAACAGCACTTTCGTAACAGGTCTTGCGGGGCCAGGGCCAGCACACATAGCCTCTGGCTGCCATCTCAGCATAAATTGAGCACCATATTTTCTGGTCCCTGGCAATTTATCCCTAAAGATAGGAATAAACCCATCTCAAATAATGCCACAGGGACCTTCCAGACTGTGTCTACCTGAGGCTTTTATTAACACCTACAAGCCATACACAGCTTCCATTTCTATAGCCAATCACTATGGATCTTATAGCTTCATTCTCTTGATCCTTAAAGTCACATATAAAAATGTAGTTGCTCTCTAAGTGAAAGCAATGAATTTATTTTCTCCTAGCAGAGTCTTGTATAAGGCTCTGTGACACCTGCTGCCCTCCTCTGACACTGGAGAGCCAGGCCTAGGAGCCACCCAGACACCAATTCTGCACTGACAGTAATTCACCAACTCCCAGCCCCAAAGAGGAGAGATTTCGTGATGAGAGATTTCGTTCCTGTAACTCGCCGTCCCATCTGATCCTGGAGGAAACATGAGATTCCTCCCTCTTGCCAAAGTTGGGTTTAAGCCGACCTCAGACTTGCCCAAGGGATCCTTTCTGGAGAAGCATGGGATCCCAGGAAGCATGGGCCATCTGCCAGGGTGGAAATCGGTGCTGAGTTTGCAAAAAGAAGAGAGAGAAATTTCTCTGTAAAACTTAAGCACGTAAACTGGAAAGAAGAAGAGGGGGAGAAGGAGGAGGAGGAGGCTGCTGTTGGGTTGTATGCTTTTTGGGGGGTGGTATCAGGGATTGAACTCAGGGGCACTTGCCTGCTAAGCCCCATCCCCAGCCCTATTTTGCATTTTCTTTAGAGACAGGGGCTCACTGAGTTGCTCAGGTCCTCACTAAGTTGCTGAGGCTGGCTTTGAACTTGAGATCCTCCTGCCTCAGCCTCCTGAGCTGCTGGGATGACAGGTGTGCACCACACCTGGCTGGGTTATATTCTTATCACCAAAATAAAATGGCTTATTCATCGAATCCTTCTCAGTTGAGACCCCTCTGATGCTTTGGTTTCTGAATATGAGGAAAACATTTCACTGCGTTGAAAGATGCTGATAAAGAAGCTATGCAACTGCTATTTTGAGGCCAAATCTGTTATTCCATAAACATGCACATCAGATGAAAGTCATCACATGTTGCAAAAAAATATTTAAAAATCTACCCATTTCTTGCTAAAGTAAAATTGATGTATATGAGCAAACTGATAACCTTGGCACTAAGGAGGTAAGATGGGAACCCTAGTGAAGGGGATCCCCCTCCCTGCCTACCCAGCCCCCATCCCGGTGAAGTTCGGCAAACACAACATCGTACTTGTCAGGCTGGTGGTTTAACCCAGGGGTCTTTATACTGAGAAGGCCCTACATCCCTTTTCTTCCACTAACTTTTGACGTCATCACTAACAATTTGAAAAACATTGACAGATTACCTCATTCTAATGTAGAGGATAAACAAAAGAAATTTAATTTATAATAAAGCAAATGCATTTTAAAACATAAATCTCAGGCGTAATCACACTGGAAGACACACTGAGGTAGCCTCCAACCCCAAATCATTGAGGATTTCAGGAAAATTACAATCCTCATGAAGACTGTCTGTTTCTTCACATTCCATTTGACACTGTGAAATAAAAAGTTAAGTACATTCATAAATTTCGGTGAGTGTAATAGCTACACACTGAAACTGATAATCAGACTCAAGTTTCCTGAGTAGTACTCTCATTTGTGATGATTTTTCTGAAACAGTGAACAGGACTTGGCAAAACTATGAGAACCAGCAATGATAAACTACCTTCTGAGGTTGTATGATATTATTGGAGTATATCTGTAGCTAGACCTACTACATAATATATATGTGTATATATATATTTTACATATATATTTATAATATAAAAAAAAGCCTAACACCAAAAAAAAGAAAGGAAAAAAAATCCAAATAACCCAATCAATAAATGGGTGAAGGAACTGAACAGGCACTTCACAGAAGATGACATAAAATGGTCAAAAAATATATTAAACAAATGTTCAACATCTCTAGCAATTAGAGGAATGCAAATTGAAACTCTACTGAAATTCCATCTCACTCCAATCAGAATGGCAATTATCAAGAATACAAGTAACAATAAATGTTGACAAGGATTGGGGGAAAAGGTACATTCTTCCATTGCTGGGAGGACTGCAAATTGGTGCAACCACTCTGGAAAGCAGTATGGAGATTCCTCAGAAAACTTGGAATGGAACCACCATTTGACCCAGTTATCCCACTCCTCAGTATGTACCCAAAGGACTTAAAACCAGCATACTATAGTGACACAGCCACATCAATGTTTCTAGCAGCTCAGTTCACAATAGCTAAGCTATGGAACCAACCTAGGTGCCCTTCAACAGATGAATGGATAAAGGAGATGTGTCTATATACACAATGGGATATTACTCAGCCATAAAGAAGAATGAAATTATGGCATTTGCCAGAAAATGGATGGAACAGGAGACTATCATGCTAAGTGAAATTAAGCCAACCCCCCCAAAAAAACAAGGGTTGAATGTTCTCTCTGATATGTGAATGCTAACCCATAACAAGGGAGGGTAGGGATGGGAAGTATAGTCCTACGTTTTTTTTTTTTTTAGTTAGTGAATGCAAGGCAAGCACTCTACCAACAGAGCTATATCCCCAGCTCTTTCTCCTACTTTTGAATCCCCACTATTTCTAGTGTTCACATCAACAATTTAGTTGCTCCTGAACATCCTCTCAAGTCAACTGTCAGCTCTTTTTTACAGTATTTCTATTAACACAGCTCTGAAGAGGCCTTTGTGAACCAATGGTGATAAAAGCCATTTGGGGAGATGGATTTCATTCATTTTGGGACTTTAGAAAATGCAAATGTGGAGCAAGCCAGACTGCAACTCAAACTTCCAAGTCACCTGTTACTCCCCCAACACAAATCCCCACTGATCCCCATTCCTAGTGCCCTGGTGACTTGGGTGAAACCCATTTGACTGTATTTTTATGACTTTCAGAAAACTATCCATTGACTTTCTCTAAAGCATTATTTCTCATACCATAGTGTGTATGTACCTGAGTCAGAATTACTGGAGATACTTGTTAAAAAGCAAAATAAAACAACTCCTGCCCCCCGCAAAAGGCTAACACTGGGTGCTGAGTTTTGAATTCACACTTGAAGAAACATGCTCTGTATAATAAACCTCCAATCGATTCAAAAAGTTCCTTTATCAGTGGGGCAAGGTGGTGCACACCTGTCATCCCAGCAGCTGGGGAGGCTGAGGCAGGAGGATCTCTAGTTCAAAGCCAGCCTCAGCAACTCAGTGAGGCCCTAAGCAACTCAGCAAGATCCTGTCTCTAAATAAAATATAAAATAGGGCTGGGGATGGGGCTCAGTGGTGAGTTCCCCTGAGTTCAACCCTGGGTACCCCCCCTCAAAAAAAATTCCTTCATCATGAAACATCCTTCTGTTTCCTGAATGTGACAAAACCTTTTACAGTAAATGAGGAATGCAGTCAAAATCATAAGGCAGACTCCAAATCCTACTTCACAATCCTGTACACCACAAAGTGCCTAAAAGCCAGGCAGACAGCGAAAAGTGGAATTATTTTGGTAGTTAACATGCAGTGATGCCTGCTCAGTTTTATCATGGTTTCAAAATTTTGGTATTTGCTTGTTGGTCCATAATATTTTGCCTATGTTATGCATCACTTTATTAGACAAAATTTAAGTTTTATTCCCTGATATACTCAAATATACATGGTAATATATCTAATAAATGTATATTTTGTATTTATGTATATTTAATAAATATATATCATAATAAGATTTATTGAAGTATATCTATTTATTTAAATTAAATAAGTTAAAATTTTATCTAAGTTTATAAAATAAAATTTATTTAATTAAATATATTTTAATATATTTGTTATTTAAATATATTTACATTTCATATGTATATATGTTACATAGGCACACATATGTAGATACATATATCTATATCCATATTTATATAGCTACCTATATCTATATCTATATGTATATAGCTGACAAAAGTAAATTCATTCCACAAGTCCATCAGGAGATAGTATCATGCAGGGAAAAATTAAGAACTGGAAATTCTCTGAGTTGCATTTATTTTTTTTTTTAATCTGGACTTGAAGTGCAGGGGAGCAATGACTATTTTTCCTGTGTACACCCATCTCTCCCTTCCTTCCTTGAATGTGGCACATATTGGGCAATCTAGAGTGTATTGCATGAATAAAGCCTTCCTAGGTAAAGATGTGGACTGGAACACTCAACATTGATGACACACGATCATCCATTCCTTTGATGAACTCTTGTGCATTTTCCAGTATGGGGATTAGCTCTGTGAGGCCACAACCGCTGTTCAGGAGAAGGTAAACCTCCTCATCATCTCAACAGCCACGTGATCAGGGGTGTGATCTGTCACGTGGTGTGCTGTGGGATTTCCAGATGCATCTCATTCACTGCTCCTTATAGCAATCTCTGGAAGTCAGATGCTACCGTTTCCCACTCTGCAGAAAAGAAAACTAAGTCCGAAAGGAATACCTTTGCCTTTTTCAGCTGAAGAGGTGGAATTCCAGGCCCAATCTGTCTGCCCCGGATGCCTATGCGCTCACCCACGCGGTTCTTTTGATCCTACTGAGGATAAAAGGAGATGTGGGCACAGTGGAAGACAATGGGGGCTGGAGGTCCCCAGGACACGGGAAGAAATATCAAGGAACCAGGGTAACAGGGGTGGGTTCAGAGCCAGGCTGGAAGATGGCGGTGCAGGTGTGGAATTCCCCACTTCTCTTGGAAGGCGAGTGGGATGTCAGGGAAGAGGAGGGATTGGGGGACAAAGGCAGATGGGGAAAGCAACCCTTGGGGAGAAAACAGAGCATATGACTCAGAGCTGGAGGGAGATTGTGCCAGAAGCAGGTGCTAGGGAAGGCCACAAGGCACCTGCGTCAAGTCCCCATGAATGTCCCACAGATGATTCTCGTGTGCCTCATGCAAGCCTGTCTCCTTTGTTCTCCAGCTCGGCCGACCAAACCCTGTGACTCATGCCCTGGCCCCTCACATCTGTTCTCAGCCAGTTGTCTGCAGACACCCAGAAGGAGGGCAGATGAAAGATGAAATCACCTCTCGGGTCTCACTGCAAGCTGAGCCAACTGTGGTAGTGGAGAGGGAAAGCTCTGGAACTCAGGCTCCACTTGGAGAGTCACCAAGAAGTGGATTACAGCCCACAGGCGCGTCTGGGACCTGTCCCCAGCACCACCAGCAGGAGCAGCCAGATTGGAGAGTCTTCCCAGCAGGGCACCACCTCCAGGTGGGCCGGGGGCACCACCTGTGTCGTCCTCAGCCCTCCTTGAAGTCTAGAGAGCCTGGGTCCCCCATACCATCTCTCCTCCCCAGGAAGACACGCCCCTTAGCCTCAGGCCTATTTGAGGACCCAGGACAGGGTCGGGATCACCTGGGAGTGTGAGCCTCCATCTACCACGCTCTATGCAACAAGCTTTGTCCTTGGCTCATCCCGTGGGGGCCCTGAGTCACTAGTAAAAACCACCAAATCAGCTTTAATACAACATGGAACATGCAATGCCCAGGGCAAAGCTGCCACTCTGGGGCCCAGTACTGGACCACGGAAGGGAACCATCTTGAGCAATGACCACCCCAGCCCTGAGAGGCAGACACCAGGATCCTCCCCATTGAAGGCTGGGAGAATGGAGGCAGAGCAAGGAGAAGTACAACCCCTTCTTCCACAATTCCCCACCAGCACTCCCGAGTCACACCTTCTGTTTCTTCCCCCTAAGTGTGTCCCCTGTCTTCTCCCCATCTTCTCAAGTTGTTCCAACAAGGCTGACCATCAGGGGACCATAGCAGCACATTGTTGCATTTTTAAATTTATTTTTCCAGTTGCTTCTGCTCGTTTCTCACTGCATGAAGCCCTGAGTGAATGACAGCGACCATCAGAAGCAGGTGAAGCCCAGGGCGTGGGAACACAGACATTCTCTGACTTAGGACATTTCAAGGTACAATTCTGCCAACTTTACGATGGAGTGAGAGCAATCTGCTTTTCTGTAGAAACCACAGTTCTACGTGCACACGTGCAGTTTCACCTTGTCCTCAGCAAGTAATCTACGGCAGGACACACAGATGCTGGAGCATCTGTGAACTGAGCTCCCAGTGAGACACCTCAGAACTGTCAGTGGATGAACGAGGATGGTCGGGAGGCGTAGGTGCATCAACACATTTCGACTCACCACATTTTCAATCAATGATGGGTTTATCAGGGGATGTGACCCCAGCGAAGGTCATGAAGCATCTCTACACAAAGTGCCTAGCTCTCCAACATCCACCTCTGTTGGCCACAGGTATTCTAAACGTCACCCCCCACACCCGGGGATACAGATTTCCCCTCCCACAGAACCGTGAGATTCAGCCAAAGGAAAACTCGGATGCAGTTCAACGTAAGTGGTAACTAGGAAATCCACAGGAGGGCCTGTTTGACTCTGAAGTGCTCCTAACCCACACCAGGATCCCACCCATCTTGATCAGTGGTGAGAGTCTGTGTGAAGGGACAATATCACAGCTCTACCCAAGTCTTCATGATGGCTCATTTAGCTTATTTGTACACAATAGATCCTCGTAATCTGAAACCACCATCTGAACCATGTATCTGTTCCCCCTCCGGATTGTTGTTTTGTTCTTTCATCCATTCCTTCCCCCAGCACTTATTGAGCATATTTCTAACATTTAGGTCTTGCCTGAAGCTTCACTCCCACAGTCTCCCTCCATGATCTATGCCCTGTGCCCCCACCCCCAGATCAGGTGGGAAGTTCCCTTAATAGCAGCACCCTCTGTCTCTCCCCTCCACTAGTTACCATTAAACATGGTGGCTGATTATCTGTACGAGTTCTGTGGTCACCTCCCCTGCCATGTATAATAAAATACAATAAGGGGCCGGGCATGGTGGTGCACCCTGTCATCCCAGACGCTCAGGAGGCTGAGGCAGGAGGATCGCAAGTTCAAAGCCAGCCTCAGCAACTAGCAAGGCCCTAAGCAATTCAGGGAGACCCTGTCTTTAAATAAAATACACAAAAGAGCTGGGGATGTGGCTCAGTGGTTGAGCACCCCTGGGTTCAATCCCTGGTACCAAACAAACAAAATCCTGAAACATCAAGAATGCAACATGCTTATCTTACCCACTCAGCATCTGACACACACAAGATGCCCAATGAATACTTCCCTGTTTCCTGGATGACCCTGGACCTGGCACAGATATAAAAAGACGAACAGACTACAGAAAACGTCTTCAATCTAGTCAGCCAACTTTTCCAACAACAACAACAAAAAAAAAACGTTTTAAAGGTTATTGAAATTCTTGAGCTGGAAGGATATATCCCTGCAGGGTGTGCTCAGGAGGACTGTAAAGCAAAAGTAGCTGACAGACAGGAAATGGATCCCCAACAGCTTCTATAAACGGACCATGAAGTAATCAGGTTCCCTGGTCTTTTATTTGTTTCTGGATGAAGTCCCAGGCAGGGAAGATAACCTTCGCCTCAGAACAATGTGGCACATCATATGCAAATGTAATGAGATGATGAATTATTCCGGTGTCATTATGCCCATGATTTATGGCGAGACATTATCGGCTAAAAGCTTGGGCTGAAAGAATATTGATTTCACTTTTACTGAGACAGCCATTGAAAACTTTTTAAAAACAGCCAATGATTGTTTAAAAGACCAACTTCAAACAGGCCAGATTCAAACCATTTGGGGTGCAGGGGCTGGACAGGAGAGAGCAACGTTGGTGAGGCCGTGCCTTTAGAAGCCGGTTGGACAAACTTAGGTCCTCTTGCCCTGGACTGGCTAACCAAGTTCTGCTTGAGGACCCTTCTGCATTCAGAGTTGAATTTTATTTTGTCCAGGCAAATGAATTTCAAAATTTTATTCTTCTCATTCAATTCATTTTGAAATCCAAGCAACAGGTGGATGTCTTTGGGTTGTGGAAGGGGTGGTGGTCACGAATTATCTTTCCTTTATGTAAAATCACATCATGTTCTGCAAAACACGCATTGATGCTGATAAACACACCGGAGATCATCCATGGTGGAATGTTTAAAAGTGGGGGAAAATGACAATATGGAATAGGGTGGTGTGGATTTGGACCTGTGCTGGAGAATCTGAAGAAATATGCTCTCGGTAGCATCTTGCACTCTATGGCTTGGTTTTCTACCGCGTAAAAGGAAGAACGGAAACTAAAATCCATTGAGTAACTTCAACATAGCAGGTAGTCTAAAACATGTTAATTTAACCCACCTAACAAATTTTGAAGATAGTTATTATTTTCTTCATTTGTAGATGAGGAAACTGAGGCTGGTGCGAAAGGCAGTCCCAGATTTCTATAATAGTTGATAGTGTCTGAATTTGAAGCCAGGACTTTTGGCTACGTGTCTAGAGGTGGAATTGCTAGATCATGTACTAGCACCACGTTTCAACTTTTGAAAAACTTCCAGACTATTTTTTCCAAAGGGGCTTTAAGGTTTTGAATCCTCACTGGTACTTGATTGTTTTATTGTGTATTCTAGTCGTCTTCATGGGTGTTAAGTGAGATCTCATCATAATTTTGCTACAGGGCTGATGCCTTGCTGGTGCTCATTGGCTATTTGTAGACCTTCTTGGGGAAATTTCTGTGTACATGCTTTGCCCATTGTTTAATTAGATTGTCATTTTATTGTTGAGTTGGAAGGGTTCTATGGATAATCCAAGTACACAAAGCACTTATCAGATGTAGGATTCAAAAAAAAAATTTTTTTTTTTTTTTGCAGTCGTAGGGTTGGAACCTGGGGATGCCCTGTCACTGTGCCCCATCCTCAGGCCTCTGTCCTCTTTTTTGAGACAGGGTCTCACTAAGTTGCCCAGCTGGTCTCAAACTTGTTATCTACCTGCCTCAGTCTCCTGAGTTGTCAGGACCACAGTCACACATCACCGGATTTCTCCCATTATCTGGGTTGTCTTTTCACTTTCCTGATAATATCCTTTAAGCACGAGAGTTTTGAATTTTGATGAAGTCCAGGTTATCTGTTTTTTCTTTTCTTGCTTGTGCTCTTGAGGTCATGTCAAAGAATCCATTGCCTAGACAAAGTCAGGAAGATTTACTTCCATATTTTATTCTAAGAGTTTTATAGTTTTAGCCCTTGCATTTAGATCTGTGACCCCTTCTGAGTTAGTTTTTGTGTGGGAAGGGGCAAATCTTAATTCTTTCACATTGTGGATATTTAGCTCCCAAGAAATGTCAGTCAAAAATGTTATGACTATGTATTGTCAAAATTCTCCCTACCACATATTTCTTTTGATGACCTTGTAGAAATCAAATGACTGGGCTGGGGAAATAGCTCAGTTGGTAGAGCGCTTGCCTTGCATGTACAAGGTCCTGGGTTCAATCCCCAGCACTACAAAAAAAGAAAAAGTAAATAAATAAGCCCTGTCCATCTTAAAAAAAAAAAAAAGAAAGAAAAGAAATCAAATGACTGTGAATGTGAGGGCTTATGTCTAGATTCTCATTTCTATTCCATTGATGCATGCGTTTATCCTGATGGCAATACCACACTGTCTTGGTTACTGATTTTGTAGTAAGTTTTTAGATAGATCCTCCAGCATTTTTCTTCCTTTTCAAGCCTGTTTTGGCTTAGCTTATTCTAGGTCCTCTGAATTTCCACATGAAAATTAGAATCATCTTGGGCTGGGTTTGTGGCTCAGCCATAGAGCGTTCGCCTAGCATGGGCGGGACCCAGGTTCGATCCTCAGCACCACATAAAAATGAAGGCATTGTGTTGTGTCCATCTATACCTAAAATATAAATAAAAATATTTTTAAAAATTCAGGATCATCTTGTCAGTGTTTGCAAGAAAACCAATGTGAGTTTTGAAAAGTATTGTACTGAACCTGTCCATCAATTTGGGGAGTAGTGTACATCTTAACAAAATTTTAAGTCATCCCATCCATGAACATGGGATGACTTCCCATGGATTCAGGTCATCTTTGATTTCTTTCAACGATGTTTCATATTTTTCATAGTGAGAGTCTTTTACCTCTTCCATCACCCCACAACAGCTAGGTTACATTAATTGCTGACCTATTGTTCTAGTGTTTCTGGCAACGTCCTAGAACACAAACTGCTCCACCGTCTGATACACATTAAATTCAGGCCCCTTTGGAATCCAATCTTCGAGGTTTTGTTCTGACCCAAGTAAGGCTTTTTTAGATGCTTCCTTTCCTGGTCTTCTCTGCTGGTCATGTGGCTTCCAATCTTCCTATTCCAAAGCCTCCATGCTTTCAAACATCCTTACATCTGAACTTTTTCATACTCTTCCAAATAAAGTCAGGTCCCTTGGGAGAGCTCTAGTAGTCTCTGTTCTTGTGGCCTATCATCCTGGGCCAAAGGCCTGCACTATTGCTCCCGAATTGGAGTTGGGGACAGTGGCTCTGTGTCTTGGAGTGACATGCCTGCTTAATGAGCAGGGCACTGGTAGCGGACAGCAGCCTCTGGTCTCCTTGACTTCCTCTTGCCAGAGGAATGATACCTCTGCCTGTGAATGACCTGGGGCAAGTGTGATCTGGGCCGTGGTATCCTTGGTCTGCTGTAACCGGAGTAGACTCTCTGCCCGATGAGGGGAGAAAGTTATGTTGGGGAGCTTCTAACCTCTAGGTCACACTTTGCCTAAAACAAGCTTCAACAACATAGAAATTAGAAGATCAAAAATGATGGAATCCTGTGTCTCCTGGAGAGATGCTCTTGCCCTTGACTGGGAGCCTGGAGGAGAGGGCACCCTGTCTTTTATTTTCCACACCTGTTTGAGGCAGAGACTCTTTTACATTGAGGTGAGGATAAATGGATAAAGGAAATATGGTCTATATACACAATGGAGTATTTCTCAGCCATAAAGAAGAATGGAATTGTGGCATTTGCCAGTAAATGGATGGAACTGGAGACTATCATGTTAAGTGAAATAAGCCAATCCCCAAAATCCAAAGTCTGAATGTTCTCTCTGATATGTGGATGATGATTCACAATAGACGGGGGGAGGGGGAGAGGTGGGGAGGTTCACCAGATTGGACAGGGGGCCATGGGGTGCAGGGAGGTGAAATAGGAATGGGAAAGACAGCAGAATGAATTAGACATAACTTTCCTATGTTCATGTATGAATACACAACAGTGAAACTCCACATCACATACACCACAAGAATGGGAAGCTATACTCCATGTATGTAGGAGGTGTCAAAATATACTCTTCTGCACGTATAACTAAAAAGAACAAATAAAAAATGCATTAGTTATATTCCAGAAAGAAAGAAAGAAAGAAGCTTTAAAATGTGCTGTAAGTATGAAATATAAATTTTCTGGGGATTTCATGCAATTTGTAATTACCTTTACTTTTATTCCAACCAAATGGAATATGCATCAATGAATGGTATGAAAGATAGTTTAAAAGTAACTTGAGTAAACTTTTATGAAAATTGAATAGATACTTATTTGGATTCATGCATATTTAAAAAACACTAGTTTTCTGTGGACAATCATCCCATGAAATTTTTGCCCTAAATAAATTGCTCAAAGCAAATAAGATCCCACTCAGAAATATTAAGTCAACAGCAGTGCAGGTGGTAGGTAGAAATAGCAAATTCTGTGAAGCTGGAAATGAAACTTTGTGAGAGGTGACATGAAATTGGCTGTGGCATGTAGCACTTCACCAAAGTAACTGACCTAAGCATTTGGCAAGCCTTGGGAAACACTGGCCTGAAGGAATTTATGTTCTAAGTCTGGGGCAACAGGACTGGCACGGGGCCTGTTGATGGGTTGGAGAAAACAATTCTGCCAGATAGTGCAGTCCTGTGGGCCGCCCTGTCCGCATAGGTGGCGTGCATATATGCAGATATGCATCACCCAGTGTTTACACAGGGTCTTATCTGACGATCTCATTACCCTGCCCAGGCTTTAATTAAACCCCACAATAGCCCCTGTTGAAACGGCTATTATTTTAGATGGGTAAATTGAGACTGTCTTAATCAAAGCGCCCCACATGCATGAGGCAATAATCTGCCTAAGGACAGACAGGAAACGGTTATCTGAGCTGCAGACAGGAGCTGAGCTCTCACCACCTCACCACACAGCCCGAGGGAGGAGAAAATTACCTCCTTTTAATCGTTTCTTAGTGTGAAGTTGTCTCTTCTCCGGATTTTTCTCATGTTAAAGGAGGAAAATGGTTAGGTCGCCCTTTGGTGTCATGGATAAATAAGCTCCTTGTTCCTCCCCATGGAGAGTATCCCCAACAAAGACACTTTTCAGAAGTGTTCTGGAATGATCTACCTGTGGCATTGAGGCCAACACCAAGAACCTCTGCTGTTAGGGAGCGGTTTAATCTTTTATCATCTTTTATCTTTAAAAGCTTTGTCAATGTAAACAGGCTTGGAGCTGTGTGTTTTCCCTGCCAGGGGAAGGAGCCGTGGCCAAGCATATCTTTGGCTCATTTGGACTTCCTGAAACCACGGGTTCAAATCCTGCCAGGTCAGCTAAGGCCTTTATTCTCCCAAATTAGATAAATGGAGCAGAAGACAGTTTTGCCCTGGCAGACTGCTTGGCTAAGACTTTGGAAACCAAAGCATCTAATTTAAAAGTCTCGGGATGTTGTTTCTTTGAGAAACGTTGCTGAGTTTACCTTGGAGCCCGAGATCAAAGTTAAATACTGTTAGTTAAGCACTTCTTTAAAAGGACTCATAATATTTTCTTTGGAAGGTCCCTGCCATATATATTTTTTTTAAAATAGCAGCTGTACATGAATGTGGTCTAGATTATCAGATTAGTTCTCCTGCATTGTTCACTTTGTGCTGACACACACACATTTGAATTATTCTTAACACAAATTGTTGACTTACTTATAGCTTTTGTTAGATGTTCATGGTGACCTAGAATCATTGACTCATGGAAGTCCATAGACAAGGTCATTAAGAGTCCATGGGGTATCAGGAGGATTGTGAGCCTTCGCTTTTGTTGACTTTGGAGAAGTCATCAATGAATCAATCTCTCTCTCTCTCTCTCTCTCTCTCTCTCTCTCTCTTGATCCCAGGGATTGAACCCAAGGGCACTCAACCACTGAGCCATATCCCCAGCCCTTTTTATTATTTTTTTTTTATTTTGAGACAGAGTCTTGCTAAATTGCTTAGAGCCCTTCTAAGTTGCTAAGGCTGGCCTTGAACTTGCTATCCTCCTGTCTCAGCCTCCTGAGCTGCTGGGATTATAGGTCTGTGCCACCATGCCCAGCTGAATCTCTATCTTAAATTAAGTCTCAAAACCATGGTCCATCTCATAAAGCGACTTTGAACTGATGACCCAAAACTATTTTGTGAACCATGTTAAGTTATGAAGCTATAAGATGTCATTTATTTATGTAATAATTCTTACTACATTCATTACTCGCATGTAAAGCCCACGGTCAAAGTAGGTCTGAGAAAAATATGCATAGTCTCCTAAATGTTTCAAAGCCCTTCCTACTGTGTTTTATTCAGCATATTACCTTGTTGTAAATAACAGAAATTGCATCTTAAATTGTCTTACAAAGGAAAAGGGAATTGGCTACTTTGTGGCAGGGCCACATTCGGTGAAGAGACCATTGGGATCATTAAATTATTGCTCATTTTGATATGAGTATTAATAACATTGTAACCACTTTAAAAAATTCTGTCTCTGTTGGAGATAAAATCTACAGTATTTGTGAAGAAAATTTTAAAATGTCAGATTTGCTTTACAATATTCCAGCAAGAAAAAAAAAATCAGGAAAGAAACTTTGGGACAAAGAAAGACACCTTGGTGACATGTAAGTAAGTATAACCTGCATGTTAGTTAGACGCAAGGTAGTGTAGAAGTTCATCTTATTTCTGTATGTGTATTTTCAAATATTCATAATTATCAGTTGATATAGGAAAATATTCCCCAAAGCCATTGCCAGTCATGCACCCCACTATTCCATCCTAAGCTCTCCGTCACTTGGTTCTGTCCTCTCTGAGGTCAGCTCTCTCCTTTGATGTGAGATACACAGGAATGACATTTGTCCTTAAATATCCTTGAGAAAATGCAGTGAACTTTTCCCATGGGCTCCATCAAAATTCTCCAAAGGATATAATTGCACTGACTTGGCCCACATCATCATCTCTGTAGTCACTGTGGTCAAGGGACAAATGTCTTGTGCTATGGTGGCCTGAAGAATGTGAGGCAGTGTAGCACAATGTCGCCATTGAGCTGGACAACCTGGGTTCAAATCCTGCCACTGATACTTGCCATCACTCTGTCCTGGGCAAGTTCCTTGACTTCTCTGGAACTCAACGTTCTCAACTGAACTTTTCTCAATAATAATAATAATAATAATAATAGTGCTATTCAGAGGATCAACTGGGTTAGTACATACCAAGAGATCAGGACAGTGTCTGGAACATAGTAAGACCTCAATAAATATTAAATAAATAGCAATCTACCATTACCTGCCTATCTCTGCCATAGGAAAGGTCAAGTCCCCCATGAGAGCCACATGCCGGTCAGGTGGGAACTCTCCACACAGGACAGAAGCCAACCATGTGCACACGCTTCATTGTTTTAGTAGATCTTTTTTTTTTTTATGAGAGAGAATTCAAAGAGAAACTTCATTTTAATTCTACTGAAATGGCCTCGAGTTCCCAATTAGAAGTGTATAAACTAACGTCACTTTCCTAGATGCCATCTAAAATTCTCTTCCCAGGACTCTTCATTTACATGCAGGGAGAACACTCATTAACATTAGTCTTATCTATTATTAAAGTCAGATTTCAAGTCAATTTTTGATTCAGGAAATTGAAACCCAAGTCTTAAAAAAAGCCCTTTAATTCAGATATTTCATCGGGTCTGATAGTGTTGCACCTTCTTCTGCTGGAAAAAAAAATCCATCCTAGATCATAGGCAATTTGAGGGTGTTAACTGCCTTATATATCTTTCTTTACTTTAACACAGCTGGCAAAAATAAAAATATTTATTTATTCAAGAAATATTAACCAGCTCCATGCCTGGCCCTGGGGACACAATGGTAAATAAGACAGATATAGTTTATGGTTTCCTGGGGATATATGTAGTAGACCAAAGGACAATATTAAAAAATATCAACTATCCAGTAAAATGACTGTTAGGTTAAAAGAATTCCAGAAAGATGTGAGAGCATCTATCTGAAGTCAGAGGTCCGGAAATACTTTCTTGCAGAGAAATGATTAAGTGGAAATTGGAAAGAATTGGTCTGAAGAGATGATTGCACAAGACTCACTCCAGGCAGAAGGAATTCCTGTGTTTATGAATTCACAAGCAAGAGCCATGGGGATTGGGAAGAGCTGACCATGTTTGCAATGTACAATTGGGAAGGAGACTGGCCAAGGTCCTCTGAACAAGCCAGTATTATACCGGGTCAGTCATGGCATAAGGAACCCCGTCCACACTCACCAGGCTGAGGCAACTTGGGTATAACCATGAGGATGCATCTCTCAGATCTGCCCCTCCTGGCACACAGCTGGTCACTGGTTGAAGCTTGTGAGCTACCAATCAGCACATTTGCACTGAAGCCATTCCTCCCATTGGCTCCTGGGCACACACTGATACCCAGGCAGGCTCCTTCCTGGGAGAAAGGAGCTCTTCTGATGGGCGACTATGACTGGAAGATTCCCCCTCTTGGGACTTGCTGAAGAGCCCTGAGGTCTTGGACATTGTCTAGCCAGCCTTCCCCCATTCTTGCTCTTCTCATGGGGTCAGACATGCATTCAGCTCCATGGTTTATTCTGGTCCCTCCCGGTTTTCCTCCCCAGGCATTTACCTCCAATAAATGCTTATGCAGATGATAAATTTGAAGATATGACTTTTGGAGTTCAAAGTATGCACTATTTGGCACATATTTTGTTGGAGGCCTAGTCACATGGGAACCTCTTTTCCCACTTCACCTCTCAGGATCTAAATCAAATAACCCTCTGCAAAGATTCAGAAGCAAAATGAGAGGAAGTGGAGTGAACATGCAATCTATGCCTGACGTCAGACCCAAGAAGGGTTTAACAAAGAGACATGGGGATGAAGAGAAATCTGCTCTGTCCAGTATGGTAGCCACTAACCACAACGGCTATTTTCATTTACATCGATTGCTATTAAATAAAAGTTTAAAAATCAGGTCCACAAGTACACTAGTTACATTTTAAGTACATAATAGCCACATGTAGCTACAGGCTACCATATTGGAAAGTACACACCATAAATGTTTTTATCAGTGCAGAAAGACATTTCAGAAAAAAAATGTATTCAGATGCAAAGATATAGTGGGGAGAGGAGAGAAACGGAAGGGCCCAGAGGAATCCTGCTCTGTCAACTGAAGGGCTGGTTCTTAACCAAGGACAGTTTAAATAGATCAGGAAAACTTTCCCCACATATCCAATCTGCAGTGGGTTCTGTGTGTGGGATGGAATATAGAACTCAAATCTTAAATTCAAACGCTTAAAACATTCTTTGGTATTCCACGTAGTTGGCTCATAGGGCTCCATGAGTCTCACTCCATGGATTCAACCATCACAGTTTGAAAATAATTTTTAAAAAATCACATCCATACTGACCTTTTTTTCCCTCTTGTATTAGGGGATTGTTTGTGTTGTGCATTATAAGTCATCTAGAAGTTAGGGAGCGCTCAGCGCCACAGAGTATGCTTAGTACATATGAGGCCCTGGTTTTGATCCCTACCCCAAAGGGGGGAAAAAGTAATCTAGAGATGATTTGATTTAAAGAATACAGAAGGATATGCATATGTTATATTCAAACACCATGCCCTTTTCTATAAGGGACTTAGGCATCCAAGGGTTTTGTTCTCTCTCTCTCTCTGTGTGTGTGTGTGTGTGTGTGTGTGTGTAAGTCATAGAATTTAAAGGAATATGTTAACAAAGAAAAAATTTTGGCTTGCTTTGCTTTCCTTCTATCAGCGGTTTTCAACTCAGGGCTACGGATATTTACGGCCAATCATTTTCCTGGGCGTTACAGAATGTTGGGCAGCATCCCCAGCCTCTACCCACTAGATACCACTAGCCCTCCTCCACGGCCACCCTCCCCACGACGGCAGCAATGAAAAATGTCTCCAGATATAGCCCCAGTCTGCTGCAGGGAAAAGGGGTTCTGATCCCTAGAGAAAAACCACGGACCTAGGGTAGCATATAGAGTGTCTGAAATATATGACTTCATAGTCATATGAAGTCTCAGGCTTGGTCATAAAGGTAAGTGCCACCTCCTGACCTGAGACATAACCTAACAGTGGCCTGTGACTGACCTGACAAATAGCACTTTGTTCAGAGGAAGCTTATAACAGGTTTGGCGAGGGAGATGAGCAAACCTCATGAGAGGTGCTTGAGGGGAGAAACCATCCCCCAAATCCATGATATGTGGTATGGCTCAGATCAACTTAATAGTGTGAATAAATCCTATTCTTTGCCGTGTCTATAGCTATGTAAGTAACCCAGACGTGTGTTTCTTTTTTGGGTATCAGAGGTTAATTCTAGAAGAAAGTTCATTGTCATAGTCATTTTAAAGAGCATCCACACTGTCAAAAGTCTAAACGACTACATTTTTCACTCTCCTCTAAAAATGGAAGGCATAAAGTAGTGCAATACTGTGTTTTAACTGGAAGATTTTCATACCCAATTCTAACTTAAAAATATATCCGCTGACATCCATGTTTATACAATAATTCCCACGTGATAATTATGTAACTGGAGCAGAGGTACCAAGGCATTCGTCTCTCACACTTAATATAGTCAATGGGAAGTGTCTTGGGAATTTTTAATTCTGCCACTGCCAAGAGAAAGAAATTTTAACCCTTCAGAATAAGACACTTACGTTAGATTTTTGAGCATAAAGAGAATCACAACTGAGATGTTAGGACTTCAATATTTTTTTTTCTGTAGCCTAACATGATCCCTATGGCAATTCCTTACATACCCCAGATGCCTATAGGACAGAGTGTGTGTTCTTCTGTTTCCTATAGCAGTGCCCTGCACGTGTTAGGGACTCAATAAATGATTAGTTCATGAATAAACTAACTCCAGCCAATCCTCTGAGTACACTGCTCTAAAACTTGGATCAGAAGGTAAGTCTCTTGATTCCCAGCCTGTCTTATTTTCTGACATAAGCAATCTAGGAAGAATTATGCTTAAGAGATGATGCCACTTTGTATTTAAGAGCCCAAGTCTGTTTTTCAAATTCCTTAACTCTTCTCGCTAGTTACGAGCTAGGTGACCTTGTTATTTCCCCATTTTTTTCTGAGATTCAATTTTCTTACCCATAAATTAAGACGAATGGATAATGCCATATTATTTTAAGGCCTAAATGGGCTTTTAGCACACTGCCTGGCACAGAAAAAGTGCTGGTTATCATTTTAAAAGTGTTAGTTATTATTTTAAAATATTAATTCTCCCATTTATCAAAAAGAGTTTTATTCCTTTGAAAAATTATAGATTTATTAAAACTACTTTTTCTCAACTCTTCTCAACATTCAGCTTGGGAATTGGTGAATTGTGTGATTGCAGACACAATCTTTTTTAGATATTTATGTTACTTAGAAGCAATTACAGTGGCAACACCACACCACTTCTCTAATTGCCGTCTATCTGAGCCCTTTAAAAAACCAAGGAAGCAACCATTATAAATACATGTTGATTTTTAAGAAGAGGTGGGATATAAATAGTACAATTTTAGTAAATACAGAAACAATGATTCCTTTTAGGTCTTGGACTTATATTGCATTGTCTTTATAGATCAATTAGAGGATATGGATATGAAGTTGAGTCTTGCCATTTAATAATGTGAATTCCCCAGGCTGGGATTGTGGCTCAGTGGTAGAGCACTTGCCTGGCGTGAGGCAGTGGGTTTGATTCTCAGCACTGCATATAAATAAAGATCCACAGACAACAAAAATATTTTTTAAAAAAAGAATATGATTCCCACAACAGGATTTTCCTAATTGTTCAATATATTTAGAATTATTTTCTCCTTAAAGGATCTGCATATCTTTTGTTAACTTTGCTTCAAAAGGGACTGTATAATGTTCATGGATTCGTGTATAGATATTATCAGTATTACTGTTCTCTAATTGTTAATGCAGAAACAATGGTTTTAATACTGATCATATGAAAACTTATTGAACTATTTACTGCTAAAAAGTTTGTAGTTTCTTTCTGTTAGCTTTGCAGTATTAACAACAGTATGCAAATAAATATTTTTGCATCTTCCACTGTACTTTTTGTGTATTTTCTTTTTCTTGTCTTATTTAGTAGGCTAGAGTGTCCAATTAATATTAAATGCAAATACTATCCAATGCAATATTTGTATTTTTCCTTAGTTGAAATGAATGCTTCTAATCAGAAGTATCTTGGGCACTTATCATTGCTAAAGAATTTTTTATTTGCTAAAAATGTCAATTTTTTTTTTTAGTTCAGATGGGCTCCATCATACTATTTAATGCCTCTTTTACTTAAAAAATTTCTTAAAAATCATAAACTTTGAGGACTTATGCGATCAACTTTTAAGCAATACACTGAGTATAGTTTTAAAGTTTAAAACAAAAGGAGAAAATACCTAGATGGGAAAGTAGAAGAGATAAAAATGGCTACTTTACTCAACAAAGGAACGTATAGTTTTTGTTATTTTTCTAAAAGATCAGTCTGGGTCTAATTCCTTCTCAGTGAGTCATTCCAGCAAGAGTGACTAAAACCTAGTAGTATACAAGGGACTCTGGCTTGGATGGATGAAGGTGTAGGTTGTAGCTTCAGTTCCACACACTAACTTCCTTCTAACAGAGCAGTAGGGCTACCTAGATGTCCCTTTATGTATCACGTCATGGTTTCCTAGCCAATGTTCATACTTACCATTGAAGGCATTCTTCTCTTCTCCAGCCTCAGAGGAGTCATGAGTAACTTCACAAAGATGGCGGCAGGCAGATGGGAGTTGGCCACATGTCAACCTTGTCTTCCTGCTATGGCAGGAGGGGGAAGTGATCCTGCTCCTCATGCTAACCTTTGTGATAAATTAACCTCTTTACTGTCTCCTGGGGAGAATGAATCACTCAGAAGTCCTTCAGATGGGGAACTGCTCAAGAAAGACCCGACTTCCTCGACCATGTGATCACGGAAGAAAATCCTTCTACTATTTCCTGCTAAGACACTGGTTTCTGGGACTGAAGGGCAAAGTGACATTTCGATGAACAGATCCACTTGTCACAACTTGCCTCACTCTGTTTACACCATATCAGACGGTGTCCTAGGAGGCTGTTTTTGCTTTTAAAAAAAAAAATTTCTGATGTAATACTTGCTTATGGTAAAATTTCTTATATAGAAAAAATATAAGGAAGATATTAAGATCAATACCAATAATAGTAGCTGCTATTATTTTTTTTTTAGAGAGAGAAGAGAGAGAGAGAGAGAATTTTTTAAATATTTATTTTTCAGTTTTCTGTGGACACAGCATCTTTATTTTATTTTATGTGGTGCTGAGGATCGAACCCAGCGTCCCGCACATGCCAGGCGAGCGCGCTACCGCTTGAGCCACATCCCCAGCCCCAGTAGCTGCTGTTATTAATAGCAGTAGGTTCACTGAACACTTACTATATGCCATTTATTATATTCAGCATCATATCCTTCTATCTTCACAAAAAGTCAGAGAATACAACCACTATTATTGGTATAGTTCCCACTGTCTTTTTATTTTAATAGACTTTCATATTATTAGGAAATTTAGAAAGTTGAGATGATAGGACAGTAAGTTCCCATCGGCCCTGTAGCCAGGTCTCCCTACTATTAATATCTTACACTGCTTATGAAATATGTGTTACAGTTAATGAGTCAATACTGACCCATTATTAACAACTAAGGCCACGGTTTATTTAAACTTCCTTACTTTTTACCTAATATTCCTTTTCCTCTGCCAGAGTCCCCTTTAGGATACATATTAAGCTTACTCTTCAGGTTTCTTTGAACCCCTTTTGGCTGTGACAGTCGCTCAGACTTTCCTTGATTTTGATGACACTGCCAGTTTATGGATTTGTAACATCAACTTTTTGGTTAACATCTAATTGTACATGATTACTCTTCCAATATTTTAAGTCACTATTCTATATTTAATTACATCTCCTTTCTTACTCCCAATATTTTTATCTGTGTCTTCTCTCTCTTTTTTTTTTTTCCTAAGTGTTGCCATAAGCTTTCCCTCCTGGTCCCTTTAATTCTTCTTTGCAAATAACTAGTCTTTGTCTCCACTGGTCATCTACAGGCTTTGTTTTCCAGTTCATCAGCGTTCGCTCTCATCTTCCCTGGTTTCTTCCTTGGACTGTCTTTGGGCACACTTGCTTCTTGTTCTAGGTCAAGTGGAATTCTGAGTTCACAGCTTTGTTTTTCCTTTTGAATGTGTCCATCCAAGGACACAATCGTCACCTCTGAGAACAGTTCCATCTGCACAGCACATTCTGATTAATTGTCCTCCAATTTCCATCCAAATCTTCTCATTTTCATTAAAAAAAATACCGCTCAAAATGTTCATGAACATAAGACTTTCAACTAAGAATAGTATTTTTCAGGGCTGGGGTTGTAGCTCAGTGGCAGAGCGCTTGCCTAGCACGTGTGAGGCACCAGGTTCAATCCTTAGCTTCAGATAAAAAAATAAAGTAAAAAATAAAAGAATGGTATTTTTCAGCCTCTCTTGCAGCTCGGATGGCTGTAAGCTGAGAGGAGATAGGTACTGGGGCTACCGACGGGTTTGATCCAGAACTTTCTGCAGTCTAGGTCAATTTACAGGTAGGGATGCTTTACAGAGACTGTAGGCAAGTCTTGTAGACTTCAGGGTTAGTGCTGGGACCACAGCAAAGGAGGCCGGGGACTGGAAATGTCCCCTGGAGAGATGTATGTCCAGCTAAAATTTACACTATCCTCCTGAGAAAAGAAAAAGGGGAGGTATTGGGAAATTCTCTGCCATAACTGTGTACTCCTGAGTCTACCTTCTCCGTCCTCTTTCTCATTCCCTCCTGGATGGAAGTCAGCAACAACCGCAGGAGTTAGAATTTATGTTGGATCCTGAGACCCAAGGAACAAGCCCAAGATGGCACAACACAAGCTCTGAGGCTCTGGGAAAGACAGGACCTCGTTGGTCTCCTCCTGAAGAGCCCTGTCCACCATCCCAGCCTGAGAAGCTGGTGTCAAGTACGGCCAAGGTGAATCTCATGGGCAGGTCCTCACTTGAGATCCAGCCAAAGGCTGTGAGGTTTAGAACAAGGCTCATGGTGGCAGGCAAAGCAAACTGTACAACTTACCTGTGCAGTCTGTGTTATTTTTATGAGAGACAGAGTATGCATTGCTTGTAAAACAAACATTGGTTTTAGAACACTAAAAAAATTTTTTTTTTTAAATGAAAGATTTGAAAAGAAGGAGCTCTGTCAAAGTCTCCCTGACAAACTCGTCACTCATGGGAAAATGAGCTTCTGGGCTGTGGTGGGGGAGTGTGGGAGGGCGAGGTCTGAGGGGACCCACAGTGTGTCAGAGTGTTTACAAGCTCTTACATACCCAAGGTACCCCGCCCCGCCTCTCTCCAGCGTTGCAGCCACAGGGAAACTCCATCTTCCCTAACCCATAAGGCTATTCTGAGGTCTTAATGATATTGTCACTTTAAAGTCCTGCCCTGCATCTGGCACCCAGTGAATAATATTCAATTAGTGGCAGCTATTATTACTTCCAGGGCTTCATAACACGTGCCGGTTCTGGAACCTTCTCCTTACAATTGTCTCAAGCTCCTGAGCTCTTCTCTTTCTCTCCCCGTCTCTCAATGTAGAAAGGATTGACCTCGACTTGCCAGTGAACTCTAACATGGTCAGGAGGTCCCTCAAGTTCAAGGATTTAGCTTCTGTAAAAATAAGTCAATACCCTGCTTTATAGAAGCTGAAGGCTCCAAATTCTATAAAACCGGTTTATAGTTCCTGACAAGTACCTGGGCCATGAACATGTCATTGTTAATGTTTGTTTCTATGGTGAACAGCATCGAACAATGAGGTATTCAGAAATAGCCTGATGTGGAGGGAGGAAAAAAAAAAAAAAAAGAAAGCCTTCTTTACTTATTAATTCTTGACGCCAAGTGCCCTCTGCACCTCTTGGCTCACCATTAGATCAGAGTAGTTATTATTATTACTGCAACATGAGGTTAACATTGCCATCAGCACCGGGGTTAAAATTTGCATACTTCTGCATAATTCCCGGGCACAGCTGCTGTTCGCTTCATCTTTCATCTTGGTTTGCACAATTCATCTGGAATTCCTTAAAACTGGACTATTCATAATAACAGTTCTTGAAAGAACTTCAGGGGGAATGTGCAGTCAAACATGTTAGCAGCATCTTTCCCTGAAATAAAAAGCTTCAGAGCCCTCTTGGAGACAGGGACAGTTTTGACGGAACAGTCTAATATCGACCACATGGGCTAAAGGATTGCAGAACAAATTTTTTATTGCATTATAAATCTGCCAGAAACAACAACAACAAATGGTCATCCATCTCTTCCCTCCTTGGTGATGGCTTTTGGAAATTGTTCTTTGCCTTTCTCGTCTCCTCTACAGAACTGGGATCTTGGATGTGGTCGCAGATTCTATTGGTCGGTGATGTTGGTCTGATAAGCTCTTGAGACTTGCAGGCCACAGGGCAGGGAACTCCAGCCATCTTTACAAAGCAAGATTGACAGAAGTGACTCTGAAACTTTCACTTCCTGTGGAATCCAAGTAAGTGGGTTAACAGCCATTGGATGAGAGGCAGGGATGGCAGCATAAGAGAGTAGTTTAAAAGGAAGGAGACCTTAATGCTAACCTTGGCTTGGCCTATAACTTGGTGTGTTTTCTCCAGCAAGTCATTCGACTTTTTTTTAGTAGATTGCCCTCTTGACTACCAGTGTCAGAACCCCATCCAGCTGCCAAAAAAATAAATAAATAAACCACGTGAAAGCAATGCTAGGGCAGGGCCACTTACTGGCTTACATAAAAATGTCCAGGGGTATATTTGGTTCAGGTGTGGCTTGATCCAGGTGCTTGAATGATGTCATCAAAACATGCTATTTTCCCCCATCTGTCAGCTGCCTTTTTTCCTATCTGTTGTTGTCACTCATGGGCAGGCTTTTCAGACCCTGTGGAGGGTTAGTTATTAGCATTACCAGGTTATGTCCATCGGTTTGGCTCTCCCCCCCTGTACAGACAGCATTCTGTTCCCATCAGTTTCCGTAAAAGACCTATTTATGACCACAGGAACAGAATCCAATACACCTGAGCTCAGGAGAACAAAATATGAGCAGAAAGAAGGTGTCCAACAGCCAGCTGATGCCTTAAAAGAGAAAGGTGGCCAACTCCATTTTCTCTCCTTTGTGTTCAGTGGCTGGAATACAGTCATGGTGGAGAGCTGGGGGAGACCACCACCCATTATGTAAACAGTGGTAACAATCTCAGGACGACAGAGCAACAAGTCTGAGGAAGCCTGGACCCCGACATCAAGTCTCCAATGTGGGAGACACAGTTTTGTCCTGTTTGAGGCACTGTATGTGGGGGTCTCTTATTACAGCTAATGTATGTCTTAACAAAACTACCATTTTTGTCTGCCGTGAGACTGCACCTCTCAGACTTCCAGCTACAGGGAGGGTAATTAGCCAACAGCCAGAGGCTGTCACCAGCTGCTCCCAGAGCGTGACTGGGCATGAGGGGAGGATGCTAAGGCAGGCCCATTCCTGGGAGACACAGGGACTGCCCCAGGAACCAACTTCAGCTCAAGGTTTCCACGTGCTCCCCGGAGCCTTCCTTAGACAGCCTGGAATTTTCTAAGATCCTTTCATCCAAACTTCTCCTCTCCAAAGGTCAAGAACATGAAGGCCCTCTGGCAAGGTACAGAAGAAAAGAAGAAGAATCTTATCAAGCAGTAAAACTAAGTTGTTGGTGTTTTGGAAATACCCAAGTGTTATGGTGGGGATGTGAGGTGTCCCCCAAAGGCTCACGTGTGAGACGGTGCAGGAAGGTCCAGAGGAGATATGATGGGGCTGTGAGAACCTTAACCCAACCAGTGAATGGATCCCTGATGGGATTAACTGGGTGGTGGCTGGAGGCAGGTGGGTGTGGCTGGAGGAGGGGGCATTGGGGGTGTGGCTTTGGGGTCTCTATTTGTCTCTGGAGAGTGGAGTCTCTCTGCTTCCTGATCACCATGTGAGCTGCTTCCCTCCACCACACTCTTCCTCCATGATGTCCTGCCTCCCCTCGAGCCCCGAGGGATGGAGCCTGCTGTCTGTGGACGGAGACCTCTGACATCGTGAACCCCCAAATCAACTTCCTCCTTTACAACTGTTCTGCTCAGGTCTTTTAGTCACAGCAGCAAAAACAAAAACAAAAACAACTGACTAAAATACCGAGGTACCCCCCTGTGATGCCAAGAGAAGAGACTTGGTCATACTATACTTGCTCTAAACCACCTCTTGATTATATTGAAATTCTTCTCTGCCATTTAGAAATAAATTAGGAAGGCAATACATTTCACTCTTGAGATTTGATAAACTGCCTATTATTGGCTGTTCCCAACAACAAGATGAAAAGTAAAATTCCATCAATTATCCAGTCTCTTTATTAAATATCAAACATGCAGATGGCTGACACTCAGTGGGTAAAGCATTCGGGAAGATTGAATTTTTTCATTAACCTTTGGCCTGATCTAACCTGGCGGAGATGCGGTCCATTAGCTCCGAATCACTGCAGGTTTGCACAGGTCTATCTCACCCTAGAGGTGCAAAACCTGCCGTCCTCCCTAGACAGTCCTGCCCCATCCCCCTGGGGTCTGTTGTTGGTGTCTTCAGTCCTGATTCAATACTTTCTGCTTAGCATGTTTGTCCCCTGGGTCGCCATGCTTTTTAGTCATGCAAGTCGTTCCAAAACCGTTCCTCATACTATCACGGTCGTCATCACACAGTTGTTGAGCTGAATTGAATGTGAAAGAGTTGAGAAATGGGTGATTCCATATTGTGGGTGACCAAGAGGTTCTGCCATAAGGGTTGAGAATTTCCCTCCAGGAGTGGTTGCAGGAATGAACCACCAAGCTACATCCCTATTCCTTTTTATCTTGAGAAAGTATCTCACTAAATTGCAGAGGCTGGCCTCAAACTTGAGATCCTCCTGCCTTGGCCTCCCAGGTCTCTGGGATTACAGACATTCTCTGCTGCACCCAGTTAAAAGAAGGCGTTCTGATCTTTGCATATGTGGTCTGCTTACAACCTGCCAACTGACGGAGACTCTTACTAGCAAGCTTTGTTCCCTGTTGAGTGGAAAGGGTGTGATTGTGATTGTAAGTTCTGTGAAGAACTGCTTCTACTCGGTGCACTGCCCTTATGACAACTTAAAGAAAACAAAGCTTTTCAAGTGTACTTCTGAAAACAGGTTAGCGATCCCTCTTTAATGGTGACAATGGAACGCTGTTACTAACATAACCCCAAATAAACACACTCGTTTAGGTTCTAAAGGTTTTTTTTCCGATATCACAACAAAATCCTACAATAAGAAAATGATAGGCCATGATAATAAGAAAATATATGACAAAAATATTGAGTTTCTAGGTGTTTCTAAAATGTTGCCATTTAGTTACATTACATCGATGATGTGATCTCGGATCGGTGACTTTGAACTCTCTGAGGCTTGGCAACTTTCTCTGTACAGTGAAGATATATCAACACCAAACATTGGTGGTTCATGGGTCAAGTGTAACCTAAAGATGTGTTTTCTCTGGCCAGTGAGTATTCTTATTTTTTTTTTTTAAGACCATTTAATTGTTTTCTTTTTTATTGATTTTATTTTTTTAAATACATGACAGCAGTATAATGCGTTACAATTCTTATTACACATATAGGGCACAGTTTTTCATATCTTGGTATATAAAGTATGTTCATGCCAATTCATGTACTTTTGTTGCATTACAATTCTTAATACACATATATACCACAATTTTTCAAATCTCTGTTTGTATATAACGTATGTTGATACCCAATTCAAGTCTTCATACATGTACTTTGTATAATGATGACCACCACATTCCACCATCCTTGCTAATCCCCTGCCCCCTCCTTTTCCCTTCCAGCCCTCTTCCCTATCTAGACTTCATCTAATCCTCCCATGCTCTCCCTCCCTACCCCACTAAGAGTCAACCTCCTTATATCAGAGAAAACATTCTGGCATTTATTTTTTTGGAATTGGCTAACTTCACTTAGCATAATCTTCACCAAAGCCATCCATTAATTGTTTACACAAAAAAGGCATTTTGTGATAAATAAACAAATTGCTGGCTTCTTTTGAAAAATCAGAAGATATGACAAACCATGACCTCTACTGCCATCCAGCTTCTCAGTAGGGGTGAATCCACACACCCCACCATTCATTTGTTTTTGGTCCCAACATCCCTGAGAACCATTTGAGTGAGCAACTCCTATTCTCCATGACCAGAAAGGGCCTCTATACTTCTAAGAGTCCATGATCCTGGAATATAATTGAGAGTTTAAAAACCTCTCTATATAGACTCAATTGACATTCCATAAGTTTATGGTTTGGATATGAGGTGTCCCCTAAAAGCTCACATGTGAGACAGTGCAAGAAGGTTCAGAGGAGCCATGACTGGGTTGTGAGAGTCTTAACCCAACCAGTGAATGGATCCCTGATGGGATTAACTGGGTGGTGGCTGGAGGCAGGTGGGTGTGGCTGGAGGAGGTGGCATTGGGGGTGTGGATTTGGGGTCTCTATTTGTCTCTGGAGAGTGGAGTCTCTCTCTGCTTCCTGATCACCATGTGAGCTGCTTCCCTCCACCACACTCTTCCTCCATGATGTCCTGCCTCCCCTCCAGCCCCGAGGAGTGGAGCCTGCTGTCTATGGACTGAGACCTCTGAAAGAGTGAGTCACCCAAAAAACTTTTCCTCCTCTAAAATTGTTCTTGTCGGGCGTTTTGGTCACAGCAGTAAAAACGTTGAGTAAAACAACAATGGTAACATACATAAATAATGACTTTTTCAACAAATGCTTCTAGGCCAACTCTGTATCTACAGGCAACAGAATGAAGCTAGCCTCCTTCCCCGTACCACACCCCAAAATTAATCCAAGGTGGATCAAGAGAGAATGACACATGATAAGAAGGCAATATAAATATAGGAGAGTCTTCATGATGCTGCGTTAGGCAGTGTTTTAGCTTTGACACTGAAAAGCACAAGCAATCAAAGACAAATGGATAAACTGGATTTCATAGAAATTAGGACGTTCTGTAGTTCTGTACTACTTTGAAGGGTACCATCAAGAAAGTAGAAGGAGAACCAGGAAATGACTGAAAATATGTAAAAAGTCCTACATCTGATAAGGGACTTGGATCTGGAGCATATTAAAAAATCTCCTCTAATACCACAATCAATTGACAACTTAATTATAAAATGATAAAAAGATCTGAATAGACATTTCTCCAAAGAGGAAATACAAATGGCCAATAAGCATATGAAAAGGTACCCCACATTATTAGCCATCACAGAAGTCTAGGTGAAAATCTCAACAATACAACTTCATACCCACCAAAATGGTTGCAGTTAAAATAAAGATGTTAACAGATATCTGCAAGGATGGGGACAAGCCAGGATCCTCATACACTGTTGGTGGGAATGTAAGCGCCTGTATCTCCTTTGGCAAACAGTATGCAAGTTTCTCAAAAAGCTAAACGCAAAGTTTCCATAGAATTCAGAAATTCCACTATTAAATAAATAGCTAACAAGAAGGAAAATATATGTCCAGACACAAACAAGCACCCAAATGTCCTAAAAGCATTTCTCATATTGGCTGCAAACTAGAAACGAACAAATGTGCATCAATTGACTTGTAGGTAAACAAAATGCAGAATATCCATAAAATGAAATATTACTTGGCGATTAAAAAGAATAAAATACAGGAGCAGGCTACAACATGGCTGAAACTTTACAGCAGTGTTCTAAGCGAAATAAGCCAGAAACAGAAGGCCACGTATGATTTGATTGACGTGATAATCCAGAATAGGCAAATATATATAAAACAGAAACTAGATTGACAGTTCCCAGGGATTGGGGGGAGGGAGAATGGAGAGTGATTGCTGACAAATACTGAGGGTCTTTTTGAGGTTATCAAAATGGAAATTATACTGTACTGATAGTTGTACCATTTTGTGAAAATGCTAAAAATCATTTAATCGGACACTTTCCAAAGGATTTTATGATATACGAATTATATTCCAACTTGTAAAAGTTCACAAGCTTCCAGTAGGAGCCAAATCTTCACCTATTAATATTACCAAAGTCATTAAATCACTTTCCCTGGTCAAAAAGTAAAAGTTTTTTTTTTTTAGCATAAAACAAAGAAATATGACTAAACGTTGGAGTAAGTTTGACTTATGAAAACATAAGACTCGAGCCTCTTCTTTCAAAAACCAACAACAAAAGAAATGTTGGGAGAAATGGTTTGGAAGTATGTATTTTATTCCTGTTTTGAAGGCCGTGGATTTTTGTATTTTGTTCTCATATAAACATCTCGACTCTCCGTGACCACATGAAATATCTCTCCTCTTTGGTGCAGGCTGTTTCTGGGAAGAGAAGCCAAACCCTAATCGATGGTAAATTGATTCTTTCAAGTCTTCACATTCTGAGGTATAATTTCCCTTAAGAAAATGCGTGCATGGTCTTCTTCTGAGTTTCAGGTCATGCTGGGGCATCTGGCAAGCTGGTAGCACCCACAATATCTCCAAATGGCCTGTTATCTAGTAATGTAACTATTAAATAATCCATCTCTTTATCCCAGGGAGGTGCATAGGCAAATGAACTATACCATCTCAGAGTTCCTCTCTTAAGCCTTAGCATGACTGAAAAATGACGTGAATCCACACACAAACACACACACACACATGCATTCTCTGGCTTTAACACAGTTAACAATTGACATTCCAGAAAGACCTTCTCCCTGTAAAGACTACACACAAAAGATAACAAATCACCTAACAGTAATCACGCGATTTGGGTGGAATTCTGATTTTTCTTTATTTTTTCCGGTATGAAAATGTATCATGAAATGTAGGGGGTAATATGTGACTTTTTAGGTTGGCTGGAGTTTGAATTGATTGGATCAGGACAAATTCAAGCTTCTCTGGCCCAAAAACAACAACAACAAAATCCTTAATGAGTCTCCTTGTAGCAGAGTTTTTTTCTTTCTTTTTAAAATTTTTTCTGTGTATTATGATGTTTTGACATCTTAAGAAAAGAAAAAACATAATAATAACTTTTAGCTGGAGAGAGATTATGCCTGCTAAGCTGGCCAGTTCTTAAGAGACATCATCAAGGTCTCAGCCACAAGCATTCCTGATCAGAATCTGTAAAACTAAGCAATTCTGAGCTGGACCTCCTTATCTGGCCTGTACACAAAGATGCAATTTTCTCTGCTTGGATCATCCCAGGTCAGGTACCAGGCAACTATGGACCACCCCTACAGATCAGAGCCCTCTAAGTCCAAATTACTCAAAGTAGCCAGTCCCAAACCGTTTGCCCCACCCCTACTCGTCTTTCCGTGGAAACTGCAATAAAGGCCCTATCCTGAGTGCTCCCTTCCCAAGCGCCCTGGAGCCTTCCCCATCTCCTGTGATCTATGCCTCTTGTCACAAGGGACTGTGACTATAACACACCTCCTGTTCCTGAGTCTTCTGTGTGCCTTCTCAGGGCCTTACCCAACTGAATATCCCATAAAAGAATAAAAAAAATCCTCAAGCCCCAGACCAGACAAGAAATATCTAGAAGAAACGTGAAGTTGATCTGCACAATAAAAATAAAAAAGAATTCTTTTAAAAAGTTCCATTGGCAGCAGGAAGGGTGGCATAGGACTGTCATCCCAGTGGCTTGGAAGGATGAGGTAGGAGGATTACAAGTTCAAAGCCAGCCTCAGCAATTTGGCAAGACCTTAAGCAACGCAGGGAGACCCTATTTCTAAATAAAATATTTTAAAGGGTTGGGGTTAAGCACTCCTGGGTTCAATCCGCACTCCCCCCCCCAAAAAAAAAATTCCACTGGCATTGAGCCGGAGGACTCCTCCAGACCCAGTCCCTCACCCGTTTCCACTGCGCTCTGTTTAATTGGTCCCAAATTGTCGATGCTAAACTGACGCCCAAGCCAGTGGATTGGAGAGTGAGGTCAGGGTGCTGATTTCCCAGGCCCCCAGACCAGGTCACAAGCCAGCTGCCCTTGCATTTGTAGAAATAAGGCATCCTCCTCTTACAAGGGCCCTCCCTCCTTATGAGGGCCGGCTTCTCTATTGCTAGCCACGCATGCATCAGTATACAGTTGGTTCTGCTATAACACAATGACGTAAGGTCCTGAATATCATCGCGGCATGCAGCACCATGCAAACCAAACCAAACCAAACCCAACAAAAAGACCACAAGGCTTGGGGAAGATGGGGTTAAAGACACACACCCAAAAACTGCACTGATGACATATTTAGAAAAGATAAGAACCTAAATAAAGATGGTACACAGTGAAAGATTTGTTCCATGATGAAGAAATCTATAAATAGTAGGGAAAAAGACCTGGCAGTTTACCGGAAAATGACCTAGAGTCTGCATCCGGAAGTGGGCTTAGGCAGAGCTGCCGCTTGTGAGTTCTTGTAAAATGGCAAGAGCCGGCTGCAGTCAGACAGAAGGTTGTAAGAGCAGATGTGGATGTCCTGGCTTCAAGGGCCTGCAGGGAGCCTAGGTGGATTGTGGGCGGCAGATGTTTGAGATCTGTATGTTTTGTGCATTCCAACATCGCTTGGTTCAACCAGGTAGAGTTTTCTGTGTTCATCTAATGCTTCTCATGCATGAAATCACAGGCAAGCAAATGCAAAATTATGCTCGAATTGTTTTCAAACACATCGAAGGCCTTGGAACAAATTTGTGTTTTAAAAAGTCAGTGATAGAGCCGGGCACGGTGACGCATACCTGAAATCCCAGCAGCTCCAGAGGCTGAGGCAGGAGGATGGCGAGTTCAAAGCCAGCCTCAGCAAAAGCGAGGCCCTAAGCAACTCAGTGAGACCCTGTCTCTATTAAAATACATAATAGGGCTGGGGATGGGGCTCAGTGGCCAAGTGCCCCTGAGTTCAATCCCCAGTAGCCCTCCACCAAAAAAAAAAAAAGAATACAACTGGGGCATTTACATTCCTTTCCCTACATGCAGCCAAGGACATTCTCTAAATTCTCCTTAATGATCACACTTGAGTGTGTCCTCCATTTTTTGTCAAGACATCCAGAGAGAGAACTAGGGAAGTCTAGTGATAAAGAGCTCCAGCATTATGGCGGGAAGTCCAGAGCCTTGAAACCATAGGGTCTGTAAAACTTCTTGCTGAGAACCTGAACCCACAGAAACATGGCCTGGGGACACCAACTCATGACTCACAGCTTGGCCTTGCTTCTCCAAACTGTGGTGGGATATGGCCCCTCAGAAGTCTCTGAAGACAAAATACTGAGCCAAAGATTATTCTGGATCTTTAGACCTCACAGCCCTCACTGGCTGCCAACTCTCCTTCCTACTTTCCTATTTCTCCTTTTTGGAAGGGGAACGTCTATCCCAGGCCTGTCCCACGGCTGCATTTGGGAAGTACATAGCTTGTTTGGTTTCACCAGTTCACAGCAGGAGAGCAGTTTCCCTCTGCCACACATCATGCCTCAAGTCTCACCGTATCTGGTTTCCATGGTTAGATGATACTTTGGGTCTTACATTTGGGCATTGAGGCTGGAATGAAGGAACCCTCTGGGGGCTGGTGGGAGGGAGGCAGTGGAAGCATCATGCACATGAGAGTGATTTGTGGGCATCAAGGATGGATGTTTATTCCCACCCCCCAAATGTATATGCAGAACCCCAGCCCCCAGAGTGATAATATTAGGAAGTGCAGTTTTGAGGGGTGATTAGATCTTGAGGGTGGGCCTTTCATGAATGGGATTTTCTCTCTTGTATAAAAGAGGCCCCAGAGAACCGCCGTGGTCCCTTTTGCCATTTGAGAACACAAGAAGTCAGCTCTCTGTAACCCAGAAAAGGGCCCTCACCAGAACCCAACCATGCCGGAACTCGGATCTCGTATTCCCAGGCCCCGGAAGAGTGAAAACTAAATCTCTGTGGTTTATAAGCTGCGCTCTATGATACTCGGTTACAGCAGCCAGGATCCTTGTCGAGGTATTTTGAAAGGTAGTGACATCTCCGTAAAATTCTAGTTCCTTCCTGTTCTGGGCTGTCTTGCAGTCACCACCTCCCAGTCGCTGACACATGGGACAACTGTATGTCCGTGGGGGGTTGGGAGATGAATGAGAAACCGAGGACAGGAGAGAGACAAAGATGGGCACAAAAGACAGAGATCAGAGTTGCTAGCAAAGAACAGTTGTGCTGGGCGTGGTGGTGCACTCCTGTCATCCCAGCAGTTCAGGAGGATCGTGAGTTCAAAGCCAGCCTCAGCAACTTAGAGAGGCCCTAAGCAACTCAGTGAGACCCTGTCTCTAAAGAAAATATAAAAAGGGCTGGGGATGGGGCTCAGTGGTTAAGCGCCCTGGGTTCGACCCTCGGTACCAAAACAAAACAAAACAAACCCCCAAACAAAACAACAGAAACACAAACCTTTTCCCCAGAATCAACCAAAGAAAGGGGCCCTTTGAAGACACCAGGCTGCTCACATTGTGCTAGGATGTGAGTGGGAGCACAACGGAATTGAATTTACACACAAGAAAAATGAATATGGCATTTCCTTCCACCTTTTCTACCAAGAAAAGCTTCCCCGGTATATTTTCCATTTCAAAAACACTTGTTTTGCAAGTAACAAAAATTGAGGAGTGAAAATACTCCATAATTCCCTCCCCCCCACAACGAGTCTTTTTCTTTTCTACCTGAGGAGGAACATAAACAGAACCTAGTCTCTGCCCAACAAGATCATATTAGTCATAGAAACACACCCACGTGAAAGGATTACTAATCCTCAAAAAAAAAAAAAAAAAGCCCCAGCAAAATTTGATGGAAGCTGAAATGTATTTTTGCAGATGGTTGTGCTATGGTGTATTTGATTTGAAAAATATTAAACAGAGCAATATTCCATTTCGGTTTGATTCCCTGCAAGCAATTATTACTTGGAAAGGTAGACAGGCAGGACACAGTTAACAAACAAAGACTAAAGAGTTGTCATCGGCTTAGAAATGTTCTGGAAAATAAATGAGGGCCACCAGCTCATAATATGACTATAAAATATAGCAATGAAAAAAAAAATCTATATGGCAAACATACACATACTTAAAGCCCACGTCCCAGTTTGATTGGGGAGATAAAATAGCCCAGCGTTGATTGTTTTTACAGGAACATGACAAACCCCCCCCCCCAGAGAAGAGAAACAGAACGTCTCTCCCCTCACATAAAAAGCAAAGTACAGATGAAAAAAAGAGAAATATCTATACCCTACTCTCAAAGCAAAATTCAATTAAAAAAATATATCTGGCTTGGACAGGGCAAATTTCCAGGCAGAGCATATTTTCGTAGACGTTGGTCCTGGAGGAAGAACTCAAATGCTACAAACCCTATGGAACTTTTCACAGATTGTCACAATTGCCCGGTAAGACAAAGCAAGGATTTCCACCTCTTTAGTCCACCTCTAACTGATCCTGCAAGGTCGTGTGATGCTGGTGACTGGTGACTGGTGACGGTATATTTCCTTTCTGAAAATCCACAGGACAGTCGTGGCACTGCCGATGTCAGGTGTAATGGCAGTAGGGTAACATGTCACACTTTACTGAGGGTGGCCTGTGTAATGGCAGTAGGGTAACATATCGCACTTTACTGAGGGTGGCTCAATTCACAATATGCACCAAATACAGGTGCATAAAGGGCAGGATGAAACTGGGAAAGGAAACCAGAGGTCGCTCCTCCTATCCCAAGCCATGTTGCAAGGGAGCATGAATGCTATTTAAGTAGAGGGACACCATTCCTATCTTAAGCAGTATTAGGTGGTTATCTCCACTGTTTCTTTCATTTTGGGGGTTTTTTTTTGGTACCAGGGATTGAACTCAGGGGCACTCAACCACTGAGCCCCATCCCCAGCCTATTTTGTATTTTATTTAGAGACAGGGTCTCACTGAGTTGCTTAGGGCCTCACTTTTCCTGAGGCTGGCTTTGAACTCGAGATCCTCCTGTCTCAGCCTCCTGAGGGATTATAGGTGTGCTCTGCTATGCTCAACTCTTCACATTTTTCAAAGGTTCAAGCCAACACTAACAACCTCTGGAAGTCACACCATGTTTGAGTCCAAAGGTTTGCACACGTTCTCAAGTATCTTGTCACCTTTCATCCACTCTGTCTAGAGAATCACTGAGGTTCATAGACACCGTGTTCTGGATCCTGTTAGAAGGGTGTCAGGAGACAGGAAAGGAACTCCTAGGAGCCAGGCTTGAGTGGTGTGGGTAACAGACTCATGCGGGGGTTGTCATTCTTCGGTGGACACGGTGACACTTGTAAGGCCAAAGATGGCTTTTTCTTCAGTTCCCTGCCCTCTACTTGAGGGGACCCTGGTATTCTCTGTCCCTTCCTGCCCTTTGGCAGATCACTGCCTACACTGGGTCCCTATATGACATATGTTTCAACCTGTTCTCCAAACATGAACTGTTTGGGATTAAAATAGTTTCTAAGAAGTATTTTCAGCCTTTCCTTGAACTCCTGCCAAATCTACAGCTCTCCACAGAAAGGAAAATGCTGAGCATGAAAAACAAAATGAGGATTAGTCAGAAAGAGATAATAAATAGCACATTGCTGCATATGGCAAAAGTAAAAAAAAAAAAAAAAACACAAAACCTCAATTTGTTTGTATTTTAATGGTTTAACCATGACAACCGTTTGAGGTCTTTAGTAAAGGTACTAAAAATCTAGGCCCGTGTCAAGAAGTGAGATGAGATTGGAGGGAGGCTTTGCCATGGAAATCAACACCCAGCCGAGATGCCGTTTATGCTACTTGATTAAGAAGAAAGTCCACTGAAGTAGTCCCCAGATGCATTATGTAAAATCCAAATATTAAGAGTCATAATAAATGATGCGATCCCTCTGGAAAGCAGCATGGAAATTCCTCAGAAAACATGGAATGGAACCACTATTGAACCCAGTTATCCCACTCCTCAGTTTATACCTAAAGGACTGAAAATCAGCCTACTACAGGGACGCGGGCACATCCATGTTCATAGCAGCTCAATTCACAATAGCTAAACTGTGGAGCCAACCTAGACGCCCTTCAATGGACGAGTAGATAAAGAAAATGTGGTACATACACATAATGGAATATTTTACTCAGATATAAAGAAGAATGAAATGATGGCATTCACCAGTAGTTGGATGGAACTAGAGACTATCACACTAAGTGAAATAAGCCAATCCCCAAAAAAACAAAGGCCAAATGTTCTCTCTGATGTGCAGATGCTGACTCACGATGCTGGGGGGAGGGGTCTCCGGATTGGACAGGAGGGAGTGGGGGGAATGGAGGGGGATGGGAACGAGATGGATAATAGAATGAATGGGACAGAACTTTCCTGTGTTCATATATGAACACACAATCAGGGAAACTCCACATCATGTCCAACCACAAGAACGGGATCCTAATTAGAATCACTATATTCCATGAATGTAGAAGATGTCAAAATATACTGTGCAGTGTAACTACAAAGAACAAAAAATAAAAATAAACATAAGTAAATGATACAATCTATCAGACTGATGAGAGAGTCTAGTTGCCTTACAATTATGGTAATGGAGGGGCCGGGCAAATTCCATAGAGACCTCGGTCATTGTCCTGCAAGTTTGGAGCCAGAGGACTCATGCTACTTGGGAAAAAGAGAACCATAGTAGTCAAATAAGAACAAACCACCACCCCCTCAAACTTATCTATGAAGAGAGCAAATCCTACCAGGCTGGGATGCTATCATCTTACCATCATCTCCATGTTCCAAATGAGAAAATCATGGCCCAAGGAGAGATTTAGCCACTTGCCAGAGGCTTTACAGTCGACAGATGATGGAAGATTTAAAGCCAAGCAGGGGAACTCACATGAATCCCCAGTTAACCCTACACTATTGAGCCTGCATCCCTGGATGGGGAGAGTTGCAGGGGGAACGTACCGCGTGTCACTACGGAAGCAGGCATTTAGCCCATCCTCCTTCACCCATCAACAGATAGATACTGAGCACTTTCCACATGCCAGTCATTAATGGCAGAGGCTTGGAGTTTCATGATACACAAACAAGTGAATCCCCTGCTCTTTGGGAATTTACAGTCTATCTGGGAGATGGGTTCAGGCTGTCCTGAACGTGGCTCTGGAAGCTTAACATCCCTCAGAACAAACTGGAGGGTTTATGAAAACACAAATTGCTGGGCCTCATCCTGGTAGTTTCTGATTTGGTCTGTGTTTTGGCCTAAGACTATGCATTTTTAACAAGTTCCCGGATGATGCTTGAACGTGTTGGGTTGGGCCCGGTGCAGTGAGTGTACTTCTAAAATAATTCTACTTGTTAAAGTAGGCTCCTCCAACAGCTCAGGAGGCTGAGGCAGGAGGATCCCCGAGTTCAAAATCAGCCTCAGCAACTTAGAGAGGACCTAAGCAACCCAGCGAGCCTCTGTCTCTAAATAAAATAGAAAAATGGGCTGGGGCTGTGGCTCAGTGGTTCAGCGGTGCCCCTGGGTTCAATCCCCAATACCCCCCTCCAGGAAAAAAAAAAAGGAAGAAAGCAAAGTGTTGAGGTGGGAACTGTACTTTGAGAATGGCTATTCTGCAGGTTATTTGGTTTGGAGAGCAACATTCCTTAATTGTTCTTTGTACATCTATTAGACATAATCCTATACTTATAAAGAACAGTCACTAATCACTGAGTTAGATAAGGAAAACTTGACAACTGCCAATCAGCATCTCTCACCCAGCCTTAAAACACCATGATCCCCAGCACAATAACCTATTTAGTCACCAGCCTTCAGTCTTTGGATCAGACGGACGGAGACATGGTTCAGGCAAGTTTGGGTATCACAGAATTGAAAGGAAGAACAAAACATTGAGACCAGAGGGTGGTGCCTTTGAGCACAATACTGAGGAACTGGAAGACAAGATCCAAGATGCTGACATCCTAAGGGACGGGGTGCTCACGGGAAGAAGAGCATCCCTCCTCAGGAATTTTTTACTTATCAATCCAAGAAACAAACCTCATTCTTACAGACAATGGTTCCCTACCATGGAATGGCCAGGATAATTTAAATTGTCTCCAATTTCCTGGGTCTGGTTCCTGCCCATGTTCTTTTTCTTTGTGTGTGTGTGTGTGTGTGTGTGTGTGTGTGTTTAAGAAAAAGAAAAACCCTGAATATTCTAAGTATTTCTTGTTTCTAAAAGGGGTGTTTTCCAGATTCATGGCCTCTTTGTCTATTGGAAAAATACATGGCAAGAGTAAGAGGAAGCAGTATTATTGGGAAAGAGCCAATTTCTTTGAGATCCATATATGGCTATAAAAAGAGGCAATTGTTATATTATATGGCAAATCGCATTGTTACATTGTATGTGTGTATAAATATAAAACCAGGGGCTCCATTATATATAATTATAATGCACTGATTTTTTTTTTAAAAAAAGGGAGATAATATCTGTTAAAAACAATCATCTACGTACATATGTAAGGTTGTGTGTTTCTTAGCTGCTTAAGGGCAGGATGCGTGCTGAAAACCTCACTTTCAGGCAGTTTTGTCACTGTGCAAAAATCAAAGACTACAGTTACACAAACATGCTGCACACTGTAAACAAGGTAACATGAAATGAAATCAAACATAAGAATAAATGGTACTGAAAGGAGGGATCCAAGGGCCGGCATTTGGCTGGCTTCCCTCCAGAGCAGCTACTGTGGAATGGATATATAACATCAGGATGCCATTTTGTTGTGTTCTACAAATAGCCTTATGCTAAAGCCAAAGAAGGAGAAAAATGAATCAGATAAATACATGTCCACCCTTGAAGACAAATGCCAATGTTCTGGAAAATTCCCTCCTGGCTGGTTAGATGGATCTGCTATCCCGATGACCTGGTCCTCATCCTAGTCCTGAAATTTAAAATCTAGGTAGTTTGGTCAGCTACCAGATTTCTAAGCTGCCGAGACTGGCCTCGAACTTGCAATCCTCCTGCCTCGGCTTCCTGAGCTGCTGGGATTACAGGCGTGGGCACCTGGCCACTTACCCAGTTTCTACATGGACAGCCCACAATGCCAAATCTGGCTGATCAATGAGACTCGTGTGCCTGTCATATTTTGCTGCTCAGGTGGAGGTGACCCCAGTGGAGCAGCCCCTGATCTCCTGCGTGTGACCTTGTACAACGGTGTCCAATATCTTTTGCCTGGCCTGTGTGACATCTTTCAATTGCTGGCCAACCCCCTGGAAAAGGCTGAAGTTTTTGACTCCTGCTTTATAGTTTACAAAGTTCCCTTTCCATTCACTACTTTCCCATTAATTCTAACTGCCTCACATGTTTCTCCTCATTTCACCAGCAAAAAAGCCAGGCTTTTCCATAACAACTTTAATTATTCCTGGGTGGGTGATGTAATGCTATATGAAACTTAGGGAGGAAGTCAGTTTCTCAGTCCAAGTGCAGAGTTTCTCTGCTGTCTGATCCACCGTGCCTTGGTATGATCCGCCTGCTTTGAACAGACCTGAAAATTTGAGGGCTAAATAAATGAAACCTGTCTAAACTGGGAGATGTCTTGATTTTAGGCCTATCATCCACAGACACAAATTAACTCAGAGAATACATTTAGTTTTAGAAAGTACAGAAGGGGCTTGTTCCAAAAAAAAAAAAAAAAAAAAAAGTTAAGATGACTGGGAAAATGAGAAACGCCCCCAGGTATGTTCATTTTTATTCCATAATGAATAGGAAATGTGGTGAAAGCAGAATTGATGATTCAAAAACAGCTGGAGATATTGCAACAGAAATTAATTCTACTTGCCTAGCTTTTAAAACTGGTGAAAGGACAAGATGGTTTGAAATCTGGTACTGAAGGAAAGTGAGATGTTGACATTAAGAATCTGTGACCAGCTAGGTGTGGTGGCACATGCCTCGTCATCCCAGAGCTCTGGGAGGCTGAGGCAGGAGGATCACAAGTTCAAAGCCAGCCTCAGCAACTTAGCAAGGTGCTAAGCAACTCAGTGAGACCCTGTCTCTAAATAAAATACAGAATAGGGCTGGGATGTGGCTCAGTGGTCAAGTGCCCCTGGGTTCAATCCCTGGTAGCCCCCCAACATACACACACACAAAAAAAACCTATGACCAGTCATTTGGTCATTTGTAGGCCATTTCCACACAGCTACAGCAAAATCCAGGACAGGCAAGTCTTGCTAATTAGGAATAACTGGTGTGACGGCCACTTGGAGTAATTAGGAAAACTGGTGTGACGGCCACTTGGAGTCTGTTAAACCTGAAGTGTGGACACTTTATAAGGACACTGTAGAGGTATTGCTTTCGAGGACAATGACTAACAGCAGATGACTTTCAGAGGACTGCAAGGTCCCACTGACGCTGCAAAGAGATAAAATCATTTGGAGGTAATACACTTATTGTAGGCTAGGGGCTGGGGCTCAAGTCACATCAGTCACTTTAAAACAGTTTGATTTTTAAAAGCCGTGCGTAACTCCTGCTATCTTGTCTAAGCTGCTCATTTGACCCTTTTCTTCAAAGATGGTGGAAAAGTTTACTTGAGCCTCCCCCGTACCCCCGCAGTGTTCTTCTGAGTAGCAAATTATACTTTCATAGTGTCTGCCTCATTTAAGTTGTCCAGCTGGTCTTGGAAATTCTTCCCATTACAGATGGGGAAAGGCCCCAAATCAATACGTATCTATGCACACAGGCATGTCTATGTGGGTGCCTGTGCCTGTGTAGAAGACCTGTTCTTGCCGTGTTCTGTGTTGCCTTAAGTTTTTTGATTGAATGCTAAGAGACAGGGCCAGTTTCAAATGGTCTATTTTATGGGGTTTTCCCTTTGGGTGTGTGGGGAAGCCACAGGCATTGGCTTTTGTTTTATATGACCAGGACTTTTGTTTTTTTTTCCACTGGTGACATGAATGCAAATATCCAACTCATCTTGCAGCCCACTTCTACCCCCCGCCCGTATCTGCAAACCCATTCTGAATGGAAAAACAGTGTCCATGTCCAAAACTATGTAAAATCAGCTCTTAACCAACAGGGGTCTGAAGAGAATTTCCAAGTGCAGAACCCTTGTCTATTTCCATACCCAGGGACTTCTGAGAGTGCAGCGCCCTTATAAAGAAGACACTAATCACAGAACGACGGCAAATGTCTTCCTGTGTTTAGGGTCAATGTACAAATGGTTTGCTCAGAGACCCCGGGGAAGGAGACTGCCTGGGATTCTCTAAGGGGGAAGGAAAAGAACTTGCAATGGAGTGTCTTCTCAGCAGGAGGCCCTGGATGATCCGAGTTAGGTTGCAAATATGTGAACTGTCACCTTCTCAGTGAGCCTTCACAGATCCCTCTATTTAAAATCATACCGCTCCTACTTAGCTTTTCTCCTTAGCATTTATCCCTGTTGTCTGTTTTCTGTCTCCTCCTGCTAAAATACAAGCTGCCCGAGGATAAGCACTCAGCCTGCTTCTCAATGATCCATCTGGAGGTTACGTCCTGCAAACCCTGAGGATGGGGTTCCATTGTGACTGGCTCATCATCTGTCTTGGTCTCTGACAGACCAAGGGCTCTGGCAGAGTGGATAATTAGACGTTGCTGAATGAATTGATAATTGACTCTACCATCTTTGGGAATCATCTCAGTACCTGTGTCTCTTGCCTTAGGAAGACCCAGGCCAGAACCTTCCATTAGCCACTTCAGAGCTGTGTGGCCTTAGGCAGGGACAGTCTCTCTGAACTTCAGCCTTCTCATCATTGAAAGGCAGGTGACAATAGATTGTTTTCCCTCCAGTTGTTATAATAATAAAGCAAAAGGACATACCAGGACACCTCCTGGCATGGTCTTTGGCACGCTGTAGGTGCTTTAAAATTTATTGGCCATTAATATTGCTATTGTCTTTTTTTCCAAAACCATAAATGAATACAAGAATACTTCAATGGCTCTAAGAGAATCCTGCACTTATATATTCCTTTGCCCATCTTTTCTAAGAGTTCTGACATGGGGTCAGGGAGAAATTGATTGGCCAAGAAGGTGCCTTACTTTTGCTAATATTTTGCAAACCCTTTCTCGGGGTTGAGAAGCAGGGAGGGTCTCCTAGAGTGACCCTCAGGAAGGCCATGTGCAGCAGCTGGCTGGCCACCTCTGCGTTGTGTGCTTAGTCAATCAATAGGGCATTCAGGTCTCGGGCTGTCTACTTTGTTATGTACCGAAGATCTCAAGGCTCTTTGTAAGTATCTTGCTTCTAACCTTGGGAAAGAGAATAAGAAAGGCATGGCTTAGGCAAAGCTTGCATTTAGAGGCATACCAGAGACCAAGACGGATAAGGAGCCAGTAACAATAGAACCCTTTCTCCAGGGCAGGTGCACGCCACCTCAGGTAGATATAATCAGGCCCAAGAACCACTTCTTGCTTCAGGATCCAGAGGAAATGCGAGTGGCATTCAAAAACAGTGAGGCTTGATGGCACCCCATATTCCTGGGTCCCTGAAAATTATGGTCTTGTCTTAGCATTACGAAGCTCTGGGATCTGGTGAATGTAGATATTTCCAGATGATTTCAATTTTCTCACTTCTAGTTCCCTTAATTCTGCTTGCTTTCTTAGAACTAACAGTAAAGGATACTATTAAAAAGTATTTATTCTGTGTCTTCCTTGGAATAAGTCATTGCAATAGGAAGCATCTATCGGGTGCCCATTTCACAGATGGAGCTTAAAGAAGTAAAGTTACTTTCTCAAGGTCATAAACCCAGTAAGCAGTACCGTCAAATGCCTCCTGCCTAAGTCCAGCTCCCCCGCCGTCTGCAGTCTGCTCTATATCATAAAAACCTCAATTAGATGCCTGGTGGTGCTCTCAAAGCTCCTTCTTCTAAAAAGCACTGAGCTTAATTTTTCACGATATGCACGTATGTGATGACTCGTCCAACATCTGACTCAGCGGTAAACACTTGCATTTTTCACGTATTGCATCTGCAGCCCAAACTAAAAACCTAGGTTACAAGAGAGGCTCAAATATGGGAACAGATGCAAAACGGACATAAATTGAAATTTCAGGTTAAACTTCATTTAGTTTTTTAAAAATAAACGAAAACATGCGTAACTCTTTTTATGAGTGACTTTCACCGTCTTATGGGTCACACAATGTAAAAGTTCCTAAAGGTTCTTAGCACAGTTGTTCCAACCACAATATGGAGAAATCCAAACAGCTGTGCCATTGACCCCCATCTGCTGCTCCACGCAGGAGCTGCCGGTACGCGTCTGTCGGATGCCCTCTCGCCTTTCACTGCTTCTTAGTATGTGCCTGACAAATATTTGCGAAAGGAATCAATAAAAATACCTCTGATCAGCTTTGGGGGATATTTTAAAGCAAGTATAAATGCCAGCACCTTTAAAATAACCTTCCCTACATTTTTTTGCTGATTGATGGGAATTTAAGAGGTTTTTTTTGAGCGAGTTATTTTATGACTCTGCCACATTCTAGAACACTGGAGAACAATGTAAAACTGAGTCAAGGAAGAAAACCTTCAGCCCTGGACTCAGGAGAGAGACAAAGAGCCCTGCTGGCTCAGCTTGGTTTTTCCCAAACAGAGTTGGGAGGTAAACCGCAGCTTCTGACCACGGGTTTAAACATTTGGAAAGCTGGCTGAATGAGCTTACGTGTAAACAGCAAGGGATTAATACCGACTTGAATGAGTTCTGTGAGATTCTCACCACACAAAATGAAGAAATGGTTGTTCCCACCAATAAGGAGAGCCGATGTAAGAATTTGCCACATCCTTCGTTTACCCTTCTCTTGGCCAAAGACAAAACAGAGCTAACAAGAAGCAGAAGGGTGGACGGAAGGACGGATATGGTGGTAAAAGTATGAGGATGGACAAATGCGATGTGGAGTGGAGAGAAAAGTATTCCTGAGAAATGAAACGGGAATGAGATTCAAAAGAAGGAAATACAGTGGGAGGAAGAATCAGGGAATGAGAAGAGCGGGGCCCAGGGGCACAGGCCTGCGATCCCAGGGGCTCTGGAGCTAAGGCAGGAGGATGGCAAGTTATTTTTTTTTTGGATTTTTTCAAAAAAATGAATGATAGCAGAATGCATTACAATTCTTATTACACATATACAGCACAATTTTTCATATCTCTTGTTTGTATATAAAGTAGGTTGACACCAATTCGTGTCTTCATGCATGTACTTTGGATAATGATGTCCATCACATTCCACCATCCTTGCTAACCCCCTGCCCACTCCCTTCCCCTCCCACCCCTCTGCCCTATCTAGAGTTCATCTATTCCTCCCATGCTCCCCCTCCCTATCCCACTACAAATCAGCCTCCTTATATCAGAGAAAACATTCAGCATTTGTTTTGGGGGGGGGGGGTTGGCTAACTTCACTTAGTATTATCTCCTCCAACGCCATCCATTTACCTGCAAATGCCATGATTTTATTCTCTTTTAATGCCGGTAAGTGGCGTGAATTTACATGTAAGAATTTACATGTACATCCATTGTGTATACATGCCACATTTTTTTTAACCCATTCATCCACAGAAGGGCATCTAGGTTGACTCCACAGTTTAGCTTTTGATCCTCCTGCCTCAGCCTCCTGAGCTGCTGGGAGAACAGGTGTGCACCACTGCACACGGCTTATTGTACATTCATTTTAGAGCTGAACAAACTGAGGCAGTCTGAGGGATTTACCTCAAGATCACTGAGTGGCTATCTGATTGAGAACCTTAGTTCTTTGAATTTTATTTGAAGTTTTTTTTTTTTTTTGCCTGCCACAGCCTTTTAACCCTGAGAGAAAGCTGTTCATCTTTGGGTTGGATAGAATTACTCAGTTAAACTGAGTAATTTAAAACTAAAGGTGTCAACAGTCATAACAAGAGGATTTTAAGGGCAGAGTTATGATAGTGGCATCAAAAAATAGTGAATAATTTTTTGAGATTGGCTAATTAGCATCATCTTCTCCAACTCCATCCATTTACCTGCAAATGCCATGATTTTATTCTCTTTTAGTGCTGAGTAATATTCCATTGTGTATATAGACCACATTTTTTTTTATCCATTCATCTACTGAAGGACATCTAGGTTGGTTCCACAGTTTAGCTATTGTGAATTGTGCTGCTATAAACACTGATGTGGCTGTGTCCCTGTAGTATGCTGTTTTTAAGTCCTTTGGGTATAGACCGAGGAGAGGGATAGCTGAGTCAAATGGTGGTTCCATTCCCAGATTTCCAAGGAATCTCCATACTGCTTTCCATATTGGCTGCACCAATTTGCAGTCCCATCAGCAATGTATGAGTGTACCTTTTTTCCCACATCCTCGCCAACACTTATTATTGTTTGTATTCTTAATAGCTGCCATTCTGACTGGAGTGAGATGAAATCTTAGAGTAGTTTTGATGCATTTCTCAGGTCAGCCTCAGAGACCCTGTTTCTAGATAAAAATACAAAAAAAGGCTGGGGAATGTGGCTTAGTGTTGAGCCTGTGGGTTCAATCCCTGGAAAGAAAGAGAGAGAGAGAGGATGGGGGGGG